>NC_035438.2:66739376-67092548 GCF_002127325.2 Helianthus annuus | reverse complement strand
ATGTTTTTCAATGATGAAGCCATATAATTCTTCGAAATGATTTGAACCAAAGAGTTTTCTTATGAATGAAGCACCAATTGCCCCACGGTGGGCGCCAAACTGTTTTGGTCAAAAATCACACAAGGATAATGTAACCAAACTTTATGTAAACGGGGTATGATGCTTGGTTAATTATAAAAGTAAAGGATCACTTCTATGAGAAATATGCAAAGACACAATGATTTATACGAGGAAAAAGCCCTTGATCAATGTATGATCTCCGGCATAAAAAAACCTCGGGTGATGGCAACTACCGATCACCAACTTCAATATAAGAAAAATATAGTTACAACTTCGGAGGATAATGAGCTGAGTACAAGGATCACTATAGTTTCGAGTGTCTAAGCGTGTGAGAATTGTGTTGTGTGTTGTCGTGTGTTCTTCCAAATGAGGAAGAGTGGTATTTATACAAGTGTAGGTGACCTATTTTAGGTAAAAAGACTAATAATCAGCTCATTACCCCTTTAGAAATAAAGACAATCTAGCCTAAATTGCCGCCCATAAATCAAGCTAAGTTTCCATATCCTTTGCAACGTCTATCTTCGATTAAGCTCATGCTATAATTGTGAAGACGCGTCCCTTGATTATGATGCTAAGAGCGTATCCTGCTAGATGTTCCTGCAAAATAACATTGTTTTAAACGAAGGTAACTGTTAGCATGAGGATCCTACAATGGTCCATGATCCTGATCCTGAAGTCCTGCTGAGGATCACTGTCTGCCAAAGAAACAAGGATCACTGGTTAGGATCACGTGTAAGGATCATGTATAATAAAAATCCAGCCCTAACAATACCTGCTCGAAGTAATCTTTCTACCTCTTCCTGGATAATGGCATTTCTTTCCGGTGCAAACTTCCTCCTTTTTTGATGGATTGGTTTGATTGACCTGTCAATGCCAAGTTTATGAGTTATAATATCCTTAGATATACCTGTCATATCCTCATGTTTCTGTTTTGGTCAAAAATCACACAAGGATAATGCAACCAAACTTTATGTAAATGGGGAATGATGCTTGGTATGATGAACAAAGTGAAGGATCACTTAAATATAAAATGCACAAGTGACACAAGGATTTATACGAGGAAAAAGCCCTTGATCAATGAATGATCTCCGGCATAAAAAACCTCGGGTGATGGAAACTACCGATCACCAAACTTCAATATAACAAATAAAGGTTACAACTTCGGATGGTAACGAGCTAAGTACAAGGATCACTATAGTATCGTGTGTCAAAGCGTGAGGGAAGTGTGTTGTGTCTTCCGAATGTGGAAGAGAGCTATTTATACAAGTGTGAGTGGCCCTATTTTAGGTAAATAGACTAACTATTAGCTCGTTACCCCTTTAGGAATAAAAGTAAATCTAGCCTAAATTATCGCCCTTAAATTATGCTGAGTTTCCATATCGTCCACAACGTTCATCTCTGATTAAGCATATGCCAAAGTTGTAAAGACGAGTCCCTTGTTTACGTTGCTAAGAGCGGATCCTGCCAGACATTCCTGCAAGATAACATTAAATCCAATGAAAACAACTGTTAGTATGAGGATCCCTGTGATGGTCCGTGATCCTGATCCTGGAACTCTTCTGAGGATCACTATCTGCCAAAGAAATAAGGATCACTGGTTAGGATCATATTTAAGGATCATAAGTCATAAAAATCCAGCCCTAACAATTGCCCCCAAAATATAAGGAGTAATATTGTAAATAAACGAGTTGTATTTTGTTTGATCTTATCCGCAACAAGTTAATCGGATAACTAGCCGTTGAAGACGGACTAGCCGTTGCACATCTTACGTCACAGAAGTGACAGCCCTGCAGATCATCATTATAAATAGGAGTTAGAGATAGGATCAATTTGCATTTAAATTCAAGAGAAACTCCCTTTATATTCTCGTCCGAAGATCAATCAGGTATTCTCCTCTTTTCCTCTTCCTCTCTCTTATCTCTTGTTTCTCTGTTTCTTTCCATCTATTCTGGCAAAAGATGTTGCTCCGGAACTCCCCTCATAAGGATCCTAAGAAGAACATGTCCCTTGGAAGGGTCAAGGGATCAATCCACCAGACTCTTCCACTGAGAGGTGCTGTTTTAACCGACTCCTCAGGTTGATAGAATCCGTCATTGCTTTCCGGCGACACCCATCTTCAAGTCCTTTCATCCCCCAACTTAAGTGAACTTCATCTCTGATACTTGGGTAGGCCTTATCCGTTTTACTCCGTTCTTAATAGGATATTCATATCCTTTCCTCAATTCACCAGTCCTTCTTTTCCCTACCGGCATCTCCTACATCCAGGCCATGCCAATGATCTGGAGGGTTTTATATACCCTTGAAAGGATCATTGAGCAGGAAGGGATTGACTTAGGAATGGCGGAGCTGGCTGAGATGTATGATCTCACACGTTTGGATCCCATCGGTATCTGTTTAAGCGGAAAGCTGGAGAGGATCACCCTGTTCTTAAGGTCACCAAGAATGACACAAACTGGAAGCGTCGGTTTTTTTTTGTTAGGAGGGATACCATCCCTGATGGGAAGGATCTGCCCAAGGAGTGGGCTACTCATGGTAGGATAGAGGATCCTGGAAGGATCACCATAAGGTTTGTTCCTTAGGATAAGGGTCACTAATATTTTCTTTATTTTTTGTGCAGCCATATCCGTTGCTCATCTTAAGTTGACTCCTGCTGCAAAAGAGAGAGTTTTAGCCTTCAAGAAGCTTGATCCCGAGATTAGAAGTTTTCAAGTTGCCACCCAAGATTCACAGGAAGTATCCTCCGCATCTGCCACAATGTCAAGTAAGTATCCTTATTAAAAAGTAGTTCTATGTAGGATTTCTAAATTAGTTAGAATACTTATCTTATTTCGGTTGTGTAGGCGCTGGAAAATCTGCTAAGTCTGCTTCAAAATATGGCGTTGAAGATTTGTCCAACGTCAAACCTTCAAGGAGGAAGAATCCTGCCAGCCCGTGTACCTCTGTCCCCAAGGCACCTGTGAGAGGGAAGGGAGGAAAGAAGAGGAAAACCTCTGATGCTGAGGGTCTCCAAGGATTTCCCCTGCTCCGCCAACAGTTTCTTGATTACGTCAATGAGGTAAGGATCACTGCCCCTGCTTGTATATCCTGCTTGAATATCCTGCTTGAATATCCTGCTTGTTTGAGGATCACCTGGTCCTGGGCTTACCCTTTTCCCTTTTTGCAGAAATTTGCTGAAATAGAAACTTATATTGGCCACGTTGAGGATCAAGACCGCCAAATCGCTGACCTCCAACAGATAGGTGTGCTGAAGGATCTCAAGATTGCTGATCTGGAGAAGGAGCTTCGGGCTACCAAGGATGAAGCTGCCAAAATGGTGATCAACTTCGATTATGAGAAGCATGATATCACCCAGGATGCCAAGGTCTCCGCTGCGATAACCATGTACAAGATCCAGTTGCAGATGGCTGCGGAGGCTCAGGATCCTGCCTTCGACAAAAGCACATGGGACGTGGAGGGCTGGAATGCAAGGCTGGCAGAGTTGGAGGATGATGATGAAGCTGAGGAGATCCCAATGCTTGAAGGTGGTGATGCTGGCAAGGATCAGGGAGAAGCAAGTAGAGCTGGTGGTGATGGTGCAGCGAAGGTTTGAGCTGCAGAATTGGGCGATGAAGGAAACTTCTAGACATAGCCGGAGCCTAATTTTTTTTGTGTTTGTTGATGTTTTTAACGATGATGGTCTGTAACTCTGAACAATAGTTTTAGGATTAAGGATCCAGGATCCTTCAGACAATAGGTAGGATTGCAAATGGTGGAGGGATCCTCTGTTTGGGGGATGAAGCCATTGTGATCCTGCCGCCTTTATATCCCTGCATAACTTTTGAACCTATTATCATGGACACCCTTTACCTACCCCAGCGGACGGGCCACGTATTGCTGGTAGATGCTCGGGGTAGGTAATTTTGACAACCTTTGAAGGGTTACTCCTTTCGTTTATAAATAAAATCTTAAACTTTTGTCGCTTATCTTGTGTTATTATCCTTTTTGTTCCTTTAATTACCCATTGTTTTGGTGTACATTTATTGAATAAGTAATTTTGAATAAGTCAGATTGAAAACATTTAGGATATGATCCTTGATCAAATATCCTATAGTTGAAAAATCCCAAAAAGTAGTACATATTTTAAGGGTCACAGGTTTAGTTGTCAAATTTCAAGGGTTAGCATAAAGAAACAATAAATAGGATTAAAAACAGTTAAGGATCATACCTGAGAATCCAAGTTAGGATCCTAACCTTTAATCAGGATAACCGTGAATGAAATTTTAATGGATAATAAGGATTAAGGATCCTTAATTGTTTTAACTTCGAAAACCTGAAAAATAGAACATAACTTGGGTCTAAGCCAATATAAAAGACAAGTTAGTAACTGGGGACAAGCCCAAAGGATAACTGGGGACAAGCCCATAGGATCACTGGGGACAAGCCCGAAGGATAACTGGGGACAAGCCCAAAGGATAACTGGGGACAAGCCCAAGGATCGTATGTAAACTGGAGTATGGCCCTTACTGGCGACTATCCAAACTTAGTGACATGAAAATGCCAAAACCTTAGCTAACGTGAAAACGTTAGAAACCTTAGGAACGGATGTATGGTACGTCTACCATTATACGTAGGATCCTAGGTATAGCCAGTACGATGAGGTTATCAGCCCCGAAAGTGGGTACTGGTCCCAAAGACGTGAACTATACCAGGATCATCGTGCGCTATAGGCGGAAACTGGGGACAAGCCCAAGGATAACTGGGGTTGAACCCAAGGATCTGAGATACTTTTGAAGATTCTTAATGATATGCTGAGGATACCTGGACTATCAGAACTCAAATTCTCGTGAGAAGAGGATGAAGGATGCATGATCCTTATCCTTAGGTAAAAATAAGAAAATGAAATAGTTTAGGATTAGGATTTTACCAGAGTAAAGATCATTGACATCGCTGGGATCCTTCGAGGATGCTTTCAATGTAAGGATCATATGTGCTAGGAGGATCCTGTTCACATGAAATATTTCTTTAAGTGAACAGCATTCCAGGCTCTTGGTAACAAATTTCCTTCCATGGTTAGCAATCTATATGCCCCCTTTCCTGCTTCAGCTTCAATCAAGTAAGGGCCTTCCCATTTTGGTGCTAATTTTCCATCAGCAGGATTGATGGTATTTTGGAATACTTTTCTCAATACCATATCCCCCACTTGGAATTTCCTTATCCTGACATTTTTGTTGTAAGTACCAGCCATTCTTTGTTGGTAGCTTGCCATCCTTATCCTAGCCAAATCCCTGATTTCCTCAATAGTATCCAAGTCTTGAGCCAGGTTTGTATCATTCTCTTCAGGATCACGGGTACTTGTTCTAGCAGTTGGAACCACCATTTCTGTTGGGATCACTACTTTTGCCCCAAACACCAAAGAGAAGGGTGTTTGACCAGTAGCATTCTTGGGAGTTGTCATGTCAGCCCAAAGCACATAAGGCAATTCCTCTGCCCATTTCCCCTTCTTGGATCCAAGTTTCTTCTTTAGATTGTTGATGATGATCTTGTTGGATGATTCTGCTTGGCCATTGGCTTGTGGGTGGACTGGTGTTGATGTTATCATCTTAATCCCCCAACTGTCACAAAAGTTAGTAGTCCTGCTCCCAATAAATTGGGAACCATTATCACATACAATTTCAGAAGGAATGCCAAATCTAGTTATAATGTTTCTTTTAATAAAGGATATCACTTCCTTTTCTCTGACTTGGGCAAAGGCTTCGGCCTCTATCCACTTGGAGAAGTAGTCAGTCATGGCAAGCATGAATACTTTTCCACCAGGTGCCTTAGGGAGCTTGCCAACTATATCCATCCCCCATCTCATGAATGGCCAAGAGGATGGTATAGGATGTAGAAATTCAGCCGGCTGAAGAAGGATATTGCTGTGTCTTTGACAAGGATCACACTTCTTAGCATACTCCACAGCATCCCTCTTCATAGTTGGCCAATAGTATCCTGTCCTAAGGATCCTTGAGAACAATACCCTGCCCCCAGTGTGGTTTCCACAATCTCCTTCATGGAAGTCTTTTAACACTTCTTGAATTTCAGGATCCTCAATACATCTTAAATATGGTCCTGCAAGAGATCGCTTATATAACACATTATTTAAGATTGTGAATTGAGATACCTTAATCCTGAAAGCCCTAGGATTTTCTCCCATAGGAATCTCCCCGTGTTGTAAGTATCTCATGATTGGTGAGATCCATGATCCTGAATAAGATTGAGTATCCTCGCTAGGGATCATTGCAGTATCCTCTTCTATTTCCATGGCCACCTGTTTTTCAATAGCAGGAGCCAGGATATGGATGATGGGGATACTTATATTCTCTGGGATCTTCAAAGATGATCCTAGATTGGCCAATGCATTAGCTTCTGTATTTTCCTCCCTTGGTACCTGTTAGGGCTGGATTTTTATCATATGTGATCCTTACACGTGATCCTAACCAGTGATCCTTGTTTCTTTGGCAGACAGTGATCCTCAGCAGGACTTCAGGATCAGGATCATGGACCATTGGAAGGATCCTCATGCTAATAGGATACCTGATCAAGTCTTCGGTAGTGATTATAAAGGGAAGATACCTCGAATTTAAATACAGAATGATCCTAACCCTATCTCCTATTTATAATGATGATTTGCAGGGATTGTCACATCTGTGACGTAATTGTCACAACGGCTAGTCCATGTGTAACGGCTAGTTATTCGGAATCGCCCGTTAGAGATAAGATCAAAACAAAATATAACTCGTCTATTTACAATTAACTCCTTATATTTTGGGGCAATTGTTAGGGCTGGATTTTTATCATATGTGATCCTTACACGTGATCCTAACCAGTGATCCTTGTTTCTTTGGCAGACAGTGATCCTCAGCAGGACTTCAGGATCAGGATCATGGACCATTGGAAGGATCCTCATGCTAATAGTTACCTTCGTGTAATACAACATTATTTTGCAGGAACATCTAGCAGGATACGCTCTTAACATCATAATCAAGGGACGCGTCTTCACAATTATGGCAGGAGCATAATCGGAGATAGACGTTGCACAGGATATGGAAACTTAGCTTGATTTAAGGGCGGCAATTTAGGCTAGATTGTCTTTTATTTCTAAAGGGGTAATGAGCTGATTATTAGTCTTTTTACCTAAAATAGGTCACCTACACTTGTATAAATACCATTCTTCCTCATTTGGAAGAACACACACGGCATACGACACAACTCTCAAACACTTAGACACCAAAAGCAATAGTGATCCTTGTACTCAGCTCATTATCATCCAAAGTTGTAATCATATTTTTGTTATATTGAAGTTGGTGATCGGTAGTTGCCATCACCCGAGGTTTTTTATGCCGGAGATCATTCATTGATCAAGGGCTTTTTCCTCGTATAAATCATCGTGTCTTTGCATCTTTATCACAGAAGTGATCCTTTACTTTCATAATTAACCAAGCATCATACCCCGTTTTCATAAAGTTTGGTTACATTATCCTTGTGTGATTTTTGACCAAAACAGTTTGGCGCCCACCGTGGGGCAATTGGTGCTTCATTCATAAGAAAATCTTTTGTTCGAAATCATTTCAAAGAGTTACATGGCTTCATCATTGAAGAACACGTCCACGGCGATGTCTGCGGTCACCTCATCACAGATCACCTTGCCTCCTCCACCGGCAGGATCTCAGAAAAATACTGAGAAGAGATCAACTCCCACTTTCTCTAAACCTCTATCTTCTTCTGCTATGAATTCTTCTATTCCCAGTACTAGTGATGTATTTGCTTTAATTTTGCAGATGAAGGATCGTATGCAGCGGCAAGATGAAACTAACGAAAGGATCCTCAGGGAAATTGGAGATCTCAAAAGACAAAAGAAAGCGGCAGAGGATCATTCTCCACTGATGCCCAAATCCTTGAGCTTTGATACTCCAATGATCACTTCCCAGCCATCAGGGATCCCGGACGTGCAAATCATAGGGGAGTCAAGAGGATCACATCTCAACTCGGCAGCAATGACTCAGACATCAGACTCACATTTTCATCCTGTAGGATCCTATCCTCAATACATGGGATCCTTCATGAATCCGGGAGCCTATCCGGGGGCACAGCAGTTTCGAGGATCCTACTTTGTTCCAGGATCATTCCAGGGCCAAGGATCCTCCTTTGTTCCAGGATCATCCCAGGTTCACGGATCCTCCTTCGTTCCAGGATCATCCCAGATACCAGGATCCTTACAGATGCCAGGATCCCTAAAAAGTTTGCAAACAGGAAGTCTAGATGTCCATCAAGGGGACTTCATTCCAATGCAGACCATTGCTTCCACTGGTCCCTCCGTTATTCCAGAAACCCAGCAATATGGATTCCCTAACTTGAACCCAATGGGAGGTAACACTTTAAATAATTATCCTACCACTAACCATGGATTCATGCAGGATACAGGTACCAATCATGCAATGGCCAGGGAATTACAGAAACTAAAGGACATGATCTCAAGTGTTCCAGGGGTAGTCAAGCCTATCCCAGAGATTGCAGATGGAAGCCACAAGGTATCTCGCTTTGCACCACCAATTTGTGATGCAGAGGTACCCAAAAGGTTCCATATCCCTACCATGAAGCTGTATGATGGCACAACGGATCCAGAGGAGCATATAGCACAATACAGGGAAAGGATGGAAATCAATCCTATCCCAGAAAAGTTGAAGGAAGCATGCCTATGTAAAGGATTTGGATCCACTCTAACTGGATCAGCTCTTAAGTGGCTGCTAAGTCTTCCCCCCTACTCTATTACTTCATTTGCTAATTTAGTTAATTTATTCAATAACCAATTCTCTTGTAGTAGAAAATTTGAAAAATTAACTAGCGATTTGTACAGGATAACTCAAAATCATAATGAATCATTAAGGGATTATATAACTAAATTTAGTAAAGAATCCTTGGACATTCCCAACTTGGATATGGCTACGGCTGTTGAAGCCTTCAAAATGGGACTGCTTAAGGATTCATTATTCTATGATGATCTTGTTATGACACCATGCAGGAATTTAGATGAAGTAAGAACTCGAGCACTCAGGTTTATCCGGCTAGAGGATGACAAGAGGATCCAGGAGAGACAAGTGGGATCCTCAAAACCGGAGAAGCAAGGATCCTCCTTCAAGAGCAACAAATTCAAATCCTACCATAGGAATGAGAACAAGAATGTGCATGCTGTTGACCAGGAAGAGGATGATGAAGATTATCCTCCAATCTCAGAATATTGTTTCTCCGTTGATAATCATGAACTAATCCTTGCAATGCAGAATCTAGGTGAAAAAGCTAGATGGCCCAGGAAGAATGATAAACCATCCGGGACTAAAGATAAGTCCAAATGGTGTGCATACCATGAGGATTTCGGGCATCTAACTGAAGATTGCATAGCCTTAAGAAAAGAAATTGGATACCTGCTAAGCAAGGGGCATCTAAAAGAATTGTTGGGGAGAAAAAAGCAAAGAACCCAGGATCCTGAAAGGATCCCTGAAAAGGCTCCAGCACCTCCGGCAAACGCACAAGTGATTAACTTTATATCCGGAGGATCAGACATTTGTGGTACATCCTTTTCAGCGGCCAAAAGACATGCAAAAGAATCAAAAATGGATAATGGAGAAAGGCCTATTAGAACCTCAAGTGTCTCAGAAGGGAAGATGATAACATTTGATGAGGATGATCGCATCAACATTCAGGATCCCCACCATGATAGTTTAGTTATCACTCTCTTTATCTCTAACCATTTTGTCCGCAGGATCCTTATTGACGGAGGGAGCTCAGTGAACATTATCCAGCTTGATGTCCTGAAGAAGATGGGAATCCCAGAATCAGACATCACACCAAGATCCTCCGTGCTTGTAGGATTCAGCGGGGAAACGAAGAAAACTCTGGGGGACATCAAACTCCCAATCTACGTGGAAGGATTACATAATTACCAAAAATTTTGTGTTATTGACTGTTTATCTTGTTGCAACGTTATCCTTGGCAGGCCTTGGATACATGACATGAAAGCAGTTCCATCTACCTACCATCAATGTGTGAAGCTCCCTAGCCCATGGGGGATAATCAAGATCGACAGTGATCAGCAAGAGGCTAAGGATTGCTATACCTCATCCATGAAGCCAACCTCGAAGCCAAGGGAGCAATAGCAATTACAGTATCCTCCGAGGAATGTCTTGGAGGCAAGGGAACAAGATGTGGACGAAATCCTCTTGGATCCTAGTGATCCTGAATCAAAAATCTATATCGGATTAGGGATCCTTGGCAAGATGAAAGAAGACTTAATATCCTTCCTCAAAAGAAGAAAATCTACCTTTGCTTGGAAACATGAAGATATGACAGGTATATCTAAGGATATTATTACTCACAAACTTGGCATTGACAGGTCTATCAAACCAATCCATCAAAAAAGGAGGAAGTTTGCACCGGAAAGGAATGCCATTATCCAAGAAGAAGTAGAGAGACTACTTCGAGCAGGTATGATCAGAGAGGTAAAATATCCAAAATGGTTAGCCAATGTGGTCGTTGTCCAAAAGAAAAATGGAAAGTGGAGGGTATGTGTCGACTTCACTGATCTGAACAAGGCATGTCCCAAGGATCCTTTCCCATTACCCCACATTGACTCCATGGTGGATGCAACAGCGGGGCATGAACTGTTGACCTTTATGGATGCATCATCTGGGTTCCAACAAATCCAGATGGAACCATCTGACCAAGAGGATACAGCCTTTATGACCCCAACCGGTTTATATTGTTATATTGCCATGCCTTTTGGACTAAGAAATGCAGGTGCAACATATCAAAGGCTGGTAAATATGATGTTCAAAGATCAAATTGGAAAAACTATGGAGGTATACATAGATGATATGGTGGTCAAGTCAAAGAAAGCTGAGGATCACCTAAGGGACTTAGAAGAAGCATTCGATATCCTTGATAATTACAACATGAAACTTAATCCTTCAAAATGCCATTTTGGTGTTAAGGCAGGAAAGTTCTTAGGATACATGGTAACCCAGAGGGGCATTGAAGCAAGCCCGGAACAAATCAAAGCATTAATAAATATCAAATCTCCTGCCAATGCCAAGGATGTTCAAAGACTGACAGGCAGGATAGCAGCTTTGAACAGGTTCATATCGAAATCCTCAGAGAAATGCAGAGAATTTTACGATATCCTAAGGAAGAATAAGAAGTTCGAATGGACTGAGAAGCATGAGAATGCTTTACAAGCCCTAAAAGAGTATATGTCCTCAGCACCCGCATTAGCAAAACCGGAAAAAGGAGATGTGTTATCCTTATATCTGGCGGTATCCTCAACCGCTGTAAGTGCTGTCCTTGTTAAGGATCACGAAGGTACACAATATCCTATCTACTATGTAAGTAAAAGTCTACTTGATGCCGAATCCAGGTACTCACACCTCGAAAAACTTATCCTTGCATTAATCATGGCATCGACTAAGTTAAGACATTATTTTGAAACCCATACTATTGTTGTTAGAACTAATTTTCCAATTAAGAATGTCCTCAGGAAACCAGATATGTCAGGGAGAATGGCTAAGTGGGCAGTAAAGCTTAGTGCCCATGATATAAGATACGAACCAAGAACAGCTATTAAATCTCAAGCACTAGCTGACTTTGTGGCTGATTTCAGTAGTGATCTACAAAAAGAAGCAGAATTGGAGGTCCAGCAGCTGGATGAGACCAAGGATCCTTGGATACTACACACTGACGGATCCTCAAATATCAAAGGCACAGGGCTAGGGATCCTACTAAAATCGCCACAGGGGGACATAATACCCCACTCCATAGCCTGTGAGTTCCAAGCAACTAACAATGAGGCTGAGTATGAAGCCTTAATTGCTGGCTTACAAATTGCTAAGGATATGGGGGTAAAGTATCTTAAAGTATATGTAGATTCATTATTGATCACTAATCACTTTAACGGATCCTATGCTGTTAAAGGTGAAAAACTAACCAAATATTTAGAGATAGTCAAAGAATTGGCACTCTCTTTTGTTTCTTTCAGCTTGACACAGGTACCAAGGGAGGAGAACACAGGGGCTGATGCATTGGCCAACCTAGGATCATCCTTGAAGATTCCAGAAGATATAAGTATCCCTATCATCCATATCCTGGCTCCTGCTATTGAAAATCAGGTGGCCATGGAAATAGAAGAGGATACTGCAATGATCCCTAGTGAAGAAGCCCAATCTTATTCAGGATCATGGATCTCACCAATCATGAGATACTTGCAACATGGGGAGATTCCGACGGGAGAAAATCCTAGAGCTTTCAGGATTAAGGTATCTCAATTTACAACTTTGAATAATGTATTATATAAGCGATCTCTTGCAGGACCATATTTGAGATGTATCGAGGATCCTGAAATCGAGGAAGTGTTGAAAGATTTCCATGAAGGAGATTGCGGAAACCACACTGGGGGCAGGGCATTATTCTCAAGGATCCTTAGAACAGGATACTACTGGCCAACCATGAAAAGGGATGCTGTAGAGTATGCTAAGAAATGTGATCCTTGCCAAAGGCATAGCAATATCCTCCATCAGCCAGCTGAATTTTTACACCCAATACCATCCTCTTGGCCATTCATGAGATGGGGAATGGATATAGTTGGCAAGCTCCCTAAAGCACCTGGTGGAAAAGTATTTATGCTTGCCATGACTGACTATTTTTCCAAGTGGATAGAAGCTGAAGCCTTCGCTCAAGTCAGAGAAAAGGAAGTCATATCCTTCGTTAAAAGAAACATTATAACTAGATTTGGCATTCCCTCTGAAATTGTATGTGATAATGGCTCCCAATTCATTGGAAGCAGAACCACTAACTTTTGTGACAGTTGGGGAATCAAGATGATAACATCAACACCAGTTCATCCACAAGCCAATGGTCAAGCAGAATCATCCAACAAGATCATCATCAACAATCTGAAGAAGAAGCTAGGATCCAAGAAGGGGAAATGGGCAGAGGAGTTACCTTATGTGCTATGGGCTGATAGAACAACTCCCAAGAATGCCACTGGTCAAACACCTTTCTCTTTAGTATTTGGGGCAGAAGCAGTGATCCCAACAGAGATGGTGATCCCAACTGCTAGAACAATTGCTCGTGATCCTGAAGAAAATGCTGCAATCCTAGCTCAGGATTTGGATATTATTGAGGAAGTCAGGGATCTAGCTAGAATAAGGATGGCAAGCTACCAACAAAGAATGGCTGGTACCTACAACAAAAATGTCAGGATAAGGAAGTTCCAAGTCGGAGATATGGTGTTGAGAAAAGCATTTCAAAATACTATCAATCCTGCTGACGGGAAGCTAGCACCAAAATGGGAAGGCCCCTACTTGATTGAAGCTGAAGCAGGAAAGGGGGCATACAGGTTGCTAACCATGGAAGGAAACTTGTTACCAAGAGCCTGGAATGCTGTTCACTTAAAGAAATATTTCATGTGAACATGATCCTTCATGCATGTGATCCTTACATTGAAGTATCCTTGAAGGATCCCGGAGATATCGGTGATCCTTACTCTGGTAATATGCTTATCCTAAAACTATTGCATTCTCTTACTTTTTGCCTAAGGATAAGGATCATGTATCCTTCATCCTCTACTCACAAACCATTTGAGTTATGATAGTTCAGGTATCTTCAGCAAATCGTCAAAGATCTCCAAAAGCACCACAGATCCTTGGGTCCAACCCCAGTTATCCTTGGGATTATCCCCAGTTTCCGCCAGCAGCGCACGATGATCCTGGTATAGTTCACGTCTTTGGGACCAGTACCCACTTTCGGGGCTGACAACCTCATCGTACTGGCTATATTTAGGATCCTACGTATAATGGTAGACGTACCATACATCCGTTCCTAAGGTTTCTAACGTTTTCACGTTAGCTAAGGTTTTGACATTTTCATGTCACTAAGTTTGGATAGTCGCCAGAGAAGGGCCATACTCCAGTTTACATACGATCCTTTGGGCTTGTCCCCAGTTATCCTTTGGGCTTGTCCCCAGTGATCCTCCGGGATCATCCCCAGTTATCCTTTGGGCTTGTCCCCAGTGATCCTCCGGGATCATCCCCAGTTATCCTTTGGGCATGTCCCCAGTTACTAATTTATCTTTTACATTGGCTTAGTCCCAAGTTATACCTCACTTTTCAGGTTTTGGAAGTCTAAACACATAAGGGTCCTTAATCCTTATTAACTATCAAAGTCTTATCTATGATTGTCTCGATTGAAGGTAAGGATCCTAACTTGGGTCCTCAGGTATGATCCTTGACTATTTTGATTATATTCATTATCCTAACCGACCCTTATACTTTGACAGCCAAACCTATGATCCTTGAACTAAAGAACTTTGAAAACTTTCAATATCAGGATATTTGATCTAGGATCATATCCTAAGTTTGGATAACATATTTTCAACTCTTGCTACTTTAAAATATACTACAAAAACAACTAAGAAACAAGAAGATAAGGATAATCACACGAGATAAGCCAGAAAAGTTAAAGTTATATTATTAAACAAAAGGATCATTAACCCTTTCAAAAAGTTGTCAAAATTGCCAACCCACATTTCTACCAGCAAAACGTGGCCCGTCCACATGGGTTGGCAAAGGGTGTCCATTGTCTATGCGGTCTTAGCATTGTGCAGGAAAATTAAAGCGGCAGGATCACAAAGGCTTCATCCCCCAAACAGAGGATCCCTCCACCTTTTGCAATCCTACCTATTATTCAAAGGATCCAGGATCCTTAACCCTAAGAAACTATTGTTCGAAGATTACAAACCATAATTGTCTCAAACCATCAACAACCACAAAAACTACCACCAAACCTAAAAAATTGGGCTCCGGCCTAGTCAACAATATCCATCATTGCCCAATCATGTAGCCTACCCCTTTGCTGCTCCATCACCACCGGCTGCTCCACCTTGATCCTTGTCAGCATCACCACCTTCCAGCATGGGGATCTCCTCAGCCTCATCCTCGTCCTCCAGGTCTGCCAGCCTTGCCTTCCAACCTTCAACGTCCCACGAGCTTTTGTCAAAGGTAGGATCCTGAGCCTCCTCGGCCATCTGAAGTTGTATCTTGTACATAGCAATTGCCGCGGAGACCTTGGCATCTTGAGTGATCTCCTGCTTCTCGTTATCCATATCAATCAACCTCTGAGCAGCCTCAGCCTTCGTGGCCCGGAGTTCCTTCTCAAGATCTGCTATCTTGAGATCCTTAAGCACGCCCATTTGTTGAAGGTCAGCAATCTGGCTCTCTTGATCCTCAACATGGCCAAGATAGGTCTCGATCTCGGCAAGTTTCTGCAAAGAGGGAAATAAGGTAAGTTCAGAACCGGATGATCCTCGAAGAAACAGGATACACAAACAGGATATTCGAAACGGATGACCAACAGGGGCAGTGATCCTTACCTCATTCACGTAGTCAAGGAATTGCTGACGGAGGAGGGGAAATCCTTGGAGATCTTCAGAGGTTTTCCTCTTTTTTCCCTTGCCCCGGATAGACGCTTTGGGAGCTGATGCTGAAGGACTGGCAGCAGGAGCCTTCTTCTTTGAAGACGTAACATTGGCAAGATCACTTAACCCAAATTTAGAGGCAGATTTGACAGACCTGGCAGACTTTCCGGCACCTACACAATCAAAAAAACAAGATAAGTTGCTTTATTAATCAAACAATCCTACATATAATTTATTTTCTGTAAGGATACTTACTTGACATAGTGGCAGATGCAGAGGATACTTCTTGAGAATCTTGGACGGTGACCTGGAAACTTCTGACTTCAGGATTAAGCTTTTTAAAAGCTAGAACTCTCTCTTTTGCAGCAGGGCTTAATTTCAGATGAGCAATGGATATAGCTGCACAAGAAATAAAAAGAGATATTAGTGATCCTCATTATATGAGACAAGGCTGATAGTGATCCTTCGAGGATCCTCTATCCTACCATGAGTGGCCCATTCTTTGGGCAGATCCTTCCCATCCGGGATGGAATCCCTTCTAACAAAGAAAAAACGACGCTTCCAGTTTGTATCATTCTTGGTGACCTTGAAGACAGGGTGATCCTCTCCGGCTTTCCGTTTCAGCAGATACCGGTAAGAGCCAAAAGTGGTAAGATCGTAAAACTCGGCCAACTCCGTCATCCCCAGATCAATCCCTCTCTGCTCAATGATCCTTTCGAAGGTATACAGAACCCTCCAGATCATCGGCATAGCTTGGATATAAGAGATGCCGGTTAAAGAAAAGAAGGATTGGGTGAAGGATGGAAAAGGATATGAATACCCTATGGTGAATGGAGTAGCAGGAAAAGCCACCCAGGTATCCGAAACAGAATCACTCAGAGCGGTAGGTGTGAAGGACTTGAAAACCGCATTCGCCGGAAAACAATGACGAATTCTGTCTATGTGAACATCAGTAAAACAACACCTCTCCGTAGGAGAATCCTTGATAATCCCCTGGCTTTTTAAGGGACTATCCTTCTTAGAATCCTTGTATGGAGAATTCCGGAGCAACATGTTTATGACAAGACGGAAACAGAGTAGAAGCAAAAAACAGAGCAAAGAGAAGGAAGAAGGGAAAGAGAGAAGAAGAGGATACCTGATCAAGTCTTCGGTAGTGATTATAAAGGGAAGATACCTCGAATTTAAATACAGAATGATCCTAACCCTATCTCCTATTTATAATGATGATTTGCAGGGATTGTCACATCTGTGACGTAATTGTCACAACGGCTAGTCCATGTGTAACGGCTAGTTATTCGGAATCGCCCGTTAGAGATAAGATCAAAACAAAATATAACTCGTCTATTTACAATTAACTCCTTATATTTTGGGGGCAATTGTTAGGGCTGGATTTTTATCATATGTGATCCTTACACGTGATCCTAACCAGTGATCCTTGTTTCTTTGGCAGACAGTGATCCTCAGCAGGACTTCAGGATCAGGATCATGGACCATTGGAAGGATCCTCATGCTAATAGTTACCTTCGTGTAATACAACATTATTTTGCAGGAACATCTAGCAGGATACGCTCTTAACATCATAATCAAGGGACGCGTCTTCACAATTATGGCAGGAGCATAATCGGAGATAGACGTTGCACAGGATATGGAAACTTAGCTTGATTTAAGGGCGGCAATTTAGGCTAGATTGTCTTTTATTTCTAAAGGGGTAATGAGCTGATTATTAGTCTTTTTACCTAAAATAGGTCACCTACACTTGTATAAATACCATTCTTCCTCATTTGGAAGAACACACACGGCATACGACACAACTCTCAAACACTTAGACACCAAAAGCAATAGTGATCCTTGTACTCAGCTCATTATCATCCAAAGTTGTAATCATATTTTTGTTATATTGAAGTTGGTGATCGGTAGTTGCCATCACCCGAGGTTTTTTATGCCGGAGATCATTCATTGATCAAGGGCTTTTTCCTCGTATAAATCATCGTGTCTTTGCATCTTTATCACAGAAGTGATCCTTTACTTTCATAATTAACCAAGCATCATACCCCGTTTTCATAAAGTTTGGTTACATTATCCTTGTGTGATTTTTGACCAAAACAGTACCTGTGACAAACTGAAAGAAACAAAGGAGAGTGCCAATTCTTTGACTATCTCTAGATATTTAGTTAGTTTTTCACCTTTCACAGCATAGGATCCATTAAAGTGGTTAGTAATTAACAATGAATCTACATATACCTCAAGATACCTGATCCCCATATGCTTAGCAATTTGTAAGCCAACGATTAAGGCTTCATATTCAGCCTCATTATTAGTGGCTTGGAACTCACAAGCTATGGAATGGGGTATTATGTCCCCCTGTGGCGATTTTAGTAGTATGCCAAGCCCTGTGCCTTTGACATTTGAGGATCCATCAGTATGTAGTATCCAAGGATCCTTGGTCTCATCCAGCTGCTGGACCTCCAATTCGGCTTCCTTTTGTAGATCACTACTGAAATCAGCCACAAAGTCTGCTAATGCTTGAGATTTGATGGATGTTCTAGGCTCATATCTTATATCATGGGCACTAAGCTTTACTGCCCACTTAGCCATCCTTCCGGACATCTCTGGTTTCCTGAGGACATTCTTGATTGGAAAATTAGTTCTAACAACAATAACATGGGTTTCAAAATAATGTCTTAGTTTAGTAGATGCCATAATTAATGCAAGGATAAGTTTTTCAAGGTGTGAATACCTGGATTCAGCATCAAGTAAACTCTTACTTACATAATAGACAGGATATTGTGTACCCTCATGATCCTTAACAAGGACTGCACTTACTGCTTTTGAGGATACCGCCAGATATAAGGATAACACATCTCCCTTTTCTGGTTTCATCAATGCTGGAGCTGAGGACATGTATTCTTTGAGGGCTTGTAAAGCATTCTCATGCTTTTCAGTCCACTCAAATTTCTTGTTCTTTCTTAGGATATCATAGAATTCTTTACATCTTTCTGAGGATTTGGATATGAACCTATTTAGAGCTGCTATCCTGCCTGTTAGCCTTTGCACATCCTTAGCGTTGGCAGGGGATTTGATATTCACCAATGCTTTAATTTGTTCCGGGCTTGCTTCAATGCCCCTCTGAGTTACCATATATCCTAGAAATTTACCTGCTTTAACACTAAAGTGACATTTTGAAGGATTAAGCTTCATGTTATAATTATCAAGGATATCAAATGCTTCCTCCAAGTCCCTTAGGTGATCCTCAGCTTTCTTTGACTTTACTACCATATCATCTATGTACACTTCCATAGTCTGTCCAATTTGATCTTTGAACATCATATTCACCAGCCTTTGATATGTTGCACCTGCATTTCTTAATCCAAAAGGCATGGCAATATAACAATATAAACCGGTTGGGGTCATAAAAGTTGTATCCTCTTGGTCAGATGGCTCCATCTGAATTTGTTGGAATCCAGATGATGCATCCATAAAGGTTAACAGTTCATGCCCCGCCGTTGCATCCACCATGGAGTCAATGTGGGGTAATGGGAAAGGATCCTTGGGACATGCCTTATTCAAATCCGTGAAATCGACACATACCCTCCACTTTCCGTTTTTCTTTTGAACAACGACCACATTGGCTAGCCACTTTGGATACTTTACCTCTCTAATCATACCTGCTCGAAGTAATCTTTCTACTTCTTCCTGGATAATGGTATTTCTTTCCGGTGCAAACTTCCTCCTTTTTTGATGGATTGGTTTGATTGACCTGTCAATGCCAAGTTTATGAGTTATAATATCCTTAGATATACATGTCATATCCTCATGTTTCCATGCAAAGGTAGACTTTCTTCTTTTGAGGAAGGATACTAGGTCTTCTTTCAACTTGCCAAGGATCCCTGATCCTATATAGATTTTTGATTCAGGATCATTAGGATCCAAAAGGATTTCGTCCACATCCTGTTCTCTTGCCTCCAAGACATCCCTTGGAGGATACTGTAATTGCTATTGCTCCCTTGGCTTCGAGGCTGGTTTCATTGACGAGGTGTAACAATCCTTAGCCTCCTGCTGATCACTGTCGATCTTGATTATTCCCCATGGGCAAGGGAGCTTCACACATTGATGGTAGGTGGATGGGACTGCCTTCATATCATGTATCCAGGGTCTGCCAAGGATAACATTACAACAAGACAAACAGTCAATAACACAAAATTTTTGATAATTATGTAATCCTTCCACATAAATTGGGAGTTTGATGTCCCCCAGGGTTTTCTTAGTTTCGCCACTGAATCCCACAAGTACGGAGGATCTTGGTGTGATATCTGATTCAGGGATACCCATCTTCTTCAGAACATCAAGCTGGATAATATTTACTGAGCTTCCTCCGTCAATAAGGATCCTGCGGACAAAATGGTTAGAGATAAAGAGAGTGATGACTAGACTATCATGATGAGGATCCTGGATGTTAATTCTATCATCCTCATCAAAGGTTATAACTTTTCCTTCCGAGACACTTGATGTTCGAATAGGTCTTTCTCCGTTATCCATTTTAGCTTCCTTTGCATGCCTTTTAGCTGCCGAGAAGGATGTACCACATATGTCTGATCCTCCAGAAATAAAGTTGATTACTTGTGCATCTGCCGGAGGAGCTGGAGCTTTCTCAGGGATCCTCTCAGGATCCTGAGTCCTTTGCTTTTTTCTTCCCAACAACTCTTTTAGATGCCCCTTGCTTAGCAGATATCCAATTTCCTTTCTTAATGCGATGCATTCTTCGGTTAAATGCCCAAAATCCTCGTGGTATGCACACCACTTCGATTTGTCTTTAGTTCCAGTTGGTTTGTCGTTTTTTCTGGGCCATCTGGCTTATTCTCCTAGATTCTGCATTGCAAGGATTAGTTCATGATTATCAACGGAAAAACAATATTCAGAAATTGGAGGATAATCCTCATCGTCCTCTTCTTGGTCAACGGCATGCACGTTCTGGTTGTTATTCCTATTGTAGGATTTGAATCTGTTGCTTTTGAAAGAGGATCCTTGCTTTTCTTGCTTTGAGGATCCTGCTTGTCTCTCCTGGATCCTCTTGTCATCCTCTAGCCGGATGAACCTGAGTGCCCGAGTTCTTACTTCATCTAGGTTCCTGCATGGTGTCATAACAAGATCATCATAGAACAATGAATCCTTCAGCAATCCCATCTTGAAGGCCTCAACAGCTGTGGCCATATCCAAGTTAGGAATGTCCAAGGATTCTTTACTAAACTTGGTTATGTAATCCCTTAATGATTCATTATGACCCTGAGTTACCCTATATAAATCACTAGTCAACCTTTCAAATTTTCTACTATAAGAGAATTGATTATTGAATAAATTAACTAAATTAGCAAATGAAGTAATAGAGTAAGGGGGAAGACTTAGCAGCCATTTAAGAGCTGATCCAGTAAGAGTGGATCCAAATCCTTTGCATAAGCATGCTTCCTTTAACTTTTCTGGAATTGGATTGATCTCCATCCTCTCCCTGTATTGTGCTATGTGTTCCTCAGGATCCGTTGTACCATCATACAGCTTCATAGTAGGGATATGGAACCTTTTGGGTATCTCAGCATCACAAATTGGTGGTGCAAAACGAGATACCTTATGGCTTCCATCTGCAATCTCCGGGATAGGTTTGACTACCCCTGGAACACTTGATATCATATCCTTCAGTTTTTGTAGTTCTCTGGCCATAGCATGATTGATACCTGTATCCTGCATGAATCCATTGTTAGTGGTAAGAGAATTATTAAAAGTGTTACCTCCCATCGGGTTCAAGTTAGGAACATTGGGTGTGAATCCATATTGCTGGGATTCTGGGATAATGGATGGACCAGTGGAAGCAATGGTTTGCATTGGAATAAAATTTCCTTGATGGACATCTAGACTTCCTGTTTGCAAATTCTTCAAGGATCTTGGTATCTGAAGGGATCCCTGAATATGGGATGATCCTGGAACGAAGGAGGATCCTTGAACCTGGGATGATCCTGGGACGAAGAAGGATCCTTGAACCTGGGATGATCCTGGAATGAAGGAGGATCCTTGAACCTGGGATGATCCTGGAATGAAGGAGGATCCTTGAACCTGGGATGATCCTGGAACGAAGGAGGATCCTGAGTTCATGAAGGATCCCATATGTTGAGTATAAGATCTTGCCGGTTGGAAATATGATCCCGATGCCTGAGTTACTACTGCTGAGCCGAAATGCATTCCTCTTGATCCACCCACATATTGAATGTCTGGGACCTCTGATGGCTGAGAAGTAATCATTGGAGTATCAAAATTCAAAGATTTGGGCATCAGTGGGGAATGATCCTCTGCCGTTTCCTTTTGTCTTTTGAGATCTCCGATTTCCATGAGGATCCTGTCATTAGTTTCATCCTGCTGCTGCATACGATCCCTCATCTGCAAAATCAAAGTAAATATATCACTAGTACTGGGAACAGAAGAAGTTAGAGCAGAAGATGATGGTTTAGAGGAGATAGAAGTTGGTCTCTTCTCAGCATTTTTCTGAGATCCGGCTGGTGGTGGAGGCAAAGGTGGAAAGCCAGTAGATGAATTGACTGCCGACATCGCTGTGGAGGTATTCTTCAACGACGAAGCCATGCAACACTCCGGAATGGTCACCAACAGAAAAACTTTTTATGAATGAAGCACCAATTGCCCCACGGTGGGCGCCAAACTGTTTTGGTCAAAAATCACACAAGGATAATGCAACCAAACTTTATGTAAACGGGGAATGATGCTTGGTATGATGAACAAAGTGAAGGATCACTTAAATATAAAATGCACAAGTGACACAAGGATTTATACGAGGAAAAAGCCCTTGATCAATGAATGATCTCCGGAATAAAAAACCTCGGGTGATGGAAACTACCGATCACCAAACTTCAATATAACAAATAAAGGTTACAACTTCGGATGGTAACGAGCTAAGTACAAGGATCACTATAGTATCGTGTGTCAAAGCGTGAGGGAAGTGTGTTGTGTCTTCCGAATGTGGAAGAGAGCTCTTTATACAAGTGTGAGTGGCCCTATTTTAGGTAAATAGACTAACTATTAGCTCGTTACCCCTTTAGGAGTAAAAGTAAATCTAGCCTAAATTATCGCCCTTAAATTATGCTGAGTTTCCATATCGTCCACAACGTTCATCTCTGATTAAGCATATGCCAAAGTTGTAAAGACGAGTCCCTTGTTTACGTTGCTAAGAGCGGATCCTGCCAGACATTCCTGCAAGATAACATTAAATCCAATGAAAACAACTGTTAGTATGAGGATCCCTGTGATGGTCCGTGATCCTGATCCTGGAACTCTTCTGAGGATCACTATCTGCCAAAGAAATAAGGATCACTGGTTAGGATCATATGTAAGGATCATAAGTCATAAAAATCCAGCCCTAACAGTTTCCATGCAAAGGTAGACTTTCTTCTTTTGAGGAAGGATACTAGGTCTTCTTTCATCTTGCCAAGGATCCCTGATCCTATATAGATTTTTGATTCAGGATCATTAGGATCCAAAAGGATTTCGTCCACATCCTGTTCTCTCGCCTCCAAGACATTCCTTGGAGGATACTGTAATTGCTATTGCTCCCTTGGCTTCGAGGCTGGTTTCATTGGCGAGGTGTAACAATCCTTAGCCTCCTGCTGATCACTGTCGATCTTGATTATTCCCCATGGGCTAGGGAGCTTCACACATTGATGGTAGGTGGATGGGACTGCCTTCATATCATGTATCCAGGGTCTGCCAAGGATAACATTACAACAAGACAAATAGTCAATAACACAAAATTTTTGATAATTATGTAATCCTTCCACATAAATTGGGAGTTTGATGTCCCCCAGGGTTTTCTTACTTTCGCCACTGAATCCCACAAGTACGGATGATCTTGGTGTGATATCTGATTCAGGGATACCCATCTTCTTCAGAACATCAAGCTGGATAATATTTACTGAGCTTCCTCCGTCAATAAGGATCCTGCGGACAAAATGGTTAGAGATAAAGAGAGTGATGACTAGACTATCATGATGAGGATCCTGGATGTTAATGCGATCATCCTCATCAAAGGTTATCGCTTTTCCTTCCGAGACACTTGATGTTCGAATAGGCCTTTCTCCGTTATCCATTTTAGCTTCCTTTGCATGCCTTTTAGCTGCTGAGAAGGATGTACCACAGATGTCTGATCCTCCAGAAATAAAGTTGATCACTTGGGCATCTGCCGGAGGAGCTGGAGCTTTCTCAGGGATCCTTTCAGGATCCTGAGTCCTTTGCTTTTTTCTTCCCAACAACTCTTTTAGATGCCCCTTGCTTAGCAGATATCCAATTTCCTTTCTTAATGCGATACATTCTTCAGTTAAATGCCCAAAATCCTCGTGGTATGCACACCACTTCGATTTGTCTTTAGTTCCAGTTGGTTTGTCGTTTTTTCTGGGCCATCTGGCTTTTTCTCCTAGATTCTGCATTGCAAGGATTAGTTCATGATTATCAACGGAAAAACAATATTCAGAAATCGGAGGATAATCCTCATCATCCTCTTCTTGGTCAACGGCATGCACGTTCTGGTTGTCATTCCTATTGTAGGATTTGAATCTGTTGCTTTTGAAAGGGGATCCTTGATTTTCTTGCTTTGAGGATCCTGCTTGTCTCTCCTGGATCCTCTTGTCATCCTCTAGCCGGATGAACCTGAGTGCCCGAGTTCTTACTTCATCTAGGTTCCTGCATGGTGTCATAACAAGATCATCATAGAACAATGAATCCTTAAGCAATCCCATCTTGAAGGCCTCAACAGCTGTGGCCATATCCAAGTTAGGAATGTCCAAGGATTCTTTACTAAACTTGGTTATGTAATCCCTTAATGATTCATTATGACCCTGAGTTACCCTATATAAATCACTAGTCAATCTTTCAAATTTTCTACTACAAGAGAATTGATTATTGAATAAATTAACTAAATTAGCAAATGAAGTAATAGAGTAAGGGGGAAGACTTAGCAGCCATTTAAGAGCTGATCCAGTAAGAGTGGATCCAAATCCTTTGCATAAGCATGCTTCCTTTAACTTTTCTGGAATTGGATTGATCTCCATCCTCTCCCTGTATTGTGCTATGTGTTCCTCAGGATCCGTTGTACCATCATACAACTTCATAGTAGGGATATGGAACCTTTTGGGTATCTCAGCATCACAAATTGGTGGTGCAAAACGAGATACCTTATGGCTTCCATCTGCAATCTCCGGGATAGGTTTGACTACCCCTGGAACACTTGATATCATATCCTTCAGTTTTTGTAGTTCTTTGGCTATAGCATGATTGATACCTGTATCCTGCATGAATCCATGGTTAGTGGTAAGAGAATTATTAAAAGTGTTACCTCCCATCGGGTTCAAGTTAGGAACATTGGGTGTGAATCCATATTGCTGGGATTCTGGGATAATGGATGGACCAGTGGAAGCAATGGTCTGCATTGGAATAAAATCTCCTTGATGGACATCTAGGCTTCCTGTTTGCAAATTCTTCAAGGATCCTGGTATCTGAAGGGATCCCTGAATATGGGATGATCCTGGAACGAAGGAGGATCCTTGAACCTGGGGTGATCCTCGAACGAAGAAGGATCCTTGAACCTGGGATAATCCTGGAACGAAGGAGGATCCTTGAACCTGGGATGATCCTGGAACGAAGGAGGATCCTTGAACCTGGGATAATCCTGGAACGAAGGAGGATCCTTGAACCTGGGATGATCCTGGAACGAAGGAGGATCCTTGAACCTGGGATGATCCTGGAACGAAGGAGGATCCTGAGTTCATGAAGGATCCCATATGTTGAGTATAAGATCCTGCCGGTTGGAAATATGATCCTGATGCCTGAGTTACTACTGCTGAGCCGAAATGCATTCCTCTTGATCCACCCACATATTGAATGTCTGGGACCTCTGATGGCTGAGAAGTAATCATTTGAGTATCAAAATTCAAAGATTTGGGCATCAGTGGGGAATGATCCTCTGCCGTTTTCTTTTATCTTTTGAGATCTCCGATTTCTCTGAGGATCCTGTCATTAGTTTCATCCTGCTGCTGCATACGATCCCTCATCTGCAAAATCAAAGTAAATATATCACTAGTACTGGGAACAGAAGAAGTTAGAGCAGAAGATGATGGTTTAGAGGAGATAGAAGTTGGTCTCTTCTCAGCATTTTTCTGAGATCCGGCTGGTGGTGGAGGCAAAGGTGGAATGCCAGTAGATGAATTGACTGCCGACATCGCTGTAGAGGTATTCTTCAACGACGAAGCCATGCAACACTCCGGAATGGTCACCAACAGAAAAACTTTTTATGAATGAAGCACCAATTGCCCCACGGTGGGCGCCAAACTGTTTTGGTCAAAAATCACACAAGGATAATGCAACCAAACTTTATGTAAACGGGGAATGATGCTTGGTATGATGAAGAAAGTGAAGGATCACTTAAATGTAAAATGCACAAGTGACACAAGGATTTATACGAGGAAAAAGCCCTTGATCAATGAATGATCTCCGGCATAAAAAACCTCGGGTGATGGAAACTACCGATCACCAAACTTCAATATAACAAATAAAGGTTACAACTTCGGATGGTAACGAGCTAAGTACAAGGATCACTATAGTATCGTGTGTCAAAGCGTGAGGGAAGTGTGTTGTGTCTTCCGAATGTGGAAGAGTGCTATTTATACAAGTGTGAGTGGTCGTATTTTAGGTAAATAACCTAACTATTAGCTCGTTACCCCTTTAGGAATAGAAGTAAATCTAGCCTAAATTATCGCCCTTAAATTATGCTGAGTTTCCATATCGTCCACAACGTCCATCTTTGATTGTGCTTATGCCAAAGTTGTAAAGACGAGTCTTTTGTTTACGTTGATAAGAGCGGATCCTTCTCGAAATTCCTGCAAGACAACATTAAATCCAAAGAGAACAATCGTTAGTATGAGGATCCCTAGGATACTCCGTGATCCTGATCCTGGAATTCTTCTGAGGATCACTATCTGCCAGAGAAACAAGGGTCACTGGTTAGGATCACATATAAGGATCACATGTAAGGATCATAGGTTATAAAAATCCAGCCCTAACATCGGACACGGAAATAGCTAAGGACCCTGGATCGTTATTACATGAAGTATCTCTTCAAGTGGACAGCATTCCAAGCTCTTGGTAGCAAATCACCTTCCATTGTTAATAATCGATATGCCCCCTTTCCTGCCTTAGCTTCAATAAGATAGGGACCTTCCCACTTTGGTGCTAGCTTGTCATCAGCAGGATTGGTGGTATTTTGGAATGTTTTCCTCAACACCATATCACCAACTTGAAACTTCCTGATCCTGACATTCTTGTTATAAGCTCCAGCCATCCTTTGTTGATAACTAGCCATTCTTATCCTTGCCAAATCCCTGAGTTCTTCTATGGTATCCAAGTCTTGAACCAAGTTTCCAGCATTTGCCTCAGGATCACGGATGCTTGTTCTTGCAGCAGGAACCACCATCTCTGTAGGGATCACTGATTCTGCTCCAAACACTAAAGAGAATGGAGTTTGAACAGTAGCATTCTTGGGAGTTGTTCTATCAGCCCATAGTACATAAGGTAGCTCTTCTGCCCATTTTCTTCTCTTAAATCCAAGCTTCTTCTTCAAATTGTTGATGATGATCTTGTTGGATGATTCTGCTTGACCATTAGCTTGTGGGTGGACTGGTGTTGATGTTATCATCTTAATCCCCCAGCTGTCACAAAAGTTAGTAGTTCTACTCCCAATAAATTGGGATCCATTATCACAAACAATTTCAGAAGGGATACCAAATCTAGTAATAATGTTTCTTTTAATAAAGGATATCACTTCTTTTTCTCTGACTTGAGCAAAGGCTTCAGCTTCTATCCACTTGGAGAAGTAATCAGTCATAGCAAGCATGAATACTTTTCCTCTAGGTGCCTTGGGAAGTTTGCCAACTATATCCATTCCCCATATCATGAATGGCCAAGAAGAGGATATAGGATGCAAGAGCTCTGCTGGTTGATGAAGGATATTGCTATGTCTCTGACAAACATCACATTTCTTGGCATAATCCACAACATCCTTTTTCATTGCAGGCCAATAGTATCCTGTCCTAAGGATCCTTGAGAACAGTGCTCTGCCCCCGGTATGGTTTCCACAATCTCCTTCATGAAAATCCTTTAGGACTTCTTGAACTTCAGGGTCCTCAATGCATCTTAGATATGGACCTGTAAGAGAGCGTTTATATAACATGTTATTTAATATTGTGAATTGAGATACCTTGGCTTTGAAAGCTCTAGGATTTTCTCCTGTAGGGATCTCTCCATGCTGTATATATCTCATGACTGGAAGGATCCATGATCCTGAATGAGATTGTGTATCGTCACTAGGGATGATCGTAGAATCCTCTCCTATCTCCATGGCTACATGATCCTAAATAGCAGGGGTTAGGATATGAATAATGGGAATTTTAATATCCTCTGGAATCTTCAAGGATGATCTAAGGTTGGCCAATGCATCAGCTTCTGCATTTTCTTCTCTGGGTACCTGTGTCAAACTAAAGGAAACAAAAGAGAGGGCCAATTCTTTAACTATCTCTAAATATTTAATTAGTCTTTCACCTTTAACAGCATATGATCCATTAAAGTGATTGGTAATTAATAATGAATCTACATGTACCTCAAGATACTGATCCTCATATGCTTGGCAATTTGCAAACTAGCTATTAAGGCCTCATATTCAGCCTCATTATTAGTAGTTTGAAACTCACAAGCTATTGAGTGGGGTATTATGTCCCCCTGTGGCGATTTTAGTAGTATTCCAAGTCCAGTTCCCTTGACATTAGAGGCTCCATCTTTGAAGAGTATCCAAGGATCCTTGGTCTCTTCAAGCTGCTGAACTTCTAACTTAGCTTCCCTTTGTAGATCACTACTGAAATCTGCCACAAAGTCAGCTAAGGCTTGAGATTTAATGGCAATTCTTGGCTGTATTCTCTTGATCAGATGCTTCCATCTGAATTTGTTGAAATCCAGATGAAGCATCCAAAAAAGTTAACAACTCATGACCCGCGGTAGCATCCACCATGGAGTCAATGTGGGGTAATGGGAAAGGATCCTTGGGACATGCCTTGTTTAAATCAGGAAAATTGACACATACCCTCCACTTTCCGTTTTTCTTTTGAACAACAACCACATTGGCTAACCACCTTGGATACTTGACCTCTCTTATCATACCTGCTCTGAGCAGCTTTTCTACCTCCTCCTGGATAATGGCATTCCTCTCAGGTGCAAACTTTCTCCTCTTTTGATGTATAGGTTTGAATGACCTGTCAATGCCAAGCTTATGAGTAATTATATCTCTAGAGATACCTGTCATGTCTTCGTGCTTTCAGGCAAAGGTGGATTTTCTCTTCTTTAAGAAGGATACTAGATCCTGTTCAATTTCATTAAGGATACCAGATCCTATGAAGACTTTGGATTCAGGATCCTGAGGATCCATCAGAATATCCTTCACATCTTGTTCTTTTGCCTCCAGGACATCTCTTGGAGGATGCTTTAATTGCTATTGATCCCTTGGTCTTGAGGCTGGCTTCATTGATAAGGTGTAGCAATTCTTCGCTTCTTGTTGGTCACTCTCAATCTTCACCACCCCCCATGGGCTAGGAAGCTTTACACACTGATGATATGTAGATGGGACTACCTTCATGTCATGTATCCATGGCCTGCCAAGGATAACATTGCAACAGGATAAGCAATCTATAACACAAAATTTTTGATAAGAATGAAGTCCCTCTATGTAAATGGGGAGTTTAATGTCCCCCAAGGTGTTCTTGGTTTCTCCACTGAATCCCACAAGAACCGACGATCTTGGGACATTATCCGACTTAGGGATGTTCATATTTTTGAGGACATCAAGTTGAATGATGTTCACTGAGCTTCCTCCATCTACCAGGATCCTGCGAACAAAATGATTAGATATAAACAAAGTGATAACAAGACCATCATGATGAGGATCCTGGATATCAACACGATCATCCTCATCAAAAGTTATAACTTTTTCCTGTGTAACAGTAGAGGTTCGGATGGGTCTTTCCTCATTATCCATCTTGGTCTCTGACGTGTGCGCGTATATACATGTTTTTACAAAGAATATAACACCCGATTCGGTTTTAAATTTATAAAAATGATTTATACTTCAACATTTAAAACACACACGAAAGGGCAAGTGTACCCCATCAAACATGTAGTAAAGTGTTGGTAAGAACCAAGTGTCGATCCAAGGATGTGGGCGGAGAAATAGTACTAGACCTTTATCATTAAACTACCGGTAAGAAGATAAGTGATTGATTTTCTAAAAACTAAAATAAGCATAAACAAATATTTATAAGAATATAATAAACTCCAAATAAGAAAATAGATATATAGCCTTGCTTTTTACACAACCAAAGTATATGAACTAAGTCGGTTTTGTCACTTGAAACATTTGGTCAATTTTCCATTTTCAAGACAATTAGTATCCCTTTCGGGAATTCTAACATGACAATCATTTGGAAAGCTAAAACGATAAACACACTTTAACCACCTAAAATTGTTCTTTAACGTGCAATTGATAAATGTCTATGAAAATCCCCTAAAGATAAGTTAGTCATCCATTAAGAGTTTTCTAGCCTCACTTAATCAAGGAAAGTGACACCAATAAACACAATGCAACCTCCAAGACAAGCATAAACTAGATTAAATCACAACCGAGTTCATTTTACAAATCTTGAACATAAATTCACCAAGATAGCAATTTTGGCCTAAATCACTAACTAAGCTAACAATTCAATGTCAAGAATTCGTAACAACACCATCTAACCCGTTAAGGTCCTTACGCGAGGGAAAGCTTTCTTGATTAACAATAATTACCCCTTATTAAACCACTAACCATTTCTAGTATCATGATGCACACATTTTAACCATGTTAAACTAGTTAACCAAGTTCAAAGTCTACTAATACATGATTAATTAAGCATCTTCTTTCAAATATCTCAACTAACCACATACTAATTATCCAAGATAATTAACTATAATCAAAAAATCAACATCAATAAACAAGGTTGCAAACTAATCATCAAAGATTAACATAGAAAATTCTTCCAAGTGTCATTTTAAACATAATTAACATACTAATGGTTGTAATTAAGCAAGGGATTCTAGTGTTTTTGCCCAAAGGCTTATAGTAATACATAATCATCAACCAAAATGCTTGAATTACGACAAAATCATGGAAAGATTCAAGAAATCAAACCATAAACAAGCACAAGATTGAGAATCCGGATGATAACGGAGCTAATCGGCACAATGTGGCTTGAATCCGGGTGAAAGCTAGTGCCTCCGGAGCCTGTGAATTCGCCAAAAGAGCTCCCAAAAGTCCAGAGTTACGAATAGAATGCTGCCTTCTGTTTTTTATAACTTTTTCAGATTGCACGGTCGTGCCATTAAAGTGCACGACCGTTCATTTTTAAAATACTGTTCACCATACTTATGTGACATCATCAGATCTTGACCGGTCTTCGTAGTCGCACGACCGTTCCATAGGTGGCACGAGCGTGCATCTCCGGGGTTAGGGTGGCGCGAGCTTCTGATCGGCCGGTGCATATCCGGGGTTTGACTGATCATCGCATCCGCACGAGCGTTCTTCCAGTTGCAGGGTCGTGCATTGCCGAGGTGGCTTGCATGTTGGATCGTACTGTCTGTGCAATGCCGAGGCGAGCCTTGATGCCAGAACCGCACGGTCATGCCAGTAATTGCACGGTCGTGCCAATTGCCCAGATCAGAATGTTCACAGAATCTTCATAGCGATGTCGTTTTGCCCGGAAAGTCCTCGTTTTCATCATCTTCTTGTTTGGCATGCTGTTTTAGGCCTGGAATCAAAGTATACCTGATTAAGTATTCGATTCACGGTTTTATGGCCGAAAACGCATAAAATGGGGGTAAAATAGGGGAATAAAGTATGTATATTTTGGTGAATATCAAACCTCCTCACACTTGAACCTTGCTTGTCCTCAAGCAAGCTAAAACTAAAATGTAATAAAAGCTAGATTCTAACAAGAATAAGTATTTACCAAAATTACCTACTAATACAACTACAAACGGTTAGCCGGTTTTTCGAAACACAACATCAAGTGATTCAAACCAAACAAGCACATTCAAATATATGTATAGATAACCAAACAGCCGTGACTTCACTCTGATCGACTTAGCACGCTAATCTTCACACACCTCACAATGTTCACACACACTCGGTTTTATTTTTGTGAAACATACATAAAATGTGTACGTGTAAACACTCAATGCCTCGTCAATGAAACGTGTAATATCATAAGCTTGTCACAAGATCTTATCTCCACCAACTAACATGCGAAAAAGTGAAAATCAAGAGGTCTTTACGGGTTGTAACGATAGGCTTGGGTGAAGGGTATGGAAAGGGATTTTTAAAGTGACGAAATGGTTAAAACTCGGTAGTAGCATTTAACTAGCGTAATACAATAAACCTATACATGCTAACGCCTTAATAAGGCGACTTTTGCGATATCGAGCTCATCAACGATATTTCATCATTTTAATACTCAAAATTGCTCGATTTTGTCGACTTCACCCTATTTTAGGGTGTTTAATTTTCTGATTTTTCTGTTTTTTTTTGCATACATATGTAATTTAATAGCTTTGTACAATGAACAACAAACTACAAGAAATGCTAGTTAAATGATTTTTGACCGAGTTTTAACACTTAAGGTTTAAAAATAAAAAGGCTAAATTTGGCTAAGTGGGTGATTTTGTTGGGTAAGCAAAGGAAAACACAGGAAAGGCTCAACATGGTTAATCCTAAAGGGTAATGTAGGGTTTAGGGAAACATAACACAAAGAACAAGGCTAACTACAAAGGGGTTTTCTAAGTGCCTCTATCATTTCTACACAATTTCACAAGTTTATGGTCTTAACAAGCATGCTAGTGACAAGTTCTAAACTACACGTGACATCCGGCTCACTCCTACTCCGCAATGAACAAACATATAACAATTTTAAGGCTCAAACATGCTCACATAACGGAAGGAATGGGTAGAAGTGTGAAAATAAACATGCAAGTCTTTCTTTGTTTGTCACGTTTTCTAGTTATATTTTTCAAAATTTATTTGGCTTGTCGGGTTTTTATCATATCCGAAGCTTCCTAAAACAATTAACCGGTTTATTTGCTAAAAATATATACAATTTACTGATTTTTTATAGAGAGGACAAACAAAGTCAAAGTCAAAATGTTAAACCCACTCCCCACAATTAAACTTCGCGTTGTCCCCAATGCGAAACCCGAAATATAGAGAAAAAGGAGAATAACACTCCCCTGAAGATGATTTAGATGAAACGAGTCTCCAAAGCCGCTTTTGTGGTGTGCTCCGGTCCAAGACGTGCTCCAAAATCTGTACAAATGTCACAAAGCAAAGCAAAGAAAAACAGAAGGCAGAGACAATCTAAACGTAAATAAACCATAATATACATAAATAGAAAGCATACTAAATATCCATACATGAAACATAGCGAATAAACTAAAATGTCTGAAAAAAATTAAAGTACATATCCGCGGGTGTTTGAAATAAAAACCAAAATGAACACCCGAAAACATACTACTAACATAACACCATCACCACCAGCTCAGAACACCCACTACTCCTCGTCATCCGCACCTCCTCCTGTGTTGGATGGGCCAGCCCCGCTGTAATCACCTGGGTTCCCAAATGGGAACTGTGGGGGCTCGCCAAAGTAATTCGGGTAGGCGTTCCGAAGCCCCCCAAATATATACGAGAATCCTGCATGCACCTCTTGGCACATGAACTCCTGGTTCACCCTCATCACCTCTTGATTGGCCCTTAGCTGATCTTGATTAGCTCTTATCTGCTCTATATTAATCCTTTGCTGCTCCTGGCTAATTTGCATCTGCTGAAACTGGCCATGAAACTCTGGATAGGAGGGAATGCCGAGAGTCCAGTGCTCGTAATGTGGGGAGTGGTGCTGCTGTGGTGAGTGTGGTGGCGTGTGATGCTGCTCCTCATGATGCTCCTCATGCTGCACATGCTGCTCCTCCATAACCTCATCCTCATCATCTCCTGGGAGTGGAGGCAACGGATCCAAGACCTCATTGTCCAACCCCTTCAACCGATCCCCATGGTCCGTCTCTGCAATAATCCCCATCGCTTTCAACGAGCGGATGTCAACATACAATCCCTCAGTAACCAAAGAAAGATCCTGAACCACCTCATCAGTCATGATACCCATGCTGCAAGCGATTTGGGTAACATATTGACCCCCATGTATCTGACTGTTGGTGGTCCTACCCGAACTATGCACAAAGTAATCGGCCATCCTCGCCGCGAGGTTGATGTGGACCCCCTCCTTGAGCGCATAAAGAAATATAAGATCCGGTGTGGGACAGTTTCCCAAACTGTCCATGCGCCCGACGATAGTATGGCTGAAGATGTGGTGCATAGCCCGAAGTAAAGGGTCTCGTATTCTTGAAGCTTTGGACATCCTAGGATCATATGGCCCGCCAACCACAATTTGCGCCCAAAACTCGCCCCGCTCGTCTTCACCGGGGAAGGTGAATTGATCGGTAAAGAACTCGGAATCCATTTCTGAATCGGTGTAGATATCGAGTCTTCGACCCAACCTTCCCACTGTCCAACTATGCCAACGACCGCCTAATCTGAAATTTATCCATTTCTTATAGCGGAAGTTTGGAGCCTTACTCGCTTTTGGCTTTTCATACGAGTAGGACGCGAAGAATTCTAGCGTGGGCTCCAAATAAATCGGGCGGTCGATGTTGACCAAACGCGAGAATGGAAGTGTCAACATGTCTTCAAGGCGTTCGCGTTGGTTTAATTCAGCCATCACGTCCCAGTCTAATCTTCTAGGGATGCCAAACTGGCCCCGCCTTTGCCACAATGCGTTGAGTTTTGGGATGCAAAGATTGTCCCGCTCGTTGTCGGCGTTGAATTGTAGAAAGGGATGGTCCATCTACATGAGGAATATTGTTAGATTAAGAGGAGCAGGAAAAATACCGAACAAAACAACATAAACACACAGTTATGAAGCTACTGTCCCGCTGATCTGGGCGAATCGCACGGGCGTGCGACCAGACGCACGGTCGTGCCTCGCCGAAGATCAATGATAGTGGTCGGCAATTTTCGGACTTGCACGGTGTGCAATCAATGGCACCACTGTGCATCACCGACACCACAGTAAATCATCGAGAACAGCCGGAACTGAACGACCGTTCCACCCGAGGAACGACCGTGCGACAGCGAATCTGCAGAAATCGAACTCCCGATCCAGAACTACCAGATTTTTTTCGAAAATTATCAAATTTTGGGCAGATGGGGGTTAGGGAATCGACCGGCTGCTCACGAGACACATGATTCTTGCAAGGGCTAGGGTTTCGATTTGTTTATGAAGAGAACCCTAAAAATCCTTGAAGAAATCGAACAAATCTAACCTAGAACAAGAATGGAACAGAAAATCGACAAGAAAAAACATACCATGCGAAAAGATCCAAGAAACCGTGCGTAAAATGGTGCGATTTGGTGAAAGATCGGTCTGGAACGGCTTGTGCAGTTTAGGGTTCGCGAATTGTGAGTGGGGACTGCAGATGAAGGCTTTTATATGGCACAATGACCAAACTGCCCCTGGCTTCTCGCACGGTCGTGCGAGTCTCGCACGGTCGTGCGTGTCCGACAAGTGCTAACCCTGGCACGCTGATCTCGGCAATGCACCGGGGGTGCGAATCGAGATGCTGACCGGCCCACAACCGCACAGGCGTGCGATCATTAGCACGGTCGTGCCAAATCCGCAGACATGTCTGTTTTCTGCAGAAACCATTTCCAACTGTTTTTCCGACCTTTTCTCACAATTTTTGCACTACACTAACTGTTTTAACATTGTTCCAATATAGAACCTTCGCTAGGCACGTTTAGAAACTGTACAAACCTAAGGAAACTACCAAACACGCGAAAAACACACAAATACGACAAAAACAAAAATATGGACAATTTTACCCCTAAAGCGCCAAAGACGCTCTTGCTACATTTTTGATCCTCGATTCAGTAGCGTAGACTCTCCTCCCCACACTTAAGTTGTATGCGGGGTGTGGAGTTCGATAACCTCCACCGCCGACTCGATCGGCCCTCCAATGTAAAGCTTCAAGCGATGACCATTTACCTTGAAAATCACGCCGTCCGCGTTCTCAATTGCGACAGTCCCGTATGGAAATACCTCTTTTACCGTGTACGGACCCGTCCAACGCGAATGTAATTTTCCCGGAAATAAACGCAACCTCGAGTTGTAGAGAAGGACAAGATCTCCCGCTTGGAATTGTTTGTGGTCCTTCAAGCATTTATCACGCAATCTCTTGGTGCGCTCTTTGTACAACACGGAGCTTTCATAGGTATGTTGTCGTAGCTCTTCCAATTCATGAATCTGAAGGAACGGGCTTCACCTCCGGTTTTTAGGTCCAGATTTGCCGTTTTTAGAGCCCACATCGCTATGCTCCAACTCTACCGGTAAATGACACGCTTTTCCGTAAACAAGCCTAAAGGGAGTAGTCCCAATAGGGGTCTTGTAAGCCGTACGGAAAGCCCACAATGCTTCGTCTAGTTTGTCCGGCCAATCCTTGCGGTTTGCACCAACCGACCGCTCAAGGATTCTTTTCAACCCCCGGTTCGTGACCTCCACTTGCCCACTTGTCTATGGATGATAGGGCGTGGATAAACGGTGATGCACACCATAACGGGACAAAGCTCTCTCAAGCTGGGTATTGAAAAAGTGGGTCCCTCTGTCACTAATCAGTGCCTTTGGTGCACCAAACCGGGCAAACAAACTCTTCAAAAATCTCACGACTACCCTGGCATCATTGGTGGGTAAGGCCTGTGCCTCCGCCCACTTCGATACATAATCAACCGCTACCAGAATATATTTGTTTCCACGTGAGGGGGGAAATGGTCGCATGAAGTCTATCCCCCAGATATCAAAGACTTCACACACTTGTATCCAGTTCTGAGGCATTTCATCACGTGCCGATATGTTTGCTGCCCTCTGGCAGGCATCGCACGCTCTGACCCAATTCTGCGCATCACGAAATATTGTCAGCCAATAAAACCCAGAATCAAGCACCTTCTTGGCGGTGAAATTGGCACCATGGTGGCCTTCGGTAGGTCCCTCGTGACAGTGGTGCAGAATGTCGGTCGCCTCCTTACCCGAAACACATCTTCTTATCACCTGATCAGCACCAACCCTAAACAAGAAAGGGTCATCCCAAATGTAGTTCTTGACGTCTGAAAAGAACTTTCTCTTTTGCTGGTGAGTCAACCCCTTAATCAGAATTCCGCAAGCAAGTAGTTCGCGAAGTTGGCGAACCATGGCGACTCATCACACACCTCAACGCTCATCAACGACTCGTGTGGGAAATTGTCATTTATGGGATCCCAACGCGTGTCCTTGATTTCTCCATGCTCCAACCGAGATAGATGGTCATCCGCTACATTCAACGCACCCTTTTTGTCTTGAATTTTGATATCAAACTCCTGCAGCAATAAGATCCATCTGATGAGACGCGGTTTAGCGTCCTGCTTGCTGAAAAGATATCTGATGGCTGTGTGATCAGTATACACAATTGTCTTTGAAAGCACCAAATACGATCTAAATTTGTCAAATGCGAAAACAACCGCCAAGAGCTCTTTTTCTGTCGTGGTATAATTCTCTTGGGCGTCGTGAAGAATCTTGCTCGCATAATAGATCGGGTGAAAGTGCTTTTCCCTCTTTTGTCCTAACACGGCCCCTATAGCGAAATCGCTCGCGTCGCACATAATTTCGAATGGCAGACTCCAGTCAGGTGCGAATAACATAGGGGCCTCAATCAACTTTTGCTTGAGAAGGTTAAAAGCCCTCAAGCAGTCATCCCCAAAGATAAACGGAGCGTGTTTCTCCAACAGACGGGTCATGGGCCTAGCGATCTTTGAAAAATCCTTGATAAATCGCCTGTAGAACCCCGCATGACCAAGAAAGCTCCGTATCGCTCTCACAGAGGTGGGCGGTGGAAGTCGTGAAATGATATCAACTTTGGCTGGATCGACCTCCATACCAGCACGCGAAATCTTGTGCCCCAAAACTATGCCCTCTCGTACCATGAAGTGGCACTTTTCCCAGTTTAGGACAAGATTCGTCTCCTCGCACCTCTTCAACATTTTCTTTAAATTTTCCAAACAATGATCGAAGGAATCTCCAAATACCGAAAAGTCATCCATGAAAACCTCCATAGAATCCTCGATCATATCATGAAAAATCGCAACCATGCATCGCTGGAAGGTAGCCGGTGCATTACACAACCCAAAAGGCATACGCCGGTAGGCGAATGACCCAAAAGGGCAGGTAAAGGTAGTCTTCTCCTGATCCTCAGGGGCAATAGGAATCTGAAAGTAGCCGGAAAGCCCATCCAGAAAACAGTAATAAGACTTCCTTGACAGACGTTCCAACATCTGGTCGATGAATGGAAGCGGGAAGTGGTCCTTGCGGGTGGCATCATTAAGTTTGCGATAGTCGATGTGAACACGCCGTCCTTTGACCGTCCGGGCTGGAATAAGCTCATTCCTATCGTTTGTGACTACTGTCATGCCTCCCTTTTTAGGCACTACCTGAACAGGACTCACCCAAACCGAGTCGGATATGGGGTAGATCAAACCTGCATCCATCAATTTAATCACCTCCTTTTTGACAACTTCTTGCATATTTGGGTTCAATCGTCGTTGTGGCTGTGCACACGGCTTGTATTGGTCCTCCATAAGAATTTTATGAGTACAGAAGGAGGGATTGATTCCTTTGATGTCCATGATTTTCCACGCGATTGCTTTCTTTTGAAGTCGCAAAACACTAAGCAGCTTGCTCTTTTCCTCGTCCGTCAAAGATGATGAGATAATAACCGGCAGATGGCGTTCCTCGTCTAGAAATGCGTACTCCAAATGGGGCGGAAGCTCCTTAAGCTCCAAAGACGGTGGATCTTCAACCAAAGGCTTCGACTTTTCTGCATCCTCACGATCAATCTCTGTAAACCGGTCCGGACTCTGGGAACCATCATCACCAATCTGATAGACTGGCTGCTCGAAATCGTGGCCCTCCTGCGTAATGCCATCTAGGTCCCCAAACAACAGATGTGTGTCCAAATCAATCTCCTCAATCGTGCCCTGGAAATGTGTGCTCGCATATGTGTCGACAATGTCAACATAGTAAAGCACTTCATCCTAACTCTGTGGGTGTTGCATTGACCGCTTGATGTCAAAGGTCACATGCTCATCATTCACTTGGAGTGTAATCTGGCCCACAACTACATCTACAATGGTCCGGGCGGTATTCAAGAATGGACGTCCGAGAATCAAAGGCACCCTAGAGTCCTCATCCATATCCAGGATAACAAAATCCACGGGAAACACAAACTTGTCAATCTTAACAAGCATATTCTCCACAAACCCACGCGGATACTTGATAGAACGATCTACAAGTCGAATGCTCATATGTGTAGGCGACAGCTTACCTAGATCCAACTTTATAAAAACCTTATAAGCATAAGGTTGATACTCGCTCCCAAATCAGCCAATGCATGGCTGACAGACATATTTCCAATCAAACAAGGAAGCGTGAAACTGCCAGGGTCTCCATTTTCGTGGGTAGACGATTTTGAAGAATGGCAGAGCAGCTTTCGTTCATCACCACACAGGACATATCCTCAAGCTTCTGCTTATTCGAGAGGATGTCCTTTAAGAACTTCGCATACTTCGGCATCTGAGCTAGGGCTTCAACAAACGGTATGTTTATATGAAGTTGCTTAAACATTTCAAGGAATTTACCGTATTGTTCTTCGTTTTTCTGTTTCTTCAGCCGACCTGGGTATGGAACTGGAGGAGTGTAATCTTTGACTGGCTCCTTGACTTGTGTTGTACTTACTGGGCGCAGCCTGGCTTGCACCTCGTCCGGTGTATCAGTCGGGACCTTTTCAGTGATCGGTGGTGGGTCCGATATGCTGGGTCCTGTCGTCTTGCCACTCCTGGTCATCACCGCATTTACATGCCCACGCGGATTTGGCTCCGTGTTGCCTGGAAGACCACCTGGGGGTCTCTCCGACATCATCTTCGCCAGCTGACCAACCTGATTCTCGATATTTTGAATCGAGGCTTTTTGACTCCGCATTTCTCTCTCATGAGCTAGAAAACAATCTTTGCTTTGTTGGTATCGTTTTTCAGCCAACTAATTCGCACTCGTGGAGCTGCTAAGAAGCTGAGCCATCATATCTTCCAGCTTAGAACCTGATTGAAGGGCTTGCTGCTGGGAGCTACTCCCGGTGCCCTGATTCTGGTACGAGTATGGACATGGATGGTAAGGTTGGTTGTACTGCTGGAATTGCTGACCATGAGCCTACTGCGGCGCTGGAGCGCGCTGGGTAAATAACGGGTTATGATTACCCGTATTCGCTCGCCATCCAAAATTTGAATGATTCCTCGATCCCAGGTTGTATGTATTGCTGTATGGGTTGTTCTGTGGCCTCACCTGATTACTCACGAAATCTACCTCCTCTTGGCCCTCAAACATCACTCCCTGAAAACATGCACCAGGCTTGTGTCACACTCCGTAGTGGTTACATCCAGAACTAGCCTGCGCAGCTATCTGGGACTTTTCAAACTTCGCTGAGAGAGCTGAGATTTGTGCAGTAATGGCTGTGTAGTCTTCCACAGCGTGCACTCCTGGGAGGGAAGACGATGATGATGTCCGGTCTCTCTCTCCGTCTCGACGCGAACTAGACTTCAACACAGCTTTTTCAATGATTGCATAGGCTTCATTTGGCGTCTTCTTTCCTAGGTCGCCTCCTGCATTCACGTATAATCTCTCCTGCGTGTCATAATTCAACCCTTGGTAGAAAGTCAAGACCAGCTGTCTTTTGGAGAAGCCATGGTGTGGAACATCAAGTAACAGATCTTTAAAATGCTCCCAGGCCGCGTGCAACGACTCTCCCTCATCTTGGCGAAAGGTCACAATCCTGTTTCTCAACTTGGTTGTTTTCTCAGGCGAAAAGTATTTCTGCATTAACAGCTCCGCCAGCTCATTCCAGGTCCTGATGGACCCAGCTGGAAGTGACATAAGCCAAGCTCTGGCTTTGTCCCGCAACGAGAATGGAAACAACCTCAACCGAATAGCATCCTCCGAAACAGCTCTAATCTTGAATGTCGAACAAACTTCGAGGAAAGCAGCTATGTTTCTTCCGGGATCTTCATGCTCGCGCTCGTCAAACTGCAGCGAATTCTGCACCATATTAATAATACTAGATTTAATTTCAAAAGTAGGTGCATCTATAGTAGGTCTAATAATACTGGGCTCCAAGCCTGTTCCTCCGGGCTGATTTGATTCATTCAAAGGTCGCTCGTGGTCCACCATGATTGCGTCTCCTTCGTCCCCTGAGCCCTCGGCTTCAGCGGGTACCACCGGCTCCGGCTCACTAGCTGCGAGCAGCAGCCCAACCGCACGAGATCTCTCACGATTAACATAGAAAATGCTTCCAAGTGTCATTACAAACATAATTAACATACTAATGGTTGTAATTAAGCAAGGGATTCTAGTGTTTTTGCCCAAAGGCTTACAATGATACATAATCATCAACCAAAATGCTTGAATTACGACAAAATCATGGAAAGATTCAAGAAATCAAACCATAAACAAGCACAAGATTGAGGATCCGGATGATAACGGAGCTAATCGGCACAATGTGGCTTGAATCCGGGTGAAAGCTAGTGCTTCCGGAGCCCATGAATTCGCCAAAAGAGCTCCCAAAAGTCCAGAGTTACAAATAGAATGCTGCCTTCTATTTTTTATAACTTTTTCAGATTGCACGGTCGTGCCATTAAAGTGCACGATCATTCACTTTTAAAATACTGTTCACCATACTTATGTGACATCATCAGATCTTGACCGGTCTTCGTAGTTGCACGACCGTTCCATAGGTGGCACGAGCGTGCATCTCCGGGGTTAGGGTGGCACGAGCTTCTGAACGGCCGGTGCATATCCGGGATTTGACTGGTCATCGCATCCGCACGAGTGTTCTTCCAGTTGCAGGGTCGTGCATTGCCGAGGTGGCTTGCACGTTGGATCGTACTGGCTGTGCAATGCCGAGGCGAGCCTTGATGCCGGAACCGCACGGTCGTGCCAGTAATTGCATGGCCGTGCCAATTGCTCAGATCAGAATGTTCACAGAATCTTCGCAGCGGTGTCGTTTTGCCCAGAAAGTCCTCGTTTTCATCATCTTCTTGTTTAGGATGCTGTTTTAGGTCTGTAAACAAAACTATACCTGATTAAGTATCCGATTCACGGTTTTATGGCCGAAAACACATAAAATGGGGGTAAAATAGGGGAATAAAGTATGTATATTTTGGTGAATATCAGTCTCCTTAGCATGCCTCTTAGCTGCTGAAAAGGAAGTGCCACATATGTCTGATCCACCTGATATGAAATTAATAATATGTGCATCAGCATGAGGAGCAGGAGCTCTTTCTGTAACTCTTTCAGGATCCTGGATCCTTGACTTTTTTCTTCCCAACAGCTCCTTCAAGTGCCCTTTACTTAACAAGTAACCAATCTGTTTTCTAAGTGCAATACACTCTTCAGTGAGATGACCGAAATCTTCGTGATATGCACACCATTTGGATTTGTCTTTTGTTACAGCGGGCTTATCACTTTTTTTGGGCCATCTCGCTTTTTCACCTAAGTTCTGCATTGCAAGGATTAGTTCATTGTTATCAACAGAAAACAATATTCAGAAATTGGAGGATAATCCTCATCATCCTCTTCCTGTTCCATCGCATGCACATTCTGGTTATCAGACTTGTTATAAGACTTTGACTTGTTGTTCCTGAAGTAGGATCCTTGCTTTTCCTGCTTCGAGGATCCTGCCAGTCATTCTTGGATCCTTTTATCATCCTCTAATTGGATGAATCTAAGGGCCCTGGTTCTCATTTCATCAAGATTCCTGCAAGGGATCATGACAAGATCATTATAGAACAATGAATCCCTAAGTAAACCCATTTTGAAGGCTTCCACAGCCGTAGCAATATCCAGATTAGGAATATCTAAGGATTCTTTACTAAACTTAGTGATATAATCTCTAAGTGATTCATTTTGACCTTGTGTTACCCTATATAGATCACTAGTTAAACGTTCAAATTTTCTACTACATGAGAATTGGCTATTAAACAGATTAACTAGATTAGCAAATGAAGTAATAGAGTAAGGGGGAAGACTTAGCAGCCATTCAAGAGCTGATCCTGTTAGTGTGGATCCGAAACCCTTGCATAGACATGCTTCATTTAACCTCTCCGGGATGGGATTGATCTCCATCCTTTCTCTGAATTGAGCTACATGTTCTTCTGGATCCATTGAGCCATCATATAGCTTCATGGTTGGTATCTGGAACCTCTTTGGAATTTTCTGCATCACAAATAGGTGGTGCAAAACGAGATATCTTGTGGCTTCCTTTTGAGATTTCAGGAATGGGTTTAACCACCCTTGGAACGCTAGATATCATATCCTTCAGTTTCTGTAATTCCCTAGCCATAGCTTGGTTGATACCTGTATCCTGCACAAAGCCGTGGTTAGCATTATAAGAATTATTCAAAGTGTTACCCCCTGAAGGATTCAAGTTTGGAATTCCAGATGTGAATCCATATTGACGGGATTCTGGTATAATTAAGGGATCAGAGGAAGCAATAGTCTGCATTGGGATGAAGTCTCCTAGATGAATATCTGAATTTCCAGGTTGCACACTCCTCAAGAATCCTTGATCCAGGAAGATGTTGGATCCTTGATGTGCTGTGAATGGGGGTCTTGGAGGATAATCCATGGATCCGTAAACCTGAGATGAGGATCCTTGAACCTGAAAGGAGTATCCTTGAACCTGAGAGGAGGATCCTTGAACCTGAGAGAATCCTTGAACCTGGGAGGAGGATCCTTGAATTGGCTGCGTCCCCATGTATCCTCCTAAACTGGTGAAGAATCCCTGATGCTGAAATGAGGACCATGATGGCTGGAACGAGGATCCTTGAGCCTGAGACATTGACGATGATCCAGAACGCATTCCTGTTGATCCACCCTGGTATTGGACATCTGGAGCTGCGGAGTGCTGGGAAGTTATGACCGGAGTGTCGAAATTCAGCGACCTCGGCATCAAAGGAGAGTGATCCTCCGCTGATCTCTTCAGTTTCTTGATGTCATCAATCTCCCGGAGGATCCTTTCGTTGGTTTTGTCCTGTTGTTGCATGTAACCCTTCATCTGCACAATCAAAGAATAAAGATCACTATTAGTAGGGCTAGAAGAAACAACAGAAGCTGGTGGTTTTGAGAAAACGGGGGTCGGTTGCTTCGCAGGAATCTCAGCATTCTTCTGAGATCTAAAAGGTGGTGGAGGCAAAGGTGGAACGCCCTGTGAAGAAGTGACTGCCGGCATGGAACTTGAAGTGTTCTTTGCTGAAGAAGCCATATGATTGAAGGTAATGAACCGAAATGATCACAATGAACAAAATTTCTCAGAAATGAAGCACCAACTGCCCCACGGTGGGCGCCAAACTGTTTTGGTAAAAAATCAGACTAGGATAATGCAACCAAATCTTATTTTGTGAGGTGTGATGCTTGATTTGAAAAGCAAAGGTATGAACAAACTTCGAATGAAATGAACAAGTGACACAATGATTTATACGAGGAAAAAGCCCTTGATCAAGATGTGATCTCCGGCACAAAAAACCTCGGGTGATGGAAACTACCGATCACCAACTATATTAAACAAGTGAAAGATACAAATCGGGATGATAACAAGCTTGTTACAAGGATCACTAGTGCGTAATATGTGAGTAATCACCAATAAGTTGCAGAGAGCTTTCGAGTGTGTGTGTGTTTGCTAATTGTTCTAACTGTCAAGACTTGTTATCCCCTTAAAAAATAGAAATAAACTATATAACAAACATTCCGCAAATTGTGCTAGCCTCCCATGACTTCCATAACGGTCACTCAAGCTATACACGTGCAGAATATGGGAGCATATTCCCCAGGAATCTTAGCAAGACCAAGTCCCACTCATTCATTCCTGCAAAACAAGTTCAAATATAGTGGAAACAACCGTTAGTGTTAGGATAACAATGAGGATCCTGGATCCTTAAACCTGCAACGTCTTCTAAGGATCCTTAATTCTAACAGAACTGAGGATCCACGATCCTGGCTGCACTTGAGGATCCGTGATCATTAGGCTTAGAAAATCCATCCCTAACAGTCCTAGGCACCTCCAAACTTTTGATTGCATCAATCTTAGCTGTATCAACATGGATACCCTTTTCATTTATTATATGCCCGAGAAATTGGACTTCACGAATGCAGAAGTCACACTTAGAAAATTTGGCATACAGTTTCTCCCATTGGAGCAGTTCCAGAACTAACCGTAGATGTTCCTCATGCTCTTTCTTAGTTTTGGAGTACACAAGTATATCATCAATGAAGACGATGACAAACTTGTCGAGGTAAGGTTTACACACGCGGTTCATGAGATCCATGAACAATGCGGGTGCGTTGGTTGAACCGAATGGATGACCAAAAACTCGTAGTAGCCATACCAGGTGCGGAAAACTGTCTTTGAAATGTCTTCATCTCTAACCCTAAGCTAGTGATATCCTGACCTCAAGTCGATCTTAGAGTAGTGATATCTGCTATTAGGCTTGGCAACCTCACACCGTACCTGAGAGGACGGGCGTGAACTAGTGACCTTAACCACATGACCAATGTTTGATAGGGCATTGGGGACGGGCAAACAAACTGACGCCATCTTGCGGTATCAAGTTATTATCAACATGCTTTTAAACTGAACTAAACATTAAACGTTTTTACAAAACTGTGAACTCGCCAGCTTTATGCTCTTATCATATTACACTCATCTCATTATCTAAATCACTTACTACGTATAAACCAATCGTCAGTATCATAAACCAATCGTCCGTGTTATAAACCAGTCATCCGTGTTATGTATAAACCATTCATCCTTGTTTTGTATAAACCAATCATCCATGTTTTTATTGTGTAAATTGTGGTCTTTTTGGTTAATACATTCAAGTCTGTGTTGACTCGTCTTGACTAACAGACCACCAAAGGGTCTGTTAAAATATTTGACTAACAAACCACCAAAGGGTTAATTAAAATACAGTTTCTGTCGTTCCCCAAACTTCCCCACAAACACCGGGAAATTTGGTAACGGGATTGTCAGTCCTATGCTACCATAACATACTACTGGTCGGCTTGACCAAAGTTAATGAATGTCATTCGTGTCATGGATAACGCACCAACAAGTTTCCCACATTATTGAAAACATATTGTTATATATAAACGATATACTTGTTGACTCGGCATTTTAAATTATATATAGTTGACTCGTCATTTGACTAACCAAACGACATGACCATAAGGTATAACCTCAGAGGGTTATTCCCTATACTACTATGGTCATATAAATGGGCTTGGTCGGGTCCTAAAGTTGACCAAATAAGTCAGATTCGAAAGTCAAAGCGGTAGTCAAACCTCTCGACTTTCGACTAAGGGAAAAGCACTAAACTAGAAATGATGAGTTAGACATGTTGGAACATGTCTAATAGTGTTATAAAACTGATTTGGTGTCAAAACTTTAAGTTTTAATACTGGAAAACACTTTCATCGTAAAATGCGTTTTTATGCACTTTTGACTTTTATTTTGTAAAAGTTTGACTCGTTATTTCGCCAACTAAACGTGATGATCAGATGGTGTAATCGCGAGGGATTAACACCTTCATTATTATGATCACGTTGCAAAGTTCAATTTGAACTTTGACTGACCACAATGGTCTGAACCGAAAGTCAAACAAAAGTAAATTTGTTTGACTTTTGGCTCATAATTAGCCAAAATAATGAAAAAGACTAAGGAAGAACACTTACTTGTGTTCAAGTGAAGCTTAGAACTTTAGTAGGAGGCTTCCAGTTACTGAAAACAACCTTCAAAGAGAAGAGAGAAAGAAATTGAAAGGTGCAAGTTTGAATGAATAATGATCACGGCTATTTATAGTGATCTTGAGGTCACCATTTCAAGCCAAGTGTCCCTTGAGTCCTCAAGAACTGACAAGTGTCATCACACATGTCCAAAGGAGGTGAAAAGTAGAAGAAATAATGACTTGGAGAAATGCAGCTGGAAGGACAACTGCCAATTCTGCTGAACTGGGGTATCCTTACGGACCGTATGTGGTTAGGTCTTACGGTCCGTAAGCCCTCTAAAGAACAAAAATTTTGTTTTTTGTTAGTTTTGGCCCCTGGACTTGTATTATCGCATTTTTTTTCATTTTTAACCCCTTTAACCTAATATTTAGGTTATATAAAGGTGAGGCAAAGGCAATGAACGAGGCCCTTCACAGGTACCAAATAACCCAGGGAAATGTATTTAAGCACATTTCAGCATGGCAAATGCTATGAATTATTCCAACTTGGCTTGCAGGCAACGTTTTTAAAATCGGACCAAACGTCGAACCTGACTTCTTATCAGTTCACCAGTCTGACCAGTTGGACCGGACATAAGAATCGGGAGGTGTCGTAAATATTATAAACATTAATAGGGTTAAACCTGGAAAATATATCAAAAAACCGGCTCGACCGGCCAGTTTATCAGTCCAATTGTCGGGTTACCGGTTCAACCTCTGGTTCAATGTAAATTCGGTCCGATACCACAACCCGGACCGGCCCAACCTCCGGTTCCCGATCCGATAGGCCGGTCCAGTCCGGGTTTTTAAACCCTACTTGCAGGTCTTGTTCGACGAGCGGATTCCAACTCCGGCGACTCGGTGGTTAAGGATTTCTATTTTACTCTCTTATTTTCATTTTTTATGTCCTTTGATATGTAATTTTTTAATATTATTGAATTGTTTATTTTTTTTGTATTTGTTTTGACAAAAAATATTTTCAATTTTTAGTTTAAAAAAATAAATTAAATGGATTGAATAAAAAATAAATAAAATGGAAGGTGAAGAGAAGAGAAGGAGGGAAATAGTGGAAGACAATTGTAGCGTGACGCTGAGGTGAAGTATGAGAGGGATGAAAACGTGAGTTATCATTAGCCTAATAACATTGGTTAAATCAAATATGAAATGAGATTCGTTTTTCATATTTTGACATTAATTTGTATATTCCTTGTATGTATAACAAAACATAAAAAGATTACATTCCACGGAATTTTTTGTGGGTTTACACAATTTCACCTTTTATTCTTAGGTTTCATAAATTATGAATATCACCTCTAATTTACGAAGATATCATGCTTTTCGTTCCTAGGGTTAATTAAATGACGATTGTCGTCGTTTTACCATCAAATTGAATTAGGTGATTGGTAATGAAGTAAGATCGATCAGGGGACCATGCAATAGGATAGTTAAGAGGCCATCACTTTGAACTTGCACCATAGTATGAAATTTGAACTTACACCACTTTGATTATAAACATCTGTTGACACTAGGTCAAGAGGCCATTGGCCTTTCTCTCTATCTATACTATATTATAACGCATGAGAAAAACACATTTTAAGATACCAAAAGTTTAGTACTTTTTTTTTAGTTTAATGCATAATGTGCAACCCAAAATTGAGGGTAAATTAGTCTTTCAAACACTAATTACAATTTAATTCCCTAATCTTCAACCAAATTATAGATAATTAGTTAGTATTTACATTTTATCGCCTTATAAAAAACTAATTACCCCATAAATTTTAAATGATCATAACTTCTTCGTACGCTAATATTATTTTAAAAAAATAACACAAAAAACAAACATTTATTCACTTTAATTTGAGTATAGCATAGCTGTAGTTTTTTAATTAAAAAATTGATATGTTACGTCATTAATAGGGTCTAGGAGTGAGAAATAATTAAATCGTTAACCGAAAACAGATGAAACTGAATTGAAATCAACAAAAACTGATTTAACTGCAAACTGAATAGCAGAAAGATGATTAGTCGAAAACCGAATTAACAAAAAACATGTGATCATTTTTATGTAGCTTTGTTTAACCAAAATTAACCGAACCGATTATTTATATTTTTATATATTTCTAACTTGTATACATCTGGTTCATATATTTTATATTTTATGCCTCCATTTCTTGTATTTATATTTGTATTTCATGTATTTATACATCCATTTTAAGTATTTACACCTCAATTTTATGTGTTTCTAAGAAAATGTTTTAGACAGAGTTTGGTTTTGGCTATTTACTAAAATTAGACTAACAAAAAAAAACTATCAATCTAACCAAATAAACTGAACTAATTAACTGAAAAACGATTGGTTAATAAAATAGACCAACCGATTACTTCAATTCAGGATAATAACTGAACCAACCGAACTATGCACACCACAATGAAGTGTACTAACCTATTGCTTCACTTATGGCGTATAGGCAACACAATAATGCTACAATATATATTATACAAATAAGAAAACTACCAGAAACGAGTATCGCAATGCTAAGTATCGCTTATGAAGTATCACGCAGGCACCCTGCTAGTCTTTAGAAAATATGAAATGATGTTATTTGTACTTTAGAATATTTATCTTACCTAATAAAACATAAATAAGGTTACTTGACTTTTGATGAACACATTTAACTAAAAACTAGCAATTAGACTCGCGCGCGTTGCGGCGCAAATACATTACAAATATCGAATATATTAGTTCTACCGTTATGTGATGCGTTAACCATATGAAATCTCCAATTGAGGAGGTGTAAAATGGAGTAATACTACAAAGAGTAAAAACGTATACTTTAAAACTTGAAGGGGTGGTGGCGGTAAAAATGGAGAAATAATGCAAGGACTAAAAACGCAATGTTTAAAACCTGACGTGGTGGTGGCGTTAAAAATGGAGTGATAGTGCAAGGACTTAAAATGCAACGTTTAAAACTTGAGGGGTGGTGGCATTAAAAATGGAGTAATAGTGCAAGGGGATGAAAACGCAAAGTTTAAAACGTGAGGATGTAATAATCATCATCATCATCATCATCGTCATCATCATCATCATCATCATACTCAGTAAATCCTACCAATAACAAAGCAAAAGTAGGGTCTGAGGAGGGTAAGATGTAAACAGCCTTACCCCTACCCTGTAGGAATAGAGAGGCTGTTTCTAGTGAGACCACCGGCTCGATAGTAATTTTGCATCAAGCCTTGGACATAAGGCACATAACACTCAACAATCAGGATAAAGACCGATTAGTGCATGTACCCTTTTGTCTTTCAGCTATCAACGCCACCACATGATGCATGATTAACCGTCCTCAGCTTTTAAGCTTTTAACGTTATTTTCACGAAATTAGTAAAATAACGTTAAAATTAGTGCACTTTCACTTTTGCCCCTCGATGGCCCACACATATATACATTATATGCGCATACCGCAAGCGGGGCGTATGAGGATGTAGTAATGAAGGAGTAAAACACAAAGTTTAAAATTGAGGGGGTGGTGGCGTTAATAATGGAGTAACAGTACAAGGGATAAAAACGCAAAATTTAAAAGTTGGGTGGTGTAAAAATTCAAATTTGAGGGTTAAAAGGTTGAGGGGTGTAAAATGAAAGTACCAGTGCATGGGTTAAAAATGCAAATTTTAAAAGTTATAAAAATTGTAAAATGGAGCAATAGAATAAAGTTAAAATTGTAATTTTCAAAAGTGAAAGTGTGTAAATACAAAATAATAGTACAAGGGTTAAAATTAAAAGTCTTTAAATTAGAAAGGGTTAGGTGGTAAATATCACCGACTTTGTATTTTAAGAGATATAAGTGTGTAAATACAAAATAAGTACAAGATCTAAAATTAAAAGTCTTTAAGTTAGAGAGGGTTGGGTGGTAAATATCACAGACTTTGTAATGGAGCAACAATGCAAGGGATAAAAACGTAAAATTTAAAAGTTGGGTGGTGTCGGAATTCAAATTTGAGGGTTAAAGGGTTGAGGGGGTGTAAAATGAAGTAATAGTGTATGGGTTAAAAATGCAAATTTTAAAAGTTATAAAAATTGTAAAAAGAAGTATACAAAATAATAGTATAAGGGTCAAAATTAAAAGTCTTTAAATTAGAGGGGGTTAGTGGTAAATATCACGAAATTTGTATTTTAAGAGATATATATAAGTACGTAAATACAAAATAATAGTACAAGGGTTAAAATTAAAAGTCTTTAAATTAGAGAGGGTTAGATGGTAAATATTGCCGACTTTGTATTTTAAGAGATATAAGACCATGCGTAGTGAGGCGTTTTTTTTTTTTAATTGCCCAATCACGCCCAATAACGCCCCTTCCCCACTACACCTGGGCGTTATCTTGCAAAAAATGTTCCTTGGCATGGTTTGAAAAACGCCGAATGGGGAAAAGGTTGGCCAATCACATTAGAGATTCCATTTGCTTGGCCAATAAGATTTTTAGGTGTTTTTTTAATTTTATTTTACTACAAAACATATTGCCCAATAATGCCCCATCCTCACTACACCCATTTTAGAAAACGCCCAATAATGTCTCATTGCTGACTGGGCTGTCAAATGACGTAAAACGCCTAAGGGTATCAAGTTGCCTACTACACATTGTCTAAGAATATGTATTTAACGTTTCTAACAATTTATAAATTCAGTTTGTTTGTCATACAACATCCATTTGTAATAACTGTTAAAACAATAAATTTCTGTTCTTGTTCTAGAATATACATACACAAGTAAAAATATTTGAAAGAAGATTCTCACATGTACGTTTCAAAATTGAATACATGGATAAGGGTAGCTTGGTAGTAGTAGTTGAACTAGACAGGGTGGCCGTTTAAGTTGGTTTTGATGGTACACACGTGGGTTGTTGCTGGCTCAATTAATAACACCCCATTCTGACTTTATACAATTCAAAGTTCAAAGAATATGATGAATAGATGAAGTAATTGAACCGATGGATAACCTTATCAATTTTAAAATTAAAAGCAAAACATAAAAGGTATTCACACGTTATAAAAACACAATTCGTTTTAAGGATTAAAAAAAGTGAATAATATGTGAAAACTAATTCTATAAGATGGGCGATTAAGTTTAAGGATAAAAAACAAAAAAAAAAGCGAATAATATGTGAAAACTAATTCTCTGAGATGGATTATTCACTTTTTTTTTTTTTGTTTTTATCCTTCAGATCGCACGCATGACCATACTCCTTAATCAGCAAAATGTTCAGCCTCGCACGGGCTACTCCTGCATTGATTGACCCCGCGCGGGGTCTAAACAAAAAGAACATTAATCTTAACACTTAGTTTTCGGGATAAGAATCTTCAGCAACTATAATCCTGCGTGGGCTAGTTGCGTGCTCAATAAGGGTCGCACAGGACCTGTAGCGCATGACCACTTCAGAAGGTACAAAAGGTACAAGTGGCGAATAAAAAGAGCCAATCCACACCCTCCAGGCTCTGCTCAATCGTGCTCCACGATCGTCTGACGTGCAGGAGACAAAAAGTACTCAAGGATGCCTACGTGGCACCAATCACAGGGCAGAGACACCTGTTCCACGATCTCCACTTACCTGCTGGTGACAGAGGGACAACGAGGCCGACAACAGTGACACGTGGCTCCAATAACGGTGCGCCAGCACCGGAAAGCTTCTAGAAGCCACTAACGGTCCGCACCAGTGAGACAAGGAGCATATCCGCTACGTTGTCGCCTTCCGGCCGAAGGCCCATCAGCCCACATCCTCTACACCTCTCCGGCTATAAATAGAGACCTTAGTTCACAGGTTAAACCATTCTATTCTCTCCACTCTCACTCTTTACTCACTTTAATCTCCTCAAAGTAGATACTTATTCTCACGCCGGAGTCTGGTTAAGAGGGAAACCCTCATATTCCCCTCTTAACGAGCTAACGGTGTTTCTGTTTTGCAGGATTAACCGGTCATTAAGGAGCTCAGGAAACCGAAGAAGATTAACCCTTATGGTTGAAACATAAACCAAACTAATTAACACCAAAATTAGTTACGTGTTTCGTCATTGGCGCCCACCGGTTTTTTGCAAATCACTTTCATCTTCTTTTTTCTGAGCTTTCGTTGTTTTTTCCTTCGATCATGGCTGGTCAAGGAATCGTTCCTGATTTTGGCTTGAGAACAAACTCTAATGCAGTGTTGGGGGAGGACAATCAAAACGTCCAAGTCCAACAGGTAGAAGAAATCGGTGAAATCGAATTAGTCAACACCGGGGGACCCCGCGCGAGCATCACTCGCATCACCCAGACGGTAACCCCGGGAAACAATGGTGATGGACCCTCAAATCCAGCTCCACCTCAGAACATTTCGGCGCTACTAGGGCTACCCGAAGGCGAAACTCCAGCCTCGTGGTACGCCAAGCAAATTGCCACAATTAATGCAGCATATCAATCTTTGAGCGCACAGCAAGCAGTTTTAACGGCAGAACCGTCCTTGGTTACACCTCAGGGCCAGAGTCAGGGGGCGCGCCAGATACCCCCACAACAAAATCTCCAAGGAAGAATCCACAGGCCTCCTCCCCAGAGAAGACCGAGCGTGCACGACACGCGCGATACACGGGGAGAAACGGAAAGTTATTATGACTATCCGTCACATGTCCAAAGAGGTCCAGTTCATAGCCGGCTCACGCCGCGCAACATGAACAACGAATGGGATGATACTGACCCAAATGATCCAACATGGCAAGACGATGAGGGTTCTTCAGTCTTCAACCGCTTACAAAAGAACCATGAATACTACAGGCCAAGATAACATGTTGGATACAGTGAAGAGGCAGAGCGAGACTTTCGCCTCGCCTATCGACCAGCCGAAGCTGCAGAACATTCAAAGTTCATCCCAAAGATCGCGCTTGTGCCGCTATCAAGAGAAAAATTACCTCCGACAGTTGGGAAGTTTAATGGGTTAACTGAACCTGATGAGCACGTCAGAGTCTTCACAAGCGTTGGTTGCATGGGAGGATGGAATATGCCCATGTGGTGCCATTTGTTTATTCAAACTTTTACAGGGGCTGCTCGCGCCTGGTTCAACAGCCTCCCGCCAGGAAAGATCAAGTCATGGGTTGACTTCAGAACACAGTTTGTGAACCACTTCAGTCAGCAGAGACGTTACCAGCGCGACACAGCTGAGGTAACGGACATTTGGCGCAGAGAGAACGAAGGTTTAGAAGATTTCAATACCCCTTTTAACAAAGAGTGTCTGTAAATTGGCGGTGTAAGCGAGCAACTCATGCGCGCTCACTTCAAGAAAGCCATTCGCCGTGATAGCCTTATCAGGACTATCACAGGAAAAGATGGAATGCCCAAAGAGTGGGATAAGCTCATGGAAGCTGCGAAGATAGTCGTGCAAATTGAAGAGTTACTGGCTGGCAACAAGAACTCTTATACTAAGGATCGATTTTCTAAGGGAAGCTCACGCGACAACAACAGACGAATTAAAGGTAAAAACCCTGGGTGGAAAGCCAACCATTCCAGCGGTTATGACGAACGACCTCGTTATGAGGAATGATCTCGCTACAAAGAAGACGCGCGAGACACTATCGATCGCATTGGGTACAGGAAGGCGGCCAGGAACGAGAATCAAGAAAAGCATTGGACTCCGCTCATAAAGACACCTAAAGAGGTCCTCATGACGGAGAATCATGATTTTAAGGCGCCAAGGCCTATGACCAACAAGAAGGGGCAAGACCTTAACCTGTACTGCGACTTCCATAAAGATACAGGCCATCTGACAGATGACTGTATCAGCTTGAGGCAGGAAATTGAGAAAGCTTTGAAAAGTGGGAAACTGAGTCATCTAGTAAAGAACGTGCGCAAAGAGACACGTCAGATTCAGCGCAATGATGACGGAAGAGACAAAAAGGTCCGACGCTTGGAGACACATATGGTCAACAGACCAAGATATAGCGCGAGAGATAAAGGCAAGCGACCTTTCGAACCATCATGGTAAGAGCAACATGTTATCTTCCCGGTAGTGCGCGGGGGTCCATGCGCAACGCGCCCCGTCGTCATTATCGGCATTATCGGTCATTACGAGACAGAGTACGTATTCATTGACCCAGGAAGTACAACAGATATCATCTATGAGCAATGTTTTAATCAGTTCGACGATGAAGATAAAGCAAGACTTGAGCCAGTCGATTACCCCTTGTCGGGATTCTGCAATGAAATGGTCTTCCCTCTAGGCCAAATCAGCTTTCCCCTCATGCTTTCTGACAGGAAGCACTCAAGAACAACAACGGTCAACTTCATGGTGATGCCTGTCAAATCAAGGCATGATGTTTTGATTGGGAGAGAAACCAAAGGCGAATTAAACATGGTAACTTCCACACCCCACTCAGCCATCGGGTTTCCAACTGAGACGAGGGTGGCAATTATCTACGCGAAGAAGGAGGTAATGTCGGCTGATGAGATGCGCCGACCAAAGCGCCAAAAGTCTCAACAACAGAACCAGAAAAATGGGTTTTAAACCGCAAGTACCCAGAGCAAACGGCGACGATAGGCCACGCTATCTCATCAAACATCAGAACGCACCTCAAACAGCTTTTGTTCAGGAATATGGATATTTTCGCCTGGACTCCGGCAGACATGACCGGTGTCCTGCGCGACGTTACCGAGCACTGTCTAAACACTTATCCCTTCGTTGAACCAAAAGTACAAAGAAGGCGCAGTTTAGGGGCGGATAAGACCAAAGCAATGAACGAGCAAGTCTGCGAGTTGTTGAAAGTAGGAATTTTAAGAGAGGTGCGTTATCAGAGTTGGGTGGCAAACCCCGTAATGGTAGAGAAGTCAAACAGAGAATGGAGAATGTGCGTCGATTATACCAATCTCAACAAGGCATGCCCTAAAGATTGTTACTCTTTGCCGGAGATTGACAAAAAGATAGACTCCCCCACTCCATACAGATGGAAATGCTTCCTAGATTGTTACAAGGGGTACCACCAGGTCCAAATGAAGCTCGAAGACGAAGACAAGAAAGCTTTCAGAACCGATCTCGGCATCTTCTGTTATACAAAGATGCCATTCGGTCTCAAGAATGCCGGCGCGACATACCAGTGCCTGATGGATAAAATCTTCGCCGATGATATTGGAAAACACATCGAGGTCTACATCGATGATCTGGTAATCAAGAGTCCCGAAGAGGACCAAATGCTAAAGGATATTGAGAAAACGTTCAACTCGTTGAGAAGTGTGAACATGAAGTTGAATCCTGCCAAATGTTCCTTCGGTATGGAAGAAGGGAAGTTTTTAGGCTTCATAGTCACAAATGGTGGCTTCAAAGTAAACCCAGAGAAGGTTCAAGCAATAGAGCGAATGCCATCGCCAAAAACAATCAAGGAGATGCAACGATTAGCCAGCCGTCTGGCCGCGCTAAACCGGTTCCTATCAAATCACGCCGCAAAGTCATATCCTTTTCTCAGCACCTTACGCAACTGTGTAAAGAAGCAAGAATTCAAGTGGACACCCGAAGCAGAAGCCGCATTCCAGCAAATGAAAGAATGTTTGATAAAGCTCCCTACCCGGACCGCGCCGTACGAAAAGGAACCACTCATACTGTACTTATCTTCTTCGGATAAGGCAGTAGGGTCGGTATTGATGGTGGAAAGAAACGGAGTACAAACTCCAATTTATTATGTCAGTAGGGTGCTTACCGATCTAGAAACGAGATACTCAACAATAGAAAAGTTGGTACTGGCGCTGCTTCATGCTTCTAGAAGGCTGCGCAGATACTTTACAGGGCACGTAATCACAGTACTTACCAACTTTCACATCAGAACAATATTGCAAAAACCAGAGACGTCTGGGTGATTAGCAAAATGGGCAATCGAACTAGGGGGCCACAACATCTTGTATAGGCCGCGCCCAGCCATCAAGGGTCAAGTATTGGCAGATTTCGTCACAGAAGTTCCAGTGGAAAAAATCAAAGATTGCGAGATTGTTGAGACTCCCATGAAAGACACGTCTAATGAATTGTGGTTGCTATACACTGATGGGGCATCGAATGAGGACGGCGCAGGAGCGGGGTTGCGCCTTGTGAGTCCCGAGAAGCATGAATTTACATACGCCATCAAGTTGGATTTCAAGAACACCAACAATGAGGCGGAATATGAGGCATTCCTGGCGGGTGTAACGCCCTACTTTTTCATACTTTCCATAATTAGAAAGCTCGCCTTGTAATGCTATTTTTGGAAATCTTGTATTATTATAGTCGTCTTTCCGTTGTAAAATCCGAGACTTGGATCATAAATAAAATTCGTATTTCTTTAAATTCACCATCTACATATTCATACATGTTCATACGTTCGAATTCATTGTACATCGAATCCTTATTTGTAATTCATACTTATACGATACTTATTCACGATGCATGTCCATGCTTGTCCTTAAATTGTTGATACTTAAAAACCCCTAATAATATGCTTATTTATACAACGGTTAATCATCTAATATGTGACATATACTTGTCACTTACAAACATGTTACATACTTGTACATTACACTTTTTACCTAGTTAAATCATGTTTTATTCCATATTTTACCTTGTTACAAGTTAGGGGAAACATTGTTGCATATTATTACACAACTTAATTAACAAAATTACTCATTATAATGTTTTAAATATAAAAAAAATAAAGAAATATGGCAACCCAATTCAGCAAAATTCAGCCCCATATAGTTGGGTTTTGTGGGCTAGTTTCAAGGTTTAACCCCTTCTAAACACTTCCAAAGCCCAACCCATTGAAACCCTAATCCTTCCCCCTATAAATACCACTTATAACCAGCCTCCCTACCACTTTTGCAACACTAAAAACTCTCAAAACATCCTCCAAACCGTAGCTGAAAGCAAGGGTTCGAGCAGATTGACACCCCTTCACGAAAATGAGCATAACTCACTCAATTCTTATCCGATTCACTCGATTCTTTTTCCTACTACTTTGTATTGACCTTATCTACGTTTCCATGGGTTTTTCACAGTAAATAAGTCCCTGGAATGTCCCCAAATAGGCTCCAAAGTGGGCTGTTCATTTCTGTTTTTATCTAAACTTTGTTAAACTCATCCAACTTGTGTCTAACACATCTCACACCTATGTCCTAATGCTTACAACCTCACTTATGGGTGGTTAAGCTTAAAAACAAGGTTGAGACACTATAAATCAGAGGTTAAAACCTCAAATACTTTCTGTTTTGTTAGGGTATTTAACCCACAAATCATGTCAAGCTTAGATCTTGATGAATGAGTGATTATGGAACAACTTGGGTTGTCCTACATACAATCCTCACATGATTTGATGATTTCTCTATAGTTAGGTTGTTTATTTTATTGTGCTATACCTAGTTCGTGACCCTCCTTGGTTGTTTTTACATCAAGTGAAGTGGTGAACATTCAAGGGGTTCCTAAATGGAAGCATGTTCTTCCTACCCCATATATGACATCTATGATAACACGAGGTGCCTAAATGAAGATCCTAATCTTCTACCTCCTACTTGAATTATTGGACTAAATAATATCTAGTACTTAACCTAGATATATATATACACTCATTCGAACCTTTGATGTTGAACTTATGTTTATATGTTAAAGTAGTAGAACATCACCTAAGACCTAAACCTTGTTGTGATTCTTATGGGTGTTCAACTCATGAAAACATTATCATAACCCTTGTGGTTACCAAGTGTCATACAAGTGTTAAGTGTTGAAGATGATTATTTTCACATGTTATTCTCATATCTTACTTTTATGTTGTTTTAAATACCGAATCTCGACTCTAAGCATACTTGAACTTTAACCCTACACATTCAATCTTCTAACCTCATCAACTCGTCAATAATTGGATAATTGGAAAGCATATGCAAACTTTGTGAGTATACTCGTATTCCCCCTTTTTACTTTTACCACTTTGGGGTGTAACATGTTTACCTATCAACTTACACATGAACATTTTGCTTAAACACATGAACATTCCTATAACATGCTTGTATACGTGATGGCTTGATGCTTTAAACTTGGATTTATCTTATGTGTTGAATTTATCATTAACTTCGTACGAGCCAAACCGTGACATATGTAGCGCTATAGGATTAACGACCCGCCTCTTTATCTTCGGTAATGTCATGAGCATATTGCGTTTCCTTGGTTTGATATGTTGGACACATACCATATTTAAATGTTCATCTTGAATCACATGCTTGCTATGAGGAATTGTTTAAAACTTATCTTTTGCTATGTATGTATCAAACTTGTATACTCGCCTTTGCTTTTGCATTGAATTGCATTTTTAAACATGTTACAGGTTGATGAGGACAATGCTAAGAAATGAAGTAGCGTTGATGCCTAGATACACATATAGACGCTAGGGTTTAATATGTAGTATCAATTTTGTTATGATTGTTATGTTTCTTTTGTTAAACTTGTTGTATTTGAATTTCTTGTAAGGTTGACAATTTGTCTTATGAAATGAAATTGGATTATTTAAATACTTGTCACAATTATTAGCGTTATGATGTCTCGAGCAATCTTCACACTTCGTCTCATCCCGATGTTTCCGCCATTGGTTGGGGTGTGACAGATTGGTATCAGAGCCATAACTATAGGGAATTAGGAAAAGTAGGAATGCTTTAGCCTAGTCTATAGTTTTAGAGCCTTATTCTTATGTTTTACTTGAAACTACTTGCATGCTACCTTATTTGCTCTTATTCATTCTCTTTTGATCTTTTAAGCATATATGTCGCTTATGTGTTAACACTTGACATGCTATACTTGCTTTATTATGTGCTAATACATGTTTTATTATCCCACACATTATGTGCTATTCTTAATATGCTTCATTGTGCGTTTATATTTGTTGTTTATTCCTTTAACATACTCTTTCCCTCATGCATTTTACTCGACTATTCTAAATCCGTAAACACTCGAGACGAATTCACCAAAATAGGCGTGAAACCCACAATTTGGTGAATGACTCTCAATCCTTCTACTTTTCTTTTCTTACACGAAATTCACCATCAAGTTAGGAGTGAAATCCTCACCTCGATGGAGGAATTCAAATTTCAAATTCTAGTGGACCCTCGTCAAAGTGTTGAAATTAAATTTTGACCCGACGAGTACCAACCACACTTAGGATACTAAATCGCCAAGTTAGGGGTGAAACCCGCACCTTGTCGACTAGTTCCACTCCTTGATATTTTGTTTTTCATAAATCCCGCCAAGTCTCGAAATTTCGATTGATTTGGGACATGTAGTAACCGGAAGGGTAAATACCGTTAACCGACTTGTCGACGAGAGTATTTTACCTATTAGGCCAAAGCATGCTCCTCAAATTCGAAAGACTTTTCGACCACTTTGGTTAGTCAAAGTTCCGTTTTGGAACCATCCAAATTTTGATCAACATGTGTTTCTAATATTTATTTTATACGAGGCAATCTTTCAAACTCGAGTATACTTTCGATATTCTCTTTTCATGCACACAACATATTGAACCTTTTCCATACATTTATATATATGCATGATTTCATATAATTTAAATTCATATTCCTTGTAACGACGAGTGGAGACATATCATTAAGATTGGAGTGATTTCCTTACCTTGACGATTAACTCCACTCCCCTTTTCTTAAAAAAAAAACGACATCACCAACGAGTTAGGGGTGATTCCATTACCTAGGTGATCGTTACCAAAACGTCTCTTCAAAATATCTTATTATGCAAACTCGATCATATTTTATACCCAAATTGTTTATCATTATTCAAAATACCCACTCATACCGATTTCAAAATGCATTGTTTTATCAAACGTACTTCTTATTCTACAATCTATTTTCACTCAACCCATATACGCGAGACTCATAATCATGTCTTAAAAAGTTTTATTGCTCGAACTTCAAAACCTTACGAAATGCTACCTATCAATTTAATCGGTTCAATGAAACTCTTGCCCATGAACTTCATATTCGACTTAATCACTAAAACATGCTCACCTTCTACTTTTAATCAAAATCCAACCAACCTTTCTCAAATACTTATAAGATCTTATAGAAGTTATATGATTGTTTTACCAAATACCCTTTTCAACATCAACAAATCATTTGTTAATTTTTTTAATCACTAAGTCCTTTTGCTAAATTTCTCTTCTAAGGATCCTAGTTTTCACAAGAACCTCCTAAATTCATAATTTCTTATTTGATGAAACGAACTTACTTTTTAACGAAAACCTTTTTCCTACACCAATTTACAAAACACATGGGCAAGAAGACTTCATAGGGACCGACCATTTTTCAGATTACGTAAACCCTTTTAAACAAAATTAGCATTTCCATTTGTTACAAAATACGTTATGCATAACCAACGAGTACTTCATGTTCCTTTACATATACAAACTATATCCTACCTTTCAAACCAAGCTCAATCTAATTTTGATTCGACAAACTCAACGTTTTGTTTAAACAACTATACATGCACATCATCTTACACATTTTAGTCGATATCTCGCGATAACATCATTTATATCGTTCGTATCTACATACTTAACCTTTTTTTATCCGCAATGTCTCAACGTACACTATATACGCAATATTTATTATTCATATCTACACCTATGTTCATACGTTTATGCTTGTACTTATACACATACTACTTACACGTTTATGTTTATGCTCATACATACATGCGTATTCATACTTAAACTTATGCTCATACTTTCATCTATACTCATGATTCATACATTCGTACCTATACGCGAGGGTAATCCAAGAGATTTGCTTGCGTGGGTCCCCTACATACTTAAGCATGGACTTGCTTACATACTACATTCTTACATGTGCACATTCTGAATTTTTTATGTATACCCGGATTCATACACAACTAGTACAAGCTGTGCAGATCATGCGACGATCAAAATAATCGCGGGTGCACACGGGATTATAGTGATAGGCGTATGAGAACCATAGAGTGTGCTACTGCGTATGGTAAGACACGAAACGTAACATGACACCGAAGACGAAACGGGCGTAACATGGTCAAAACATGGTGGATACACCGCTTGTACTTCCTATATATAAGTGTTTTCACCATGTTACCAAACTTTCGTAAAACGTGCCATGAGAAATTCAGTGTTTTACAGACCTCTTAGACCTAATACAAGCTTTAAACAACTCACAAACGCATTTTGTCCGATTATCCATGACGAGACTTCATCTTTAACACGCTACTTTCAACTATCTAATACTTATATCATTCATATACTTGCATTCGTTTAGTGTCAATTGTTCACCCCATACTCCTATTATTCTCCATTATCCTTTCTTTCATATGAACCCCGTTCACAATCAAGCTTGTGTTCAAATCCTAACTTATCTCATTACCTTTAAAACCGTCTTCCTATTCTTTATTCTTATGTAAATGTACTTAGTATACCTTTAACGCTTTATTCAAAGTACCAAATCTTTTCGTTACTCTCAATAAACAATTTTTACGAAAATGTGATTTTTATACTATCCTTTAAACTCCCCATGCAAACTACCACACTTTTCATCAAAATACTAAACGCATTATACGAAAGTTATACTTCTTGGATATCATATTTTAAAAATACCTCTCCATTCTGGGACATTCAAACTTATTTAAACTCCTTTGCCTATGCGCACGCATACACGTTTTTACCTATGCTTAAACGCCTCAACTCATTTTAGTCAAACAAATTCCTATCCTATCGTTCTTCAAAATTTTGTACTTTTCTAAACGTTTCAAAACTCCCAAGTCTCAATTCTTTTAGCCAAAATGCTTTTTCTCCAAGGTCTTCCTCTTGAATAAATTTCGGGACGAAATTTCCTAAAGGAGGGGAGACAGTAACGCCCTGCTTTTTCATACTTTCCATAATTAGAAAGCTCGCCTTGTAATGCTATTTTTGGAAATCTTGTATTATTGTAGTCGTCTTTCCGTTGTAAAATCCAAGACTTGGATCATAAATAAAATTCGTATTTCTTTAAATTCACCATCTACATATTCATACATGTTCATACGTTCGAATTCATTGTACATCGAATCCTTATTTGTAATTCATACTTATACGATACTTATTCACGATGCATGTCCATGCTTGTCCTTAAATTGTTGATACTTAAAAACCCCTAATAATATGCTTATTTATACAATGGTTAATCATCTAATATGTGACATATACTTGTCATTTACAAACATGTTACATACTTGTACATTACACTTTTTACCTAGTTAAATAATGTTTTATTCCATATTTTACCTTGTTACAAGTTAGGGGAAACATTGTTGCATATTATTACACAACTTAATTAACAAAATTACTCATTATAATGTTATAAATATAAAAAAAATAAAGAAATATGGCAGCCCAATTCAGCAAAATTCAGCCCCATATAGTTGGGTTTTGTGGGCTAGTTTCAAGGTTTAACCCCTTCTAAACACTTCCAAAGCCCAACCCATTGAAACCCTAATCCTTCCCCCTATAAATACCACTTATAACCAGCCTCCCTACCACTTTTGCAACACTAAAAACTCTCAAAACATCCTCCAAACCGTAGCTGAAAGCAAGGGTTCGAGCAGATTGACACCCCTTCACGAAAATGAGCATAACTCACTCAATTCTTATCCGATTCACTCGATTCTTTTTCCTACTACTTTGTATTGACCTTATCTACATTTCCATGGGTTTTTCACAGTAAATAAGTCCCTGGAATGTCCCCAAATAGGCTCCAAAGTGGGCTGTTCATTTATGTTTTTATCTAAACTTTGTTAAACTCATCCAACTTGTGTCTAACACATCTCACACCTATGTCCTAATGCTTACAACCTCACTTATGGTTGGTTAAGCTTAAAAACAAGGTTGAGACACTATAAATCAGAGGTTAAAACCTCAAATACTTTCTGTTTTGTTAGGGTATTTAACCCACAAATCATGTCAAGCTTAGATCTTGATGAATGAGTGATTATGGAACAACTTGGGTTGTCCTACATACAATCCTCACATGATTTGATGATTTCTCTATAGTTAGGTTGTTTATGTTATTGTGCTAAACCTAGTTCGTGACCCTCCTTGGTTGTTTTTACATCAAGTGAAGTGGTGAACATTCAAGGGGTTCCTAAATGGAAGCATGTTCTTCCTACCCCATACATGACATCTATGATAACACGAGGTGCCTAAATGAAGATCCTAATCTTCTACCTCCTACTTGAATTATTGGACTAAATAATATTTAGTACTTAACCTAGATATATATATATATATATATATACACTCATTCGAACCTTTGATGTTGAACTTATGTTTATATGTTAAAGTAGTAGAACATCACCTAAGACCTAAACCTTGTTGTGATTCTTATGGGTGTTCAACTCATGAAAACATTATCATAACCCTTGTGGTTACCAAGTGTCATACAAGTGTTAAGTGTTGAAGATGATTATTTTCACATGCTATTCTCATATCTTACTTTTATGTTGTTTTAAATACCGAATCTCGACTCTAAGCATACTTGAACTTTAACCCTACACATTCAATCTTCTAACCTCATCAACTCGTCAATAATTGGATAATTGGAAAGCATATGCAAACTTTGTGAGTATACTCATATTCCCCCTTTTTACTTTTACCACTTTGGGGTGTAACATGTTTACCTATCAACTTACACATGAACATTTTGCTTAAACACATGAACATTCATATAACATGCTTGTATACGTGATGGCTTGATGCTTTAAACTTGGATTTATCTTATGTGTTGAATTTATCATTAACTTCGTACGAGCCAAACCGTGACATATGTAGCGCTATAGGATTAACGACCCGCCTCTTTATCTTCGGTAATGTCATGAGCATATTGCGTTTCCTTGGTTTGATATGTTGGACACATACCATATTTAAATGTTCATCTTGAATCACATGCTTGCTATGAGGAATTGTTTAAAACTTATCTTTTGCTATGTATGTATCAAACTTGTATACTCACCTTTGCTTTTGCATTGAATTGCATTTTTAAACATGTTACAGGTTGATGAGGACAATGCTAAGAAATGAAGTAGCGTTGATGCCTAGATACACATATAGACGCTAGGGTTTAATATGTAGTATCAATTTTGTTATGATTGTTATGTTTCTTTTGTTAAACTTGTTGTATTTGAATTTCTTGTAAGGTTGACAATTTGTCTTATGAAATGAAATTGGATTATTTAAATACTTGTCACAATTATTAGCGTTATGATGTCTCGAGCAATCTTCACACTTCGTCTCATCCCGATGTTTCCGCCATTGGTTGGGGTGTGACAGCGGGCTTGCGCCTCGCCATAAAAATGGGAGCTCAAAATCTACAAGCGCATGTCGATTCGCTTTTGATCGCCAGTCAAATTAACAGAATTTATGATGCGAAAGGCGAAGTTATGGCCTTGTATTTATAACAAGCAAAAGAGTTGCTTCAACATTTCAAATCTTACAAGGTAGTTCACATCAACCGCTCCGAAAACAAACCAGCAGACGCCTTGAGCAAGCTCGCTTCAACTTCTTTTCAACATCTTGCAAAAGACGTGAGAATTGAAGTACTCAAAAACCCATCAGTTCTGCTACGCCAAGTGAATGTGATCGAAGTAGGGCAACCATCTTGGATGACCCCTATAATCCAGTACCTGCAAGAAGGAATACTCCCTGAAAGCAAAGCAGAGGCAAGGAAGATTCAAAACAAGGCCCTGCATTATGAGATGAATGGCGGTATCTTATACCGAAAATCCTTCTTGGGACCATTACTGTGCTGCGTGGACCCCCAAGATGCGAAATATTTGATATGGGAAATTCATGAAGGAATCTGTGGAATCCATGCAGGACCACGCATGGTTGTCGCAAAGATCATGAACGTAGGATATTACTGGCCAGGGATACACGTCGACGCCCTGAAAGAGCTGCGCAAATCCGACTCTTGTCAGCGACATTCTCCAAAAACCCTGCGCCCAAAAAACGACCTTATCCCAGTATCCACTGCTTGGCCCTTTCAGCAGTGAGGAATTGATATGGTGGGACCCTTCCCAGATGCTCCTGGTGCTGTTAAGTTCATAATTGTGGCCGTCGATTATTTTACTAAATGGGTGGAGGCCAAAGCTCTCGCCTCAACTACTGCAACGATGGTGCGCAAGTTTATCCGCGAACACATCATTTGCAGATTTGGGCTCCCACTCAAATTTGTCACAAACAACGGTACCAATTTTGCTTCCGAGGATCTTCAAAATTGAATGAAGGAAATGAAGATTGAGCACACTTTCTCCTCCGTTGCGCATCCTCAAGGCAATGGCCAGGTGGAAAGTGTCAACAAAAGTATCGTTGAGGGGATAAAAGCCCGACTGGGCACAAAGAGAAGAGGTTGGGTAGATGAGCTCCCAAGCATCCTGTGGGCTCACTGAGCCATGCCGAAGACAAGCACTGGCGAAACTCCTTTTAGCCTAGTATACGGCTCGGAGGCAGTTATCCCAGCTGAAGTTGGACTCCCCTCACCGCGCTTGATAACAGTCAACATGGTTGATAATGAAGCAGAGTGCCGGCTCGACCTGGATTTACTGGAAGAAAGACGCGAGATTGCGCGTATTAAAGAAGCAAAGTACAAGACACAGCTGGAAAGGTACTATAATGCGAGAGTCCGCATTTGTACCTTCACTCCAGGAGAATACGTCTTCAGAGACAACGAAGCTTCAAGCGTTGAACGCCCAGGAAAACTAGCACCCAAATGGGAGGCCCCATACTTGGTGCATGAAGTGCTAGGGAAAAGGGCATACAAATTGCGCACTCTGGATGGATACATCATCCCGCGCACGTGGAATGCGCAATAACTGCGCAAGTGCTACATGTAACTACCTTTGGCCTTGCGCCTTTACTATCTTATGTTGGCCACGCGCCTTTCTGATTTCTATGTTGGCTAAACGCCCTACTTGTTTACAATGTACGTTGGCCTAAGCGCCTGTTTCTTAAATCAATGAAAGCATATGCCTTATGTTTTCTTTTATCATGATGACTTCTACGTTACAAATGCATTTTAAACTTTTGATTAGCACGAAAACACTTCAGTAAATTACGAGCTCTTGAGTTACGCCTCCAAGATCCTCCGCGAGCATAGCGCGAGACCGGGCAGTTACACTCACACAAGAGCCACACTTACGTTTATTCGCGCTAACTTAACCAAAGTTTCTAGCAACAGTGCAATAATTGTAACTGAACAAGAAAAGCAAACATAAAACATTATATTTAACAAGCGCAGAAGCGCAATGATTACATGCAAAAGTGGCAAGTCACCATCAGTTTAAAGTCAATATAAGCGCGCACGCGCAAGGGGTTACATTGAAAACCTAGAAACAAACTACAAGGCACAAAAGCCTGTCTATTCATTCGTGACCGTCACCATCGTTGTCATGTTTGTCATCATCATGTTGGTCACCAACACCATCACCATCACAACCATCGCCCGCCAGCTCCTCCTCATCAGATAAATCAACCATCTCTGGTGGGTCTAGAATAGCCTTAAGACGATGGCACCAGTCATCATGCTCCAAAGCTTTTGTGACCAAGTCCATCACAGGCAGCGCTAGATGATCGTATGCACTTTCAGCACAAGCCAACTCGCATTAGCTTCATCAGTCACCGAACAGTGACTTGTGTCAAACTCCTGCCCGAACATCTCCTCAGCATGCTGCGCACATTCCAGATAGCCTCCACGGTGACCAACCGCGCGCGAGGCATTTATGAGAGCAGCAACAGTCCCGTCCAGTTCCCCAGCATTCAAAATCGAGTTGGCCATCTACAGCAAAAGAAACGAATAAGAAATTGGCTTTACCAAATAAAGCCAAAGTTAGAAAGAGAACAATACCAGCACTAATCCCCTGCCACGCATCCATTCAGCCTCCGAGGACAGTATGTCAACAATACCCTGGACCTCAGCATAGTTATTTTGCGCCACATTCAGGGCAGACGAACTTATGGTACGCGCCTCCTCGGCCTTTTGCCTAGCTTCCTCAACAGAAGCAGCTTTTAATTTTTCAGCTTCAAGATCGATCTCCAAGGACTCACTTTTGTCAACCTGTTCTCGTAGGCGACATTTTAACTCGGCAATCTCGACGTCCTTGGCGATCAGATCCTTGTCTTTTCCTGACAGCTGCGCCTTCACCTCAGCCAGCTCAACCTACAAAGGGTAAAAGACTCGGACAAATTACACAAACAAAGCACAAAAGGAGAAAGGGCAAACATTTCCCAAACCTAAGCATTCTCCTTCGCCGCTTGCGCATCTTCAACCTCCCAGTCAATTCCGCAACCTTACCCTCCAGTTCGGTAATCTTGTTGCGAGCCGCATACGAGCGCTGGTTGTCTTTTTCACATATTTTCTTGAACTTCGCACGCTCCTTGGACAATAGCTCCTCAGCTGCACGAAGTTTACCGTGAAGGCCTTCACGACCCCACTCTTCTGATTTTCTATCAGATTCAAACTTCGCCTTTTCCTCAACAAAGGCAGCCTTAGCAACCTCGTAACTCTTCACTTCCTTCACTAGGGAGTCACGATACTTCTCCCAATCAGCCCGTTCCTTGACCATGGTGCGCCATTCCCGCACTATTTGGTGGTTGGCGGCGCGAGTGTTGGCCTCTCCAACAACGTACGCTTGGTACAACCCATCATGGGTTCGCGCCCTTTGGCGGTTCACTTCGCCAGGAGTGAAGGAATTTAGGAGCCACTCTCGACATGATGAGAAATCCTTGAACGTATCTTTCTGCTTCAGACCCCAGGGAGCTTGGTGTGGAGTGTTGCCGCGCAACTCCTCGGTATATGTCTTGTAATATAAATCTCCAATAGTATCCTTTGGACCGATAGGAGATTGCAGCACAAAATCTCTAGGACCACCAGAGCTCGCGCCACCGGCAGCAGCAGTCTTCTCCTTATCAACGGGGGCATCAGCTGACAAAGGTTTACTCAGTTTCCTCACCTCCGGACCTTTCCCCCTCTCATGAATGGGCTGGTCAAGCCCTGTGATGTGAGCGACCTCCGGACCCTGCGCCTTTTCAGGAGGAGTGGCAGCGGTAACCTCGGTCTCCTTGGGTTCAGTAAGAGGCTTGTTAGCAGCTCCCTTTTTCTCCATCTCCTTCTCAATAGGCTTCTCGCCAGCCTTTGGTTTCTCCTTCTCAGACTCCGTACCCTTGAAGGGTTTGATAATAACCTTGGTGACCTTGGGCCTTTTATGCGCCGGCTCAGAGGGTTCGGTGATAACGACGCCCTTCTTTTTAGGGGTCTTCTTTTTGGCCTCTGCAAAAATAACATGTTTAAAGACAGTTTAAAAAAAAAAGAGGAGCGTAAAAGCAAGACCCAAGAAGCTAACCAGGAGAAACCTGTAAAGAGAGTGCAAGTTGCTCCTTTTACCGATCAGAGGGACTCTACCAGGCTTTGACATCACAGAGGCACCAACCGCAACCTTCCTACTCCTTTTCCTGATCAACTTCACGGCATGCTCTTCCTCTTCTACTTCTTCGTCCTCTCCTTCTTCATGCGCGAGAGAAGATGGAGTGGCCCCAGCATTAGGGTTGCGAGAGCCCGCACTCCCTAAGCACTTTGAACCAGCAGCTCCTGCCTTCTTTTCGCCTGCGCGCGATAAACCTTCAAATGAATCACTGATAATAACGTAATCTTCTAAGTTACTTTGAAGAAGGCGGAGGGTACCTTTATCAGCAACACCAGCGGTTGCGCGGCTACTTCCACCTTTCTTACTGGTGACATCGGCATCAATAGTGATAACCTTCTTCTTCTTGGGTTTCTTCTTCTTCTTCTCTTCGGGGTCGATACCCAAGTCGCGCAGCACACCTGCAAAGATGGTAGACTAGGAACTTAACTCTCCATTGGAAGATCCGACAGACTCCTCGCTGGAAAGATAAACAATCTCTTTCCCAGCAGAAGTCAAAGCGCACAAGGGTCGAGGGTTAGGTATACTCGCACCTTCGGTTGCAGTAGGTGGATCGGCGAAAGCATCAGCAACTGGGTACATAAAATGACCCTTAATTTGGTCATACCAGTATTCGTCTCCAGCCCTAAGCGGGCGCACACCCATAGACCCGCCAAAAGTGGGGAAGCTTACAGATGCGCCTCTACACGTCAAAATTACATAAATAAACACAAGTTACGAAACAAGAAATCAAAGAAACTAAGGAAATTACTAACCTCTATCGTCGAACATCAAAACTGGAACGTCCTTGCTATCCGCCGCCCATTGGTCACTCATCCCCGCCGCTACTAAAACGTTTTCACCAAACACTCGGTTTGGGGTGGCAGTAAGCTTGAGATACCAATTCTCCTGCTTAGGAATCGGCAGATCTTCCTTCACAATCGGCTCAGACCAAGCACGGAAAGTCATGGCGATTGGGATCACCTCCTCGCGAATGAAAAAGAATTTTGGTTTCCAGTCATGGAAACTCTTAGGAGGATTCAACAATATCTTCTTCGCAGCTCCTCGACTGGCGAACGAGTAGAATCCCATGTTTCTGATCAACTGGTAAAAGACTCCGAATCTTTCCACGGTTAGCTCTATGTCATGAGATCGACAAAGAAATTCGAAGTGTCGAACCCTAACCATCCCAAGAGGACTCATCTGCGAGATATGGAACCCATAAAACTGAAGAATATGGGCCATAAAATTCGTCGCCGACAACCGGAAGTTGCCATGATGAAAGAAATCTTCAAATAACGTGATGTACCCCGGCGGTGCATCAGCGGCCGTCTGATTCTGACCGGGATACGTGGCATCCCATTCCGGTGGAAACCGGAAACTCCGAACAATCTGCTCGAACAACCCTAGATCCCACTTGAGGACGGGAACGGGACCTTCTTCACCGGGATTGTCTTCATGATGTTCTTCAGCCATGAATACGAGTTTAAACTCCGAAAGTTCCGAAAGAAGTTTTGAAGATACGTAGAATCTTGAAATATCTGCTATCGTGTTCTTCAGTGATGTGAAGATTCAAAGAACTCGAAAGTAAGAGGAAAGAAAAGACAACAACAGAAGAGGAAAAAGTGATTTCCTCCCTCATCTCATCGGATATATATACCCATCGTATTTAATGCGATGGGTAAACGTGCCGAGATCGCTGCGCGCGTGCCCAATCACAGAACGACACGTAAGGCGGGATTATTGGAGTGACAGTTACCACGCGCGCGTGGACCTCACTCGTCTGACAGAAAGCTGAATCGTCAGGGACAACTTGATGACAACCGTGTCATCAATCAACTCAAACGTCGCCATCAACGACATTTGCACCAACCCGTCAGAATTCAAATTTCGAGGGTTTTCCCGCCTAAAGTTACTACAAACTTCATGCAGAAGATACTTAGGCAGCGCAGCATTAACATTCGATCAATAATCCTGCGCGTGTAAACCTAAAGGCGATGAATCACCAACCGCCAACCTGGTAGTCGCGCCGTAGTAACTGCCAAGCAGTTACACGCGCGCCATCAATCAGGATCAAGCAAGAATTTTCAAAGCATTAACACTTCTTTTCTAAGTCCAGAGCTCCAACCACTTACTTCGCGCATGGTGCAGCACTGGACTGGGGGGACTTGAAGGGGTATGGTCCCAAAAAGCCGCGCAGACCTTCCTCCAGGTCGCGCGCATGACCATACTCCTTAATCAGCAAAATGTTTAGCCTCAACCTCGCGCGGGCTACTCCTGCATTGATTGACCCCGCGCGGGGTCTAAACAAAAAGAATATTAATCTTAACACTTAGCTTTAGGGATAAGAGTCTTCAGCAACTATAATCCTGCGCAGGCTAGTTACGTGCTCAATAAGGGTCGCGCAGAACCTGTAGCGCATGACCACTTCAGAAGGTACAAAAGGTACAAGTGGCGGATAAAAGGAGCCAATCCACACCCTCCAGGCTCTGCTCAATCGTGCTCCACGATCGTCTGACGTGCAGGAGACAAAAAGTACTCAAGGATGCCTACGTGGCACCAATCACAGGGCAGAGACACCTGTCCCAAGATCTCCACTTACCTGCTGATGGCAGAGGGACAACGAGGCCGACAACAGTGACACTTGGCTCCAATCACGGTGCGCCAGCACCGGAAAGCTTCTAGAAGCCACTAACGGTCGACACCAGTGAGACAAGGAGCATATCCGCTACGTTGTCGCCTTCCGGCCCAAGGCCCATCAGCCCACATCCTCTACACCTCTCCGGCTATAAATAAAGACCTTAGTTCACATGTTAAACCATTCTATTCCCTCTACTCTCACTCTTTACTCACTTTAATCTCCTCAAAGCAGATACTTATTCTCACGCTGGAGTCTGGTTAAGAGGGAAACCCCCCATATTCCCCTCTTAACGAGCTAACGGTGTTTCTGTTTTGCAGGATTAACCGGTCATTAAGGAGCTCAGGAAACCAAAGAAGATTAACCCTTATGGTTGAAACATAAACCAAACTAATTAACACCAAAATTAGTTACGTGTTTCTTCAGTGAGCTAGATCGGGTGGTGGTTAAAACAGGTTCTAAGCAAAATTAGTTTGGGGTAAAACAAGTTTTGTTCATAATGGATTTAGGTTGAAGCGAGTCGTTTTAGGAGAAAAACATCAAAATAGGTTCACCCGCTATATATACATGGTGGTAGGTGATGATGTGTGGAGGGGCACTAGAGACATAATAGGTGGTCGTGACGGAGGTGGGGATGTGACGCTACACTACGGTAATGGTGACTAATGAGTGATGGGCATAACGAATCACCTTATATAATGAGGAATAGTGGTGTTTTGAAAATACCAAACCCAAAACCAAATAAAAACCGTAAACCAAACCGTTCAGTTTGATTTTTAACCGAAACCGAATTGTGAATTGGGTTCGGATTTTGGTTCCACAATTTTTTTATTTGGTTTCCACAATTATTTTATTTGTTAATTAATTAATTATTAAATAAAAATAATAATTCCTAATAAACCATGTAAAAATTATTATGCCAAATGCTAAATCTAAAACTCGGCTTAAAATAAAGCCTACTCATTTCTAATATAATATAGGTTTTTAACTTCAAAGTATAAAGGTTTCTAAATATTTATTAATAGAAAACGGGGGAAAATGTGAGAACGGTTATGGATCGTCAGATTAAAACAATCCATGGACTAGATTGCGCGATGGCGTTTTCTTAAATAACATCAATTTTATTATGTGGGACGCGCTTCATTAAGGGTAAAAGGGTCTTTTACCGCTCAAATTCAAAATGCCAACAAAATGATAACACGCCATTCAAAAAAATAAAACGCCAAAAATTAGTGTAAAACGCGTTGGATATTACAGGAAGAGGAAACAACACAGTAACTGAATTTCAGTTATTAACATTTATTAGAAGAAATTCCCTCCTAAATTACGCGCCAAAAACATCATTATATAAACGACGTAAAACATCGCTTCCATAATCACTTCAATCTATCAATTCTGCAAAAACATCTTTAACCAAAAACGCCAATTTAACCAAAACGCCAAAAATGGCAACCATCGTTTGGTGGAGATACACTTTGGCAATCAGGCGATTCGTCCCGCGTTTTGACAACAGAAGGAGGGTGTATGTTAGGATGATCAAGGCAATTTTGAAGATGAAAGAAGAGGTACAGAGGGGTATCCTATCTCTTGGCATCGCTCTGGATAACGAATGCCATGAAACACATATGCTTATGAAAGCATTAACAAGGAAATTTGGACCAATCAAAGCAGATGTAAAGCCGGACCCTGTCATGACATCATGGCGTTTTGATGATGAAACAGACATGGTGACCGTTATATACGACAGCAGAGAGCAGGAAGACTACTCGCTTGAGAACATCATGACAAATCAGGGGCTTGGGTTCATGGAAGAATTGCATAACGCCACTTGTTTGAACACAGAAATGGACTCAAAAATGGCGTTAATGCAAGACATGTTCAAATAGAGGCTTCAGAATCTTCAGGAACAAGAAGCCGATGAAGGTGAAGGTGATGACATGGATGAAGGTCTAGATGAAGACTCCGAGGAAGAAGATGACGCAAGTGATGGATACTTCTCGGATAAAGTACCTTTTGACGAAGAGATTTAATTTTTTTTTTGTTAGTTTTCTTCTGTGTGATCTTCTTTTTTTTTAAGATAATTAAATGATATATTTCTCTATTTATTTGCAAAACAGCAAAAAAATACTACAAAAAGTTATTGATTACAAAACGCCAGAAATAACAAAAAAATATTTTTCCTGCTTAATATTTTCTCCGTTATTGTATTTTGTCATCTTGGTCTGCATAACGCCATTTAAAAAAAGCCAAACTTGGAAGATGTGACGTCTATCACTCTAGAAACTGATAAAAAGCTGAACAAAACAATAAATACAAATAGTAACTGAAAAGACGGTTACTTTATTACTATCATGTATTATAATAAAAAATCTCGCCTAAACTACGCGCCAAAAACTCCTATAAGAGAGGGGTCTACACACAATGAATTGATCATACCCAGAAAAACAAACGTCATGTTCTCTAGAAACCACTTACTTTAAAACGCCAAAAAAAAGGTTAGTTAAAATAACCACAGATGGCAAAGCTTTCACTGAATGGTTTCTTCTCTGAGGGGGTTATCTTTATAATCTTTTGCTGAATGAGATGGACAAATATTCAAGAAAAAGAGACTGATGACAGTGATATGCCATCATGTGAGCTTTGTTCTTGATGATTATATGCATGGCATGAAGGGATCAACACAAGTGTAAAATGCTATTTTGGACTCCATTATTATAAATAGCATTCAAGCAAGATTTGATCTTTAATTACATGCCACCAAACTAGAATATCACACCAAAACACAGGATGCCACTAACAAGCTTCGTCTAAAAAAGACGGCGTTTATGTAGGAAAGTTGGCATCTAGCTAAGGTATTCAAAGGTTCAAAACGCCAAAACAAATTCAAGTAGAAGAGGCTGATGACAGTGAAGATTCGGATGAGAAATTAGATTACCATTTTTATTTTTTTTCTTTTTCACTTTATATTGTTTTGTTATCAAATTATCTATTGTTTTGTTATCTAATTCTCTACAAATAAAATACATTATTATATAAAACGCCAAAAACTACAAACATCAAAACGCTAGTAATATGAAAACTGTCAGAATTGGTTCTGGCAAAGCACCTTGTCAATGTATTAAACGCCAAAAAATTGACTAAACGCCATAAAAAACATTTGGTCTTATTGTAATCTTATGAAAATGTTAATGACTCGTAGTGAATTATTATTCAACGCCACAAAACGCCAAAAAAATTGACAAAAAAACGCTATAACGCCAAAAAAATTATCTATGTGACACAAAAACAATTAATTCAACGCTAAATATTCAATGAATACAATTAACGTCAAAAAAGTCTTAGACGCAACATAAATTGGGAAAATAAAAGAAGATTGAAAAGACAAAAAAAAACCCCTCACGCCCTGATCGTATCCCACGCCACGTGTTGGGCCAGAATGCGTTCTCACCGTTCTCACACTTTTGGGCGTTTTCTCCTGATCCCGTACCTATATATGTGTATATATATATACTACATTATAATACATATTAGGAGGATATAAAGGTAATTTCACCACATTTACTTAAATACAATATGTCAAGCTCAATGTACAAGTTTAATATGCATAACATTGTAGGGCGGGATAACACAATTTAAATCTTTTTGAATCCACAAATTGCGCTCCACTCTCCCTCATTTCACACATCTTTGCTTCAAATGCATAGAGAGAAAGAGATGCATCTCCACCGCTCCTCTCTCATGTTTCTCTCTGCTTTGCCTTTAATCGACTATTTAGGGTTTCATGGTGATCTTCTCAGGCAGTGATACTGATGCTGACTCACAAAATCAGCAACCACCACCTTAGCGACATAGATGCATCTAGGGCTTTAAAAGTTGTTGAAACTGAGCCCTAGATGCTAGAGTCGCGACGACCATTGGACCAAACCATAGTGAATTAAAGCACACACGGAGTGAGTAATGGTAACACCTGCAAAGGGAACTAGGGTTCCAGCAATGACAAGATGCAACTCCCGTAAGGTTGTTTAACAATATGCGATATCCTTGTTAGAACGTGTTGGACTTCATATGCCCATGGTATTAAGCATATTGTTTCTGTTACTGCAAAAATGTACCACCGCTCTACGACAACTAGTGTATGGGAATTCGTTTGACGCGATGGAGGAATTCTACAAATGTCCGAAAAAATTGCGCGTGATTCACTTCATTTTTTTGTCAAGGTATATACATCTTTACATAAATTATATTTTTTAAAATTTTAAGTTTAAATTTAACAACACATGTATAAATTGTATATCTTTACGTAAGGATCATATCCATTTACTTATGAAGATATTTGCGTAAGCTAACATTGTTTGATATCCAACGCATATACGAGTTTCACGGTGAAAAATATGGTTTTCCTGGATTGCTCGATAGCCTCGACTGTATGCATGTTGGATGGGCTATGTGTCATAATGCTTGGCGAGGTCAGTTCCACCGAGGTGGTCACTCCAACCCGACAATTATACTTAAAGCGGTGGCCTCGCATGATATTTGGTTTTGGCATGCATTTTTTTTTTGGAGTTGCTGGTTCAAATAACGACCTAAATGTTATAGATCAATTCCCAACATTCGATGACATTATCGACGGGATTGATCCAACACAATCATTTTATGATATTTCAAGTACGGCTACTAACTGGTTGACAGTATTTACAATGAGTGGTCAACACTTGTTCAACCGTTTCGTCTACAATTAAGTACAAACGAAAGTACTTTACAAAGAAGCAAGAATCAACAAGAAAAGATACTAAAAGAACGTTTGAAGTTCTAAAGAAAAGATTTCATTTGATTTCCAACCCAATACGGTTTACGACACGAGAGAAAATAATGGACGTCGTCTACACTTGTCTAATTCTACATAACATGATTCTGTAGGACCAAGGTATGACTATTTTTCAAAACTACCAAGGTGGTGCCCACGTGGTGAATCAACAATCACCAATGAACAAAAACTCCAAAACATACAAAATATCAAGAACCATGAGACACACTGAAACCTTCGTCATGAGTTCGTCGAGCATTTGTGGGCTAGATGACCCGATGATCTTATATTAGACTAGGATTGTTTGTTGGTTGTACACTTTTTAATTTAATATGATATTTTATAAAAAAAATAGTTTTCTATTAATATTAGTTTACAAATTTAAAAAGAATAAACATAAAAAATGAAAACTCGCTCAAGCTAGTGCTCACTTGGACCACAACAGAGTCAGATGGCTTTAGTAGTGTCTTTATCCAATGCCTAGTCAGCGTCTAGTCAACGCCAGGTAAAGCAATACTAAATGATAAATTTGGGTGCTCACCTCGACCACAACGGGTAGTCTAACTTAATGTACGAATTTTAGTTTTGTTGGGTTGGACTTAATTGGTCGAGTCATATAAAAAATATATTGAAACCGATAAACCTAAAAACTATAATGATGTAATCATAACCATAAAAAGATTATACACTATTCAATAATTATTTAAAAAGAATAAATGCAATTCTATATACATATTAATTCATAATTCATAACATGATAAGGAATAGTAATTTTGTGTTTTTTATCATTTTTCCTTTTTTCATTTTTTTCTTCATTTTTTTCTTTTTCATTGTAATTTTATATACATATTAATTCATAGCATGATAAGCAATATTACTTTTTTCTTTTGTGTTTTTTTTCTTTCTTCTCTTCTTTTGCATTTCTTTTTTCCTTTTTATAGTAAATTTCATTATTTTCAATTTTTGTAACAAACTTTGTTTTTTTTATAACTTGTCACAAAGGTTACATGAATTTAGTTTTTTTTTATTAGTTTTTGTTTTACTTTTTTTTGGATTTGGTAGTCATTTGCTTGATACTTGGCATGTTGTTTGGTGGTCACATTTAGCACCAAAGGTTTTTAACGCCTTGACTTTCTAATACGTGTCGGTCTAAATTCGATTTTGTCTATGTTTTACGTCACATAAGTCACTTGGTTTTAGAAATTCATGTTTTTATTTTACATTTTTACGGTTTTCGCCGTCGTTTGGGTTGCACGCCCCATGCCCCACAACAACACAATTTTACGCCCCAACACCATAGCACGTGGGGTTGAAACTAGTTCGTACTAAAATTTTGCGAAAGAATAAATAACCCATAATCTATATAATATAATAAATGAGATGCATATGGGACACGTAGTGTGTTGTGGTGGAGCCTCAAGCTTATTTTGGGAGGGAATGAATTTGAGGCCATATGGAGGCGGGATCCGAATTGCATTTGGGTCGGATTTATGATTTAGTTCACCCGAATTCACTTAATCGGATATACTATAAATTAAAACATATCAATTATTGATATCATAATCTCATTCCATATCTACACAACATCTATTCTTTCCCTCTCTCTCTCACACACCCAACTTCTTCTTCTGATTCTTTTCTTTGTGTGTGTCATCATTTTGATCATGTATATTATTAGTTTTGTAGGATCGTTGTTAGACCCGACTGAGTCGATCAAAAGAGTTGTTTATCCGAATCAAAGGCGGAATCAATGATACGGATGCACAATGTAATTATAATGTCTCTATTATTGATCTGATAATGTTTTACAACCTGGAGACAATCCGGCAGAGCTTCGCTACTCAGATCCGAAAGTTACAAATGAAATAACAAGTGCACTATATATAGTATTGTGATTTCGCTTGAAATGACTAAGATCACTTTCAAGCGGAATCAGCAAGATGTTGATTTCGCTTGAAATGGTCTTGGTCACTTTCAACCGGAATCACCACTAAAACCATGAAAATCAGTTTCTCGAACCTTGTGCACTGGTTATCCTATCCTATCTCACTCTATGACTCGATACATGACAAAGTCAACAGACATAATGCACTAACAGACTCCCCCTTGGATGTTGATGAAGTCTTCAGTGTCTAATCTTTATCATGACACATCTTCAGTCTTGATCAGTCTTCATTCTCTTTCTCGAATTGTCTAGTCATTTTAAGAATCCATCAATCTTCATCTTTTTCAACTTCTTCTGGATCTTGTCCCAACTCTTGCTTTATCAGTTTCTTTAGGCTCCCCCTTTCATCAAGCTTCCGTGCTTTTAGGGATCGTCACCTTGCTTTCCGGTTACAAGCTCCCCCTTGCTTTGAGCTCGTCTTCAGACTCCCCCTTAGACTATGCTATTAGGATCGTAGTCTGGTACATAACCTACACCACTTATACATTGATAAGTAACAGCATTTTAAGTCTTAAACTTTCTCAAATCACTTCCCCTATCAACAATCTTTACAAATTTGACAGTTTCAGCAAACAGGATCATAAACTGGTTCTATAATAATATAATCATCCAGATCCAACTCCCTCACAGTTAATCATCCAAGTCCAAACTAATGACCTTGGAGATATCACAAACTGTTTTGATTTTTTATAAAAACAATTTCAAGTTTCAAATTAATGAACTTGTTTTATTTTTAGAAACACAATCAGCTTACTTAGATTTTGAAACTCAGCATTTCAGACATCGGTTGTCGAAAATAAAGCAGAATCAAAAATATTTTTGTATTTTTCTGAAAATATAAAGCAGTAAAGAAATATTTACAAACAATATTTTTGTTTGAGTATGCGTCAGAGGATCATATCAGTTTTTGACAAGTCACAAGTACCGTTGAGCTTAGTTACACATTAAGAATTAAACAATTCACTTAGATTGTCGATATACTGATCCACTTAAATTTTCACACAAATTTCAAATGATTCAGGATACGAATTAGGTGCTTTAAGAACTTAAACTCATTCATGTGTCCCACTTCTTGAATATACTCCCGTATCCGGATCCCAATATTCAGTCTTACAGGTGAGTATACCACAGATGATATCTGTAAGGGGTTAAATTGCGAGGGCCGTGAGAGCTCAGGTCGATACTTCCGTATACGCAGAGAGATGACGGCTTCGTCTTTTCAGTGTGTCCCCTTTAGAGGATCCTTTTTACAACAGCAATGATTATCAATTTTATTGTTTCATCAATTTGCTGAGGGCGATGCTATGTTTCAAGCAATGCGAAAAGTATTATTCGGGGACTAGGTCAAAACTTCCATTCAGCAGAAGTCCCGGAATAATACCCCAGATATCACTGAATATAAAGACCTAGTATCTCAGAAAGAGGGACCTTTCAAACGAGATTTCAGGGGTTACCTATATATCCAAGTAGTGTTCCCCACGAAATAAGCAAAATTCAAACTTGCTTAGGTTTATATCCCGAAAAAGTTTACTAAATTTATAAAAACCTATCGGCATATCATCAGTGAGACTGTTTAACACTATTTAATCATTACATTTCTTTAGCATACTGTAACTGTCTACTGATGTACTATCATTTCCTCTTTTTACACAAAACTCAATTTTTTTTAATTTTATCATGTTTTTGGCTTTTTCAAATTTTCTAATGTTTTTGTATTTTCTAACAATTTTTCTCCCCCTAAAATGAAAAATCATTAAAAGAAAATTTGACAAACCGATACTGATAACTTTGTCTCGCCATCCATTTTCTGCTAACTATGAATCATATTGCACAAAAAGCAGTAATTACCCCCATGATTTACAACACATTGATCTTTTACAGTTTGAAAACCGTTTTTCAATCTTGTGAAATTAATCATGTTTGTTCTGCCGTGAGGGTTTCGGCACATTCAAGTAACACAAATATTTTTTTTTAATTTTCTATTTTTGACAAAAATTTAAAAACAAACATATTTTTGTTTTTTTTAATTTTTCAATTTTTAGTGCTTTTGAAAATATTGTTTATTTATTTACAGAAAATGTTAAACTCCCTGTTCAACCAAACCAGGGTACAGCAGCCTCTTCCTCATTTGCATGTGCCTGGCTGCTCCAACTTCCATTGTCACCTTCTTTGGCTTTGTTGAGCACCTGCACATTCAAAATATTCAATTACTTGAACAATTTAGCCCAGGTCTGTTTGACCTTAGGCATTTCAATGCAATAATTTTCATTCAATGTCGGAAAATCTTTATCATTAGGAACAAAGACTTTTTCATCTTTAACTTCAACTTTTTCTTCTTTTACTGAAGTTACTTGTTTCTTTACAGACCATTTTTGACCTTTCGGTGTACCTCTTTTGTAAAAATGTTTCTCTTTTTAATCACTTTGATTTTGAACAACAACTTTTGGTTTCCAAAACTGTTGGTGTTTTCTCATATCAACTGATGTTTTCCAACTTTGTGTTGTTCTTAATCTGGGTGTGTGAGAATTCCAGGTCTGTCTTGAATCGAACCTGTTTGGGTTTAATTTCCAATTTTGATTCGAAGCAAACTTGTTTGTGTTGTACCTCCAAGTTTGTTTTGAATCAAATCTGGTTGACCTTTGTTTCACATCCTCAGATTTTTGTTTTTCCACATTTTCAGATTTCTTTTTGTCAACATCCGCAGGTTTTAGATTTGGATACTTTCGTGCAAGATGTCCAATTTGATCACATTTGAAACATGTTCTCTTGGACACATCTTTGACCTGTGGTAGTTGCTTTTTCTTTTGAGCTGAGAACTCATCATTAGACTGTTGTCTAAATTTTAGTTCTTTCTCTTCTTCTGACGTTGTTCCATGAACAAAATTCATCTTTGTTTGAGGACTCGGAACTTCATTCCTTTTCCAACTTTGTTTCTTTTTATAACCCAACCCAGCCTTCATGTTTTTCTTCTTAAAACACGGTTTGTTATAAAAAGTTTTATGACCTTTTCCGGTAAACTTTGAAATTTCAGATTTTTCAATTTCAACCATTTTGAAAACTTTGTCAATCTTTTCTGAAATCACATTCTGAATCGGGAATACAACATCTAAGAATAATTTGTCCGATCCAATCATGGTATAAACCAATCCCTTTGAATCATCATTCAAATTTTTCTCGGATATTGTGTTTTTCAAATATCCATCATGAAAATTACCTTCATTTTCATCATGTGATTCAGACTTACCTGTATCAACCGACTCTTCTTTCAACACACTTTCAACGACTTTACCTACCACCTCTGAATCATGAGAATCATCAGATTTGGAATAGGTTATGTCAATATTGTCTGGCAATTGATCAACCATGTTGAAAGCTTTTTCAACCTTTTCCTCATCATAAAATGCAAACTTTTCCGGTGGAGGAACTTGATGAAATTCTGAGCCAATGCCTTTCTTGTTTTGCTCAGACTCACCATCTCCCGGTTTTATATTGGAAATTCTTTCAAGAACATATGACGACACGTGATAACTTTTTAACTTGTTGTTGTCCTGTTCTAAATCAGCAATCTGTCTCTTTAGTTTAGCAACATCCTCAATATAGGAATTAACAACACCTTGTTTGATTTCATACATTCATTTAAGCTCTTTAGTTGTTTCAGAAAGATAATTCATTCTAGATTGAGCAAATTTCATTTCATCTTTCACTTTTTCATATGACTCTTTTGTAATATGATATGCCAGCTTCATTGAGTCATATTCTTTCTTCATTTCTTGACAAACAATTTCTTTTTGATCACATTCTTCTGTCTTTTTCAAAACATTTTCTTTCAAAGCTTCATTTTCTTTTTCTAACTTTTTACATTTTTCTGAAAGTTTTTCATCATTTTCTTTTAAAACTTTTTCTTTTTCTAACATTTCTTTGCATTTTTCTTTGAAAATGTTTTCAATTTTTGTGAATTCAAGATCTCTTGTTCTGAACTTCTCATCTTTTTCAGTACAAGCTCTGCATGTTTCCATACATTTCTTGCATTGTTCAGTTAGTTTTAAGATTTTAGAATCAGAATTTACCTCAGTGATTGGCACCTCGGTGTTTTCAGCTGCTTCTGTCTGGTTCTGATCTTCTTTCTTTTCTTCAACACCAACTTCATCACCAGCATCACCAGCTTACAAATTCTCATTCTTTACTTCTTCTTCTGCTTTCTTCACATCTTCTCCCATCTGCTGTTCTTTAGTAACAGCTTTCTCAACCTCTTCATTTACCTCAACTTTTTCTTTCATTTCTTCAACATTCATAACTTTGATTTCTTTCACAGCCTCAACTTCAACAACTTTCTTCAGATTGTTCACCATTTCTTCAACATTCTTCTTCATTCTCTCTTCATCCTTTTTTTCTCAGACACGATAACATGGCATATTTAATTTCCTTTTCATGTCCTTTTGCATATCTGTCATCTTTCAACACATTTCTATAGTACTCGGCTCTTGAAGGAATTATGAGAAGAACGTCTTCAAAGATTATGTCTTTCTTTGGGACAACTGGTTCACCTTCTCGGTTGAAATATCACTCCCTCCTTTTATCCCATCTTTTGCTACTGACAGCATTCTCATATTCTTCTTGCTTGTCATCCATTCTGTTCAAAACAATGTTTCTTTCGCGATAAGTTTTCTCACTCAAAATCTCTTCTCGAGTTTTCTCCTTGACCTCAGCAACAACATTTTCTTCTTTGTTTCAGCTGTGTCTTTGTCTTTGTTTTCCTCTTTAATTTCAGCAACAAAAACAAACTTTCTTTCCTCTGTCATAGCTCTGCCATGAGCTGTTTTTCGAATATTCTCTAAACGATCTTCTTCTGGACAAATCTCGCTCCAGTCAAAACCTTCATCATCTTGAATTACAAAACAAGCTCTTGATTTCTCTCTGGGTTTATCTTCAATCATCTTTGGCTCTTCTCTCCTTCGGTGGTAAATTGCCTTTCGGTAGTAATCATCATTGAACGGATGTTCATTTCCACCAACTGCAGAATTAGTGCATTCTCTCTTGAAATGACCTTTTTGCTTGCATTTGAAGCAGGTCACTTTGGACTTGTCGAATCCAAGCTTTGTTGATGCACCTCCAAGAGATTGTTTTCCAGTAATTTCCATATATCTCTGAGCTCTGCGGATACAACTAGCTAAACACCAACGGATATCAATGAGTTCCATCTCTTCCGGATCAATCTGGTCGTAGTCTTCTTTGGTTAACTCGGAGTTTCCAATTTACCAGCTACAAGACCTTCATATGATTCCAGAATGGATGCAAGAAAACTCATTTGCTGCTTAGCTGCATTGATGCTCATTGCAGGAGAATTTTTCAACTTGAGAGAAATGTTGCACAAAATCTCCTCTACTTCTTCAGAACTAGCTTTTGAAGCCAATGAATGATAACCCAGATCATAACTTGATGAACTTTTCTCGGGTTCTTTTGTTCTCTCACCACTGAATGCTGTCTTTGGTGAACTGACAACTTTCTCTGAAGGTAAACTTCCTTTGTAATACAATCCAACATTCTGTTGATGAGAAGAACTGCTCATCTTGTTCTGTTTCTGCAATTCAAGCTCATGAGTTTCAATCTTTTCAAACAATTTATCAAGAGAGATTGTTTCATACAAAGCATCATTTTTCAAAACAAAAACAAACGTTTGCCACTGATCAGCTCGTGGTAACGCTTCAATCACTTTGTCTATAATTTCCTCTCTTGTTTTCACTATCTCAAAACGTTCAAGTTCAATTCTAAGATGACAAAACCTCTCAATAATTTGCCTCACAATCTCTCCTTTTAAACTATCAAACAGATCAAATTCTTTTTTAAGCAATGCAATTTTGTTCTTCTTAATCTGTTTACCCCCCTTAGCTTTAACACGTAAAGCTTCCCAAACTGATTTAGATAACCAATCATGATTAAGCAATGCAAAAATATCATTTCTGATTGCTGACTGAATCAACGCAATCATTCTCTGTTCAGTAGCAAATTCAGATTTATCTTCTCTGGAAAATATTTTGAATGAAAGCTTTTCGCCTTTATCATCTTTTGGTCGTTCGTATCCAAACTCTAAACAAAACCAGCTTTCATGCGCATATGCTTTCGCCCAATTAAGAAACCGTTCTTTCCACCACGTATAATCCTCAATGCTTTCCAGAGTTGGTGGTTTTGAATGTGTTCCGTAGAAATTATCATGCTTGATATTCTCATTGATCGCTTTCGTGATGGTTTTTGGTGTAACCGTTGTAATCTTAGAAGATTCGGATGTGAACGCGTTGAAAAACGTGTTGTAGAATTCTTCAGCCATGGTTTGATCCTGGAGAAACAATCAAGTAAACACAATCAGTACAAACAATATCAAGTAATCTGAAATAGACTGACACTCGATTGACGTGAAATGATCTCGACACAAAAATCCTATTTTCAAGCGAAATAGTGATTTCAAGCGAAATCCCAAGATGAAGCGGAATCACAGTTGGAGCGAAATCAGAAATTCAAACTGAATCCAACTTTCAAGCGAAATCAGAACACTACTTCAAGCGGAATAGCATGTTTGGAGCGGAATCAAATGCTATTTTCGAGCGGAATCACCATTTGAAGCGGAATAAGCTGAATTGTTCAAGCGGGATATCTGTTTCGAGCGGAATAACCTGACTTTTCAAGAGGAATTATAATATGTGCGTTCAAGCGGAATCGGGTTTTTTCCTGTTTTATGTCATTTTTAATCCGAATTTTGATCTCAAACTTTCAAGGCTTTGTTAATATACAGTTTTGCATGTTCGGTGAAAATTTCATTCCATTTTGACCATGAAATCTTGTCTAGATTGAAAAAGAAGGTGTAGAAGTCAGAAAATTGATGCAATTGAGCTAAACTCTTCTTCCTGAGCTCTGATACCACTTCTAGGATCGTTGTTAGACCCGACTGAGTCGATCAGAAGAGTTGTTTATCCGAATCAAAGGCGGAATCAATGATACGGATGCATAATGTAATTATAATGTCTCTATTATTGATCTGATAATGTTTTACAACCTGGAGACAATCCGGCAGAGCTTCGCTACTCAGATCCGAAAGTTACAAATGAAATAACAAGTGCACTATATATAGTATTGTGATTTCGCTTGAAATGACTAAGATCACTTTCAAGCGGAATCAGCAAGATGTTGATTTCGCTTGAAATGGTCTTGGTCACTTTCAAGCGGAATCACCAGTAAAACCATGAAAATCAGTTTCTCGAACCTTGTGCACTGGTTATCCTATCCTATCTCATTATATGACTCGATATAAGACGAAGTCAACAGACATAATGCACTAACAAGTTTTTAAAAACATTGATTCAAATCATGTTAACAATATTCTTCTTTTACTATCTTTAGATCCGATCGAAAAAATTAAGTATGTGATATATTTGTGTTGATTATGTATTGATTCTTTGTTAATTGAAGTTGATAATGTTTAATTGTATATTTCGTTTTTGTTATTTAAATCAACACCGACGTATTCGGCATCATCTTCTTCATTGTGCGGACAAAATCATAGGTATGCTGTTTATGTGTTATGTTTGGTTATTCAACATTAATTGTACTTATTAAGGTTTTTGTTTTGATCTTTTATGTTGAAACCCTAAATCTGAATTATCAATCGAACAACGAATCTTCAAACCACTTAAGATGTTAGTTATTTTTGTTATGGTTTTTTTATTTTAATAAGTTTTAACGTGTTTTTAAGGTTTTAGCTCTATTGTTTTTCCGAAAGAAAAAATGTTGGGATTGAACCCTACAGAGGAACAGATGATGTAAAGCCAAAACAGGTTCAGAACAGTGGATTCTGCATAAGCAGTTTTTACATTAGACTTTCCCCTTGAAAGTGATTCTAACAACTGATGTCTTCTATCAACTGTTCTACTGCAACAACTGTTATCTACAACAACTGATGTCAACTCAAAGACTATTGAAGACTAAGTACTGATGGTCAATCAACTGCCTTTACTCAAGTGTTGCTAAAGACCGAAGCACTGCTAGGGCTGAAGCAGTGGTATGAAGAAACAGTAGTTTAACCTATCTTTGTATTTTGTATTGTAATCAGCTATTTGACAACAGTGCTTGTACTAGATCAGTGGTTGTAGGTTGTTAGGTTGTTAAGTGTCACTTTCATGGTGACGTTAGATTAGATGCTTCAGTGGTTTGATGTGCACTATAAATAGAACAGTTTGCACTGTTCTATTTAAGGAGTTTTCTCCTTCAATTCTATCATCTTGTACGATCAACCATGGAGCTCGAGCTGAGGGGGAGTTTTAGTATGTAAGCATGCATGTAATCTTTTGATTATAATCTTTCGATTATAATGAGATTCACATGTTTATGAAAACTATTGTTCTCTTGATTGTGTTTACAAAGTTTGTTTTATTTCCGCTGCATTAGATCTCTGTTTTACATTCATTCATTGTTTAATTATTACAAACAAACACAATCAATCCAAACTCAGATCCTAACAATTGGTATCAGAGCAAGGACAGTCAAATTCGATCTAACAATCAATTTGACATAACAATTCAACTCAAAATTTATTGATGCTAAGGATGATCGTATTTTGTTGAAAAACAGAGTAACAATTAATCACGTCCAAAGTTGATTATTCAAAATTCTATAAAACAACCAAGATGTTATCTATCACGTTGGAGTCACGTAACACTGGAAGTATCATGAAGCAAATCATTATAGATTCAGTGTTTATGTTGAAAAACTATGATGATTCCATCATGGCTGCTGCTAAGGTGTCACCTCATATCAACAAAGGTATATGTTCAGTTAAAAGCATTAGTGTCTCTGTTAACATCAAAAGAGGTAAATAAAACTTTAGTTACATGATCTTATATGTTGAAAAACAGGTTGAGAAATCCTTCAAAAGGATCAAATCAATCTTGTTGAAGCATCATAAGAAAATTAGCAGTCTTATAATATACATCAAACATAACTAGGGATCAACTCCAAACTTCTAATGAAAAATATCAGAGTGGTTAAAAAGGAGGTGGAATCTATTCAAAATCACTTGTGATAAAAGAGTAGGGTCCTACAAAGGTTATGTGTCGGTATTAAGAAGTCTAGGTCATGAGTAATGTGAAATTTAGCATAAGCATGTGTAACAATGTCCAAATCTCTCAAAACATTACTGAAAATGATTATGGATAAAGTATTCCTCCCTTAAAAACCTTTCCAGTGAATGTTACAACATTTATTAATGAAAAGGGTAAATAGGGAAAGAAGAAAAATCACAAAAACTCAAAAGTGTATTTATCTCAAAACTTTTGAATTCAAAAGAAAAGAGTATAAATCCAAAACACTTAAGAGTCCACAGGAGATCTACATATTTGGTCAAACATTTGTCATCCATCAATCATGCACAATCACTATATCAGGGAGTTCAGGTAACCAAAAGTATCACCAGGTTGGTTATTAAATAAAAATTAGGCTAAATTTTCAGAAATTTTTCACGTGGTAATCAGGTTCACAAAAAGCCTTTAAAATCACTGTGAGCAGGTCACTTTATAGTTGTAATCATCTGGGATACTCAATAACCTGATGTTGTCCTGCACCTAAAATTTGCTTGTCAAGTATTTGGTTTTGCAGATAATTCAAAATCTTCATCAACAGATGTTTGATATGATATTGTGTTCTCACAAGTCAAAACCATGTCTTTCATCTGAGCAGCAGCTGTTTAAATCAGTTGTAAAAGCTCATCCACTGATAAATAAAGAGTACTTGACCAAAATAGCCTTCTAGTTGTTAATTCCCAAACCACTGTTGATAAACTCCATTAAAAATGGATAAAAAAAATCATCAGTATGTCAAACCTACATTCCTGATTCTTTCTCCTTCATCTCAAACAGCTGTTGGATCATCAAAAGTCACCAACAAATGTTAGCTCAGGTGATTCATATCTGCAGCCTCACATTTTGAACATCAGTCCCTTTTTAAACCTCATCCATTGTACCAAACCTTGACAACATCATTTGAAAAGGGATTCTCATATAAAGTTTATCCCAAAACTTTTTTCCTCTTCTTGATTTTCTACCATTCCATCAACAAGTCATGTACCATTGAGGAACTAAAAGACAGAAAGTTGGGTGTTTGTCATGTAAGAGGAGCTTCAACAGTTCAGGGAAAGCAAGTCTGAAAACTTGCACCACTACCAAAGGATGAGAGCCAAATTGGTAAAAAGTGGGTCCTTAAAGAACATTGCATATGTTGGAACATGGTTGTCAAGGCTCATGTTATTCCGACTAAGCGCTAACAGCAGATGTTGTCACAACCACTGATTGAAGAATATTATGATGCTGTGGCAAGCTGAAAAGTCCAGTTGTTTTGGTCACTTCAAAATATGTTATTGAACTTTGATATAATTGCTCAAAAGATTTCTTTTATGCAGGACAATCAAGTAGTTGAAATATATCATCAAAAAGATTCAATATCCCATTGATTCATCATTAATCATCATCAGACATCACGTTGTGAGGGATTACTATAAAAAAGGTTTGATTCTTCTGTCTCATGGTTCAACAAAAGGTCAACTGGAAGATGTGCTAACTTAAGACATTAGTCATATCATCCCTTGAAAAGTTGATTTCTAAGTTTGGCCTGCTTAACATGAAGTAACAGGAAAATCCTGTTTTCTATACATTAAAGCAGTAAAATGTTTTCAGAAAATCAAAAATCCATCCTTAAAAATAGCTAAAAATGAAGATTTTTCATTAATCCTTAAAAGTCTGCCATAACCACTGTTTTGGCTCAATCATCTATTTGTTAAAAACTATCCACTGCTGATAGTCAACCTCTGTTTCCTCTTTTCATTGATAAATACTGTTGTCAAACATCAGTGTTTCTATCCACTGATAAAGGTTATCCACTGATAGTTAAAGTCACCCATTGTTTTCATTTTCTCTTAAAAACCACTGGTACTGCTCCATCAGTGGTTTCCTAAACAACTGTCATCCATTTCCATCAGAGGTTGTCACGTGGATAGTGTTTTGACCATCAGATCTTTGTAACCGCTGCCACGTCAGCATTCACTTTTTCTGTCTATAAAACCCTGATAAAAAACCCCAAACAGGGTTTTTACTATCGAATCGAATTCAAAATTCCTTTCTAAAATAGTTTTCCTTAAATATTTTCACAACCCTCATTGTCCTCATTTCATCTTCTTCATCCCTGATTTAATCATGGTGAAACAATCCAGTAAAACCAAACAAAAGGACTCAACAACGATTGAGATTCCATTCAAATTTTCACACAATTACTTGGGCATATTTGACAAACCTAGTGAAATCTCAACCTTTGATTCCATCATCGACACACTTTCATCCACAAAGTACAAAACTTTGCTTACCTACGATGCAACCGTCTACCTTGCTACTCAAAGGGAATTCTGGAAAAATGCAACTCTTGAAACGGTGGATAAAAAGGTTGTCGCTATAAATTCCTCAATAAAGGGAGTCAAATTCTCGATCACACCTCAAACTATTTCTGAAGTTTTTGAACTCATCGATATTCAAGGTAATATTTTTTTTTTCAAAAACAGAGTATCAAAATGATTTTCAAGAAAGAGGTTATGAGGAGCAAATGAAGAAAGATACTCTGTAGAAAGGCAGCTTTCCTCCTGCCATGAGATTCTTCTTTCACACTCTTCTTATGTGTGTATCTAATAAGACCACGGGATTCAATGAAATTCCATTAAAAATTCAATACTTGGGGTATGCTATTTTGCAAAAAGATAATTTTAATTACTCCCAAGAAATTTTTTATGATTTGGTAAAAAATGTTGATAAAAAGGCTTTCTTATTACTTCCTAGATTTTTGAGTTATTATTTTAAGAAAAAGTTTTCAAAAGATAATGCCTGTGTGCTCATACAGGGTGCTCCTCTTCACATAAACAGTTTAACTGCAGAAACATTCACAAGGATGTTAAAACCTTCCAAAACACAAGCAGTTGTACCTGAGCAGACTTTAGCAGCTACCACTGCTCCTCAGGTATCTGCTGTTAAGCCCACTGCTCCAGGTGATCATAGTAGCCCAACCACTGCTATGAAACCCACACCTGCTATTACCAAAAAGCCCAAAAAGAAATCATCCAATCTGCAAAAAGGGTAACTCTGGAAGATGAGATCCCAGAGCAAATACCTGTGACAACACCAATGTCACTAATAACCACTTCTGCTACTTCCTCACAGCAGATGGAAGAGAGATCTCAACCTTTGCCTAAAACTCCTCCTGTATCCTCACAAAAGGATCAGGTTGTAAGCACAGGGACACCAAATTATGATGCTCTAGAATCACTTGATTCTATCATCCACAGCCCACCTCCTGAGGCAAATTCGCTTTCTACACCCAACCTCACAGCTCAAATTCCACCCCAAATATTACCCTTGTTGGATGCAGTTGATATTGCCCAGACACAAATCAGTTCTTCTCACTCACCTGGAGTCTTTATCTCTGCTAACCCACCAACATCTGAGGAGGTTACACTGCTAGAATTACCTGTAATTCCTGTCAGTCGTTCAAGTGGAGCAGCAACTACAAGTATTGAATCAACAGATCTACATTTGGCCAGTTGTTTCATCAATCAGACTCCCTTGAAGGAAATTCCTTCTATAGCACCTCTGATATCCCCTAGTGAGTTTATTTTGACCACTGGTACCATCAAAAGGTTATCAAGTGCTGAAGGAAGAAGACCCTAGTACCAAGAACAAGGGGCATCGATGGATGACTTTTGGAATTCGTTCCCTAAGTCAAACATTGATACAACCACTGCATGTGGGAAATCAGATGATCCCATTAACTTGGGTAGTGGTTTGAAATAGCAGGAATTGACGGAGAGGGTAGAAAGAATTGACTCAACTGTTACAAACATCAAGACAATGTTGCAACAGTTATTAAATTCACAAAAGTCCTCACCCACTGCTGCACCACCACATGTTCCATCTGTTTCCACTACTCCATCCTCTGATGCTCTTTGGGAGCTGTTTCAACCACTGCTCCATAAACAAAGAGAGTATGCTGATTTACAACATGAACTCCACATCCAACAAATCAGAAATCTCATGGAGTCAAGGTTTAAAGACACTCAAGCTGATATCAAGGCTATCAAGGCCCACATCCTGAACACCACTGGCACTGCTCCTCCCAATGTTCTCTTTATTGATAACCCACCAACAGATAATGCCAAAATGGGGGAGAAAATCAAGCAGTGGAAGAAGAAGAGAGTTGAAGATGGTCTTTATATTGAACCACAAAAAGATAGCATGACTAAAGACATTCCCTTTCCAGATGGTAGTAAAAAGATTGATGTTACCACAAATGCACTTGCTGAAGCAAAAGCAAGTGTAAAAAGGGATAGAGAGGCTAAGGATAAATCCAGGTGGAATAAGGAAAAAAGAGCTTTTATGGAGCTGAATGAGCAGGGTATTTCTGAGCCAAAGGATGATAAAAATATTGTGCCAAAAAGAAAGAATCCCACTAGAAAAGTGAGGTAACCCAAACACACACCATCCAGACCTACAAAGCATGCTTCCAAACCACCTTCCAAAAGCCCCAAACATCAATCTTCCACCCAAACAGCTGTTGTAACACCTGCTGTATCAACAACTGTTGGTACTTCAGTGGTTTCAGCAGTTGTTAAACCAAAAACCACAACTTTAACCACAACAATTGTTCCCATTACAACCACTGTCCCACCAAAACAACCATCACCACCAAAAACATCCTCACCACCAAAATAGTCACCTCCTAAAATGCAGCAGACTTCTACTGACACATCAGTAGTTGTAATGGCAAGAATGGTTGAAACACCAGTTGTTTCAACAGCTGTTAGTTAGTCACCTATCACTTCCATCATCACCATTCAATCGACTATCACACCAAAATCAACACCACCTCAAAAACCACATGCTCAAGAGCAGAAGACATCTGCTGACACATCAGTAGTTGTAATGACAACAGTAGATGAAACACCTGTTGTCTCAACACCTGTTAGTCAAAACACCACCACTACACTCCAAGTCATATTCACTCCAATTAAAAAACCACCAACAAACATTTCTTCACCAAATAAAACTTACACCAGAAAAAGAAAATTTCAGTCAAAAGATGAAGATGTATCAGCACCCGTTCCCCTTTCATCTGTACCCTACAATGTGATTCCACCACAACCATTCATTCCACCAACTCTAGCCAATCCAATAAAAGATCCAAAAATTCTTGAAGGTTATAACCTGTTGATATTACTCCAATAGCTGCAACTTATCCACTGGAATTGGAAGCTGTAAAGAATGAAATGAGACAATTCTACACAGAGGATGATTCTTCAAAAGATTTCCTTCTCTCACGGGCTTCAGAGATCCAGCAAACATGGATGAGTATCTAAAACTCAAAGCCAGACAAGCTGATATGAGAGCTAGATTTGAATGTAAAGATCAAGGTGACAAAGCTATTTCTGAAAGAATGCAATTCTTGCTCACTAAGGTTAGACAAATGGAAGACTATGCAAGAGACCTGAGCAAACAAATGTCTAATCTGCCACCTGAAGCTGACCTACAAAAGGAAATGAGAAAGGATTATATTGCATTCACTATGAAAGAAAAATTCTATCCAGCTAAAGAAGAACAGTTCAGTGAATGGCCACTCGTTGCGTTAAAGCATGAGGTGAACAGAATTAAGAGGATAAAAAGTGATCCAGGTATGAAAAGGTAAGCACCAAACTGGAGTAAATACAAAAAGGCCATTGATGATCTTACCTTGGAGTATAAATAAAAGAAGCAAGAATTGGTTGATGCAAAGGTAGGAACTGCCAAAGCCATATCAAAATGGACAAGGCAATATACAGATGAGGCTTGTGAAAGGCTAAGAAAAATGAGAATGACATATCCTAACTTACCAAAGAAGCCTAAAAACAAAAGCATTGATAAGCCAAAGAAGCAGGTCCATACTTCCGAACCACTGTTCACATCAGCAGATACCTCTGTTATTGTGTTAAACCAAAGGAAGTGGCAATAGCTGACTAATGCAGAAGAGAAAGAAAAAGAAGCTGAGTATTTTAAAGAAGCCATCAAGAAAATGGCATTAGAAGAAGATAGCTCAGCAAAACTTCAAAACCTTGCCAACAAATTATTGAACAGGCCATCATCTCCAAACTCATCAGCAAATAAACCTCTCCCAAGAAACCCATTGGGTTCAAAAATACTAAAATAGATGTCTGATCAAAAGACCCATGTATTGACACTGCTCAGATCCAATGGAGAAGTAAAGCACATATCAAGGGAACAAGCATTGGGCATGGGTGTGGAAGATCTACAAGATCTCCTTGAGCTTGTACTATGCAGGGATGAGGATGATACAAGTTCCATGGATTTTGAATTGCAATTTAAAGGACAAGTTAGGGAACTTCTGATGAGACAATAAAGATCCAGAATAATGAAGGGTTTTGGCATCATCTGTTCCAGGGGGAGATTGTTGGGATTGAACCCTACAGAGGAACAGATGATGTAAAGCCAAAACTGGCTCAGAACAGTGGATTCTACATAAGCAGTGTTTTACATTAGACTTTCCCCTTGAAAGTGATTCTAACAATTGATGTCTTCTATCAACTGTTCTACTGCAACAACTGTTAATCACAACAACTGATGTCAATTCAAAGACTATTGAAGACTAAGTACTGATGGTCAATCTACTGCCTTTACTCAAGTATTGCTAAAGACCAAAGCACTACTAGGGCTGAAGCAGTGGTATGAAGAAACAGTAGTTTAACCTATCTTTGTATTTTGTATTGTAATCAGCTGTTTGACAATAGTGCTTGTACTAGATCAGTGGTTGTAGGTTGTAGGTTGTTAGGTTGTTAAGTGTCACTTTCATAGTGACGTCAGATTAGATGCTTCAGTGGTTTGATGTGCACTATAAATAGAACAGTTTGCACTGTTCTATTTAAGGAGTTTTCTCCTTCAATTCTATCATCTTGTATGATCAACCATGGAGCTCGAGTTGAGGGGGAGTTTTAGTATGTAAGCATGCATGTAATCTTTTGATTATAATCTTTCGATTCTAATGAGATTCACATGTTTATGAAAACTATTGTTCTCTTGATTGTGTTTACAAAGTTTGTTTTATTTCCGCTGCATTAGATCTCTGTTTTACATTCATTCATTGTTTAATTATTACAAACAAACACAATCAATCCAAACTCAGATCCTAACAAAAAAAACTACATTTTATGCGATTTAAGTTGTTAGTACATGTTTGTCCTCGATATCTACGGCTTACTTAATTGCAAGTGGCCACGACCTAAACACGGGGTGTAGGTATACACCTAACAGATGCTAATGCTATGATAAAATATTTGTCTTACCCAATATGAGGATTAAACTGGTGTGTCGGTTAATCATTTATCGGATTTTAGTTCTGGGCACCATATGTATTGACAAGCATGTAATACTGATAACAAGAGATATAGTTTGTCCCAAGTTATTTATGAAAATGATATACCAAATTGTATATAAAATGATTTTCAAAAGATTTTCAAAATGTGTCGGTTAATTGTATTTATCAGCGAAAGCTGACGTATTTTCAAAAGACTAAGCGCAGGTTAGCAAGTACGGAATAGGTTGGAGCTGCTTAGTAATTGCATATTGGAATTTGCGACGCCACGCAAAAAGCCAAGTAGTCTTTATGTAATCATTTTGTTATTTCGATCCGCCTATGGATCTCTTAGTACACTTTCGGTCTGTATAGTATTTTGAACTTTCAGACATTTGTACTTTGTAATAATTATTTTATGAGTAAACTGCCAAAATGGTCCCTGAGGTTTGGTCACTTTTGCCAACTAGTCCAAAACTCAAACTTTTTAAATCTGGGGTGTGGTTTAAATTTTGTCACCATTTTCATCTAAAAACAAAATCTGATCAGATTTTTCAGTTAACATCCAGTTTTTTTTTTTTTTTTGTCTTTTTCCTCCCTTTTAATGAAGGGCAAAATTGTCAGATTTTTTTAATTTGTCATAATAAAAAGTTAAAAGACCATTTTGCACTTCATTAAAAGGGAGAAAAAGACAAAAAAAACTGGATGTTAACTGAAAAACTGACCATATTTTGAGTTTGGATGAAAATGGCAACAAAACTGAAACTACAAGGACCCAAATTCAAAAGGTTTGAGTTTTGAACTAAAGTGGCAAAAGTGACCAAACCTCAAGGACCATTTTGGCAGTTTACTCTTATTTTATAATCCCAAGACTTCCGCTATGCTAAATGTGAATATCTATATCAATCGTCACGCATAAACCCCAAGTTCGGACCCATCTAGAAATCAGGGTGTGACAGTAAGGATGAAGATGAAGCCTAGCAATACCACCAGTCAAACAACTAAAGGTAGTGGCGTAGAAGATGATTTGAATCTTACTGGTCCTTCGAAGAATTTGAAAAAAAACACTATTTGTACATCTTATTAATTTGATGTAATTCCTACTTACGTCTTATGTACGAGTTTGTTTTAAATCGTGTCAATTTATATTCACATTTGTGTAGCTGATTTACACATGTGTAAATAGTTTCGTGTCACATATCTATGTATGTTCTACATGTGGGCAGCTGAATTACACATGTGTAAGTTATGCTCTGTTACATATTTGTATCTGTTTTACATATGTGTAGTGAATTACACAACTGTAAAGTGTTTAGTGTTACATATTTGTGTTTGTTTTACAAATGTGCAGTTAATTTACACATGTGTATTTGTTCAGTATCACACATCTATGTATGTCTTACATAAATGTAATTTGCCATATTACACATATATACAATACTTCTAATATGCACATATGTAATATGACATTATAAAGGTAAAACTAATATACAAAGCTTAAAAATTTCAAAGCCAAAATTTATGTAAATCTGAACGTTTCAAACACAAGAAAATAAATAGTCAAACAAGATACGAATCAGCATATTTCAAACACTGATGTAAATGGGTATTATTCAATGTTATATCTTCTTACAACCATTGGTAACTCATAATATTCAACAAAAAAAACATTGATGCTCTAGGTAAAAAACAAAAGATCATGTCTAGTTGTTGCTCTTTCGATCAAGTTCCCAAGCTTTCTACAAAATAACTTATCTTTGAATTTGTTTACACCAGGAAGAAGTATTCTTGTAACATGTTTTTTAATTGAATTTAATTGCCCCCACCTTTTATCTTTAGAGTCTCTACAAACCACAACTTAATTTTCTGTTGTAACTCCCCTAGAACAGTTCCATACAATCGCAACACAAAAACCTCACAATTTGTAGTATTATCCATTGTTGCTTGACTGATATTTTAACCTCAACTAGTGTTGTTGCTCTAACTTCTTTGTACTTAGGATGTTTAACACTTTGAAAGTAATAGAGAAACACGCGAATCTGAAACGAAACAAAAAAATGCAATAATGATATAAGGTAATACTGGTTCTCGACAATTGAGAATAAAACCAAGTCTAATGTCTTAATATTTTCTTTGATGTTCGTAACTTGTTTGCATTGTCTTCGGGTTTTTAACTATTATGATTTACACTTGTGTAAACGTTTATATCTCTACTTTTTTTAACTATTATGATTTACACATGTGTAAACCTTCGTATTTATGCTTATTTTTTCTAAGTATTATGATTTACACAAGTGTAAGCCATTATATATATGATTTACACATGTGTAAATGTAACACCCCGAAAATATAGACCTTTTCATTTATAAATTGGACGTCGGTAATAAATAGAATGAACTAACTAGAAGTAAAAATAACCTAGTTAGAGGAAAGCCTTGTAGTAACATGTTAGTGTGTTGAAAACACCTAAAATAAAAACCTAATGATAGTTGGAGGGTTAAAGGTGTCAAAATTGAAATAAGTTTTATTAAAAACAAAAAAAAATAATAAATAAAACCCAAACACACACAGGAGTGTGTGTCTGGTTCGACTAAAACACAGGGGCGACAAGAGCTCTCCTCAAACCCTAGTTCATGCTAAAATTGATCAATTGAAGGCACAAATCTGACCCAAATCGAAATCTAAGCAAAGATTAGTGATCTTCTTCGTAAAGGGATCATAACGTATGCGAAAATTCGTTATTTGATTCCATCCAAAATTCTGGATGAACAATTATAATTCGAAATTAATGTTGCATGAATGTTGTTTGGATGTAATTAGAGTGAAATAGTGTCTAGGAATAAACCCTAGTCATTAGATTGTTGAAATTATGCTCAATGCTTGAGAATTCCATAATCACCATTGAAGGTGATTAGTGGGTTTTATAAAAGCATGTTAAACACTACGGTTATAGTTATCATTCTAGTGTATTTTGAACTCTATGAAGTAAATTCAAATTTGTTGATGTAAAGATTTGATATGAACTTGCCTAATTGATGTTAATCTTGGCTAAATGACAAGTTATGAACTTGATTGTAGATGTGTAAAAATCATGCCCACAAGGTGTTTGTTAAAACGCCTAAATGAATGTTCATGTGTTGAAACTATGAATGAAACGCGTAATTTCCTAATTGATTTAATTAGGGGTGATATGTGATAATACGGAATCTAATCATAATGTAGATTTTAGTTAATTTCACGTATCATATGATTAGAGGTAGTTAACTAGTAGAAAGTTAAAACTAACCAATGACGAAGTCGAATAATGATTTCGACATAGAAAATACGTAAGGTGGAATAGTTGTATTTGTTAATGACTATTCTAACCACCTTGTGAATGATGATGTTAGTTTGACGCTAAACAAGCTAGGTGGAAGCTTGAGGATGAAGCGGGTCAAACGAATCAATAAGGAAAAGTAAGGTATAGTTTAGATGTGAGGTAAGTTAAGCTTACACCCCTTTTTTTCTTTACAATACACTTACTTGTGAATAATGATTGTGAATTATGTTAAGTATTCGAAATATGATATTCCGACATGATTCAATGCAAGTCGGAATAAGTAAAAATGGTAAGAAACCATAAACTATGGTGAAAAGGGGTAAAATGGTAAATTAGTCGGGAGAAGACTAATAAATAAGGAATTTTGAACAATACGTTATGGGGTGAATCGTAACGGGTAAAAGTGGTAAAATAATAACTCGGACACGAGTTGACGGATATAATAAAAGATGTAAAAGACACCATTTGATAAAAGACATATGAGTCAAACAATTCAAGAAATGTCATTTAAGTAATAAGAACTCATGGTGCTAACCGGGATAGGTTCAAGGGGCGAGATGATATTAAAATACCATCATATGATGATAAATGATCATTTTGACTAAATGGGCCAAATGGTGTGTTAACACCATTTGACGATAATTACTGACGATCGCTTGTTGAGTTTCGGAGATTACAGGAAAGTAATATAAGGTTCGCGACGCTATTAATTAGTAAGTTAATAGTGAAAGGTATTTTTAGACGGGTCAAAACTTTGACCCGAGCCAGGTATGTGCAAATAAGATTATAGCTATAAGTGCGATCTTGGTCAAACATGTTATTAAAAGTCCTTCGTAGTAAAAGAATGTGTAGGATCGTGTAGTTGACCCGAATGAGTCGATCAGAGGAGTTTTGATCTGTTTCAGGTGTGGAAAACAAGAAACAGACTTAGAAAAAGCTTGTTCTTCACTTTAAACACTTGTTTGATTGATTTAACAGCTTGTACAATCAGAATTCAATCCGACAGCACCTCGGTATGAATTCAGCAACTGTTACATATGATTTCGCTTGTAACCTATATATAGTGTGGAGATTCCGCTTGAATCACACACTCATCAGTTCGAGCGGAATTAGGAATTTGGTGATTCCGCTTGAAAATGACCAAAGTCATTTCAAGCGGAATATCTCCTTCAAGCGAAATCACTTACTTTACAACTTAAAACATCCTATTTTCTCGTACAACGTGCCCTAATCTAACCTATCTAGTCTAAGACTCGATACAAGACGAAGTCGACAGATGCATGCACTAACAGACTTCCCCTCAGATGTTGACGAGTCATACTGTGTCGAGTCTTTGCAACTTTCAATCTTGACCAGTCTCTAGGCTTTACTCTTTTAATCAGCATCAACAGACTCCCCCTAATGATGTGCTGGCATTCCTTAAGTTCATCAGCATCATCAGTTTCAGGATCGTAATCTGACTTTCACAAGTTCAAGATCGTTGCCTGGCTCAACCTTTGTCCATCGAGTCTTCATGTATCGGAACCTGACTCTTTAAACACAAGCTTCTCAGGATCGATCAACCTGGCTTTTCATGTCCAAACACTTTTTAATGTTGTACCAAGATCGTAACCTAGCTCTCGTCCTGCTCAGGTTATCTGCACAATCTCTACCTCAAAATAAATTTCATGACAATTTAATATCAAAATATATGCACTAACTCAAACTCTCCCTCAAATCAACTAGAATTTTGATGAACCACTTGAAAAATTGATCAAAACACATTTGATTTCAAACATATACTCCCCCTCACAAAAATGTCATCGTGTTTAGCACTTGGAACTTTGAAAATCAGCTTACCAACATCAGTTGTCAAAAATCTTTTTGAATTTTTCAAAAATTTATGCTAAAACACACTAAAATCTTTTTGGATTTTTGATTATAAAGATGCAGTAAAGAAATATTTACAGACAATATTTTTGTGAGTTTGTGTAAGAGGATCATATCAGTTTCTGAGACAAATCACTAACACCATTAAGCTTCATTTCATTTTAAGTTCTAAACAATTCACCTAGATTGTCAGTATATTGGTCCACTTAAAATTTTTACACAAAGTTCAACTGTTTCGAGATACGAAATTAATGTCTTAAGCACTTAAACTTATACGGTGTCCCACTACTTGAATATACTTCCGTATTCGGATCCCAATATTCAGTCTTACAGGTGAGTATACCACAGATGATATTTGTAAAGGGGTTAGATGCGAAACCGTGAGAGCTCATGTCACACCCCCAAAATCCACACGCGGAGTACCACCGCTTGGGAGCGTGACATGACCAGGATCAAGCCACCAATCATATTGAACATGTAATAGATAGTAATAATTATTCATCAATACGAAAGGTGTTTATCAAACCAACGTAATTAAGAGTAGCGGAAGCATTAAAGTAAAACCCAAACATAAGTGTTAACGTATGAAATATCATAAGTGTTTAGTAAGCATTCACGAATCCTTGTCCACAACGACCCGCTCCTCCTTGTGCAAGCTCCTTAAGTACCTAAGGTCCTGCAAGGCATGCAGCAGATAGTCAACAACTAGTTGAGCGAGTTCACAGAAAGTAAGTTCATAATAGTAATGCGTAAGTTCATCTAGTGGGGGCTTCCCATACGAGTATATACTATTGGTGAGGGATTCTCACATTTATCCTTAACAATGGGGGCTTCCCATTATGGTACTTACTAGACTATTTGCAACCATGTGTTCTTCTTAATCCGAGAACAGTAATACTTACAAGGTCACGCAGGATTTACGTGAGTGCCCTTCCCCGAGGACAGTGGTACGCGTGGGGTTTACGCAGGATTTACGTAAGTGTCCTTCCGACCCGGAAGACATTAGTGGGTATTAGGTTACGCAGGATTTACGTAAGTGTCCTCCTGACCCGGGAGACAATAGTAGATACTAGTTTACGTAGGTTTTACGTAAGTGTCCTGGCTATCCTGAGGACGATGGTCTATAGTCTAGTGATTGCATAAGTACGAGTAATCATTCCATATCAAACATTCCAACCCAATTCCCAACCCGGGAGTCCCATGCCTTGGCTGTGTGAACTCACCTTGGTTTGCTCGGCAGATACGCAAAAGAGAGGGTTCTTGAACTAAAGTGGTCAACCACGTCCTAACAGGGTTACCACACAAGTCAGGTTTTGACTTCAAGTAATGCACGTATGTATCACATAAGTTAACACGTTACAAACATGTGAATATCATGGTAAACACATAACAGTCAAACAAAGTATCCAACTTATGCGAGTAAAATAGCCCAATAGTAATCGGCCCAACATGTTGTGCGATCCAATACCCCGGCCCATACACATGAGCATTCCACTAACATACTCGGCCCAAAACAATTAAACAACATAACAGTCTTGTGCGATCCAAGCTGATTTGTGCGATCAGCTTGGGTTGTGCGATGTATTAACTACCCGGCCCACAGCTTAGAAGCCCAACAGAACGATATATAGCCCAATTAACAAGTAAACAACAATCCAGAGTGGTCCAGTTCGTCTTGTGCGACCGGACAACTCTTGTGCGATCAGGGTGGGCTTGTACGGCCCAGTCGCCTTGTGCGATCCGTACCAGCCCAGTCCAACATGCACGTCCGGCCCAACATATAGCGGCTTGTGCGACTGAGGACTGCTTGTACGCTCGGGTCCTCTTGTGCGAAGAGGCCCCTTGTGCGACTAAGGGTCTTGTGTGATTTTCTTGTGTGATCGGCCTTGTGCGACTGGCCTTGTGCGGTCAATTAACTAATTCCAAGAATCATGCCAATCCGTTACATATCATTTATCTTGTAACTAATTCTACGGTTTCCATATTTGAAATCAATCAATCACTAACAGTTTCCATCCATGTGTTATTCGATCAAACAAGCAAATCTATTACGAATTCATATGAACCCTAACTAAACATACGAACAGTAACATAACGATTTTCATGAACATATCTTATAACTTCTAAACTATCCGATTCATATGAACATTTACACTTACACATAAGAGCCGATTACATAACAATTATATCATCATTTATCAAATCACAGCCGATTAACACCTAGTATCATTCAATTCGATTCATAGCATGTTATCATATAACCATAATTGTTTATCATACCATCCCAACCATCATACCGATCATGAGAATTACAATATCATGTAACACACAAAAACGCAACAGAAATCATGAAACAATTAGCAATACACTAACCGATTGAGTGTAGAAAAGGGTGACCCGAACTAGAAGATGATCGCCGATTGCCTTGTGCCTTGTGCCGTCGGGTTTGCGAGAGAGAGAGAGAAAGTCTAGGGTTTTGGGGTGTGTTAAGAGAATTGTAACCAAATGAGAGAACAACCCCTAGGTGGGTGTTTGTTTGCGTACAAAACAAGTGGGCCGAACCCAACTCGGGTGCCCTATGGGTCCGCGTACAAGGTGTGGCCCAAGTGGGCTTTGTGCGATTGAGCGGTGTTGTGCGGTTCGGGTTGTGATTATCATATATACGCGTAACTCATATAGCACATGACATTTATTATTCACAAAGTTCATATAACATATATAACACATCATTCACATAAAATTCACTTTCATAACAGTCACGCATCGTACACTTACGTTACATCAAAGTACAAAGATCGGTTTGGAAACGAGTTGTCACAGCTCAGGTCAGAACTTCCGTTCAGCAGAGAGATGACAGCTCGACTTTTGGTGTGTCCCCTTTAGAGGATCTTTTCTTCAACAGCAATGATTATCAATATTATTGTTTCATCATTTTGCTGAGGGCGAGCTTATTTTTCAAAGAATTTGTAGAAAGTATTATACGGGGACTACGTCAGAATTTCCATTCAGCAGAAGTCCCGGGATAATACCCCAGATATCACTGAGAATAAAGACCTAGTATCTCAGAAAGAGGGACCTTTCAAACAAGATTTCGGGGGTTACCCATATATCCAAGAAATTGTTCCCCATGATATAAGCAAGTTTGAATTTTTAGGCTTATATCTCGTCACAATCTACTAAATGTGCAAAAACCTACTGGCATATCCACAGTGAGATTGTTTATCACATTTTTACTTTACATTTCTTTAGCATGTTGTGACAGTCCACTGATGTACTATCATTTCCTCTTTTTGACAACAAAACTCATTTTTTATTTTATCATGTTTTTGGCTTTTTCAAATTTTCTAATGTTTTTGGATTTTCTGAAATTAATTTTTACTCCCCCTAAAATGCAAATACATTTTAAAGAAAGTTTAAAAACAAAAACTAAGCTCTTGACCCAGTTAGAAACAAAATCTGAAAACAAACTATACAAGCAAAATGACAACCGATATCGAATTGCTTCAATTCGCCATCCACTTGGCATAAACAATCAGAACTCCCTTTTTTCAACAAACTATTTTCTCATTTAGATTTCAAAACACTTAAGTTTGTTTTAATCAAAATGATTTTTCCGGAAAATAAGTTTGTTTTTACCACTTGTAGGGATTGGTTCATCATCTTGTTTTTCAACCATTTTAATGAGGATTACATCAAGTTCAACTTAATGACCTTGAGTAATCACTTTGTCAGTACAAACCTCTGTACCACTTGGAAGTAAAATTTTGCAAGAAAATCAAGTACAACTTAATGTCCCTGATTTACCACTTGTAAGAACACAAACACCTGCCTCAAGTGTAGGAATAACACATCTACACTCAAACATTTTACCAACTCGAATGCTGATTCCTGCTTCGCACTTACCAACCTGGAAGCTCCGGCATAGTCCTTTACCTGTAAAAATTTCAACAATTTTAAATTTTTTCACCAAAAACCTTTTTTTAAACAAGAATGATGCCGATTCCTGATCCACGATTACAAACTTGGGATCTCCGGCAAAGTCAGATTTTTCAAGGGAAAAGAATTTCCACCCAAGTCTTACCAACCTTGGGTGTTTTTAACTCTTGCTCAGTAGAGTTATAGGTTGCTTTCTTTGTCGCATAAAAATCCTTAACCCCTTTTACTTTCCCATCAATCATTTTCCCAAAAATTTTCTTAACATTCCCATTGAATACTTTCTCAATATCAAATTCCTTCTGATCAGAAAAGAATTGATTTGAGATCTCAACTTTACCAACTTTTTGCTTAATATTTTCAAACTTCAAAGATGGAATTTCAACATCATCTTCTGAAGGCACAGATTTTTCTTTTTTAACCTCAACTTGTGGCTCCACTGACTTTGTGAAATCAGATTCATCGCCGACCTTCTCATCACCCTTCTTAACAACCCACACTTGGTTGTCCTTGGCTTTCTTTTTGTAAAATTTTTTCTTTGAACACTCACCAACTTCATGAGTCGAATTTTCAAAAATTTTGAATTTTTCAGTTGGTGGTTCAACATCGACAACTTTTTCTTTCAGGTTTTCAGATACTCCCTGTTTTGGTTTTGCCATTTGAGAACAAACTGATGCAATGTGACCAGTTTCATTGCATTTAAAACAAGTTCGAGTATCTTTTCTGTGAAAGACTCCAGTTCCTTTTCTCTTCATCTCAGCAAGAAACTCCTGGTTTGATTGCCTCCAGAATGGTTTCTTCTGTTCTTCTTCTGCACTTCCACCTGAAACAAATTTTGAGTTTGTTTTAGAAATTTTATCATTTTTATAATTTTCAGGTGGTGTAAAACCCAATCCTTTCTTTTTGTAGCTACCATTGTGGTTTGGTTTCTTTTGAAAACCAGAACCAGAATTGTAACCCTTTTTCTTGTTTAACCGTTGTTGAACTCTTGAAGTATATTTTTTAGGTTTTCCAGTAAGATTTAAATCTTTTATTTCAGAAATATTAATTTCTATCATTTTGAAAACCTTTTTGATCATTTCAAATCTAACACTTCTTATTGGAAAGTCTTTATCAGAATATAACTTGTCAGAATCATTCAAGTTATATGCTACTTCGAATGTTTCATCATTCAAGTTTGATTTTGATAACAAAAATTCTTACTATAAATCCTTTTATCCATCGGTTTTGAACTATTGACTAACGAACTTGACCCTCCAGACTCAGACTTTGACTCAGACTCCTCATCAGTATCCAACACCTGATCGACCACCTTTTTTATTAACTCAGACTCATGATCAGTGTCAGACGAGGTGAACGTGACGTCAATGTTTTCTGGTAATTCATCATTTGTTTCGGATTTTAGTTTTATATTGACTGCCTTTTGGACTGGCTCCTCATTTGGCTTTCTGGGAGAATAACCTTCCCAGATCGGAGGCGGACACTTGTTATAGCTAACAGTCGGTTTCTTACCAGTATCTTTCTTCTTTGGCTTGTCGTCTTTGAATGCTTCAAAACCTGCAACAGTCGGATAAATTCGATCAATAAGATAATCAGAACTAGAATAAATTTGTAATAAAGTCTGATCCTCTCATTCTCAATTTTCTCCTGTTGCAACTCTTGCTTCAGCTCAACATTTTCTTTAATGTAATGATTGATTGCTTTTTGCTTTGTCATCATCGTAGCGTTCATCATAGTCAAAGCATCTTCTCTTTCAGAATTTGTCCTTTGAAGACCAGTTACTGTTCTGTTCAAAACATCATAAGACTCCTTCACATAGTTGAAATTGAACAGTAATTGTTCCTTCATTTTCACAAGCTCAGCCAACTTCTCGTCTTTTGCTTCACAATCTTTGCACGATTCAAGACACTTTGTACAAGGCTTGATGATTTCTACAATCTTTTCTACTTCTATGATTTTCTCCACTTCTACAACTTTTTCATTTTCTTCAACTACTCTTTTGATTGTTTGAAACACTCTTTAGCAAATTGAACTTTATCATTAAAATCAGAATCTTCTTCTTGATCCATATTTTCACATTTCTTTTTTGTTTCAACAATCTCCTCAGCAACACTTTTAACTTCTTCATTTTGAACAATCTCTTCCTTTTGAACAACACCATCAATCTTCATTTGTTTTTGTTCTTTTGCTGCTCGTTTCTCCTTCAGTTTTTCCAAGCGATCTGCAAAATAGAAATGAAAACTTTCAGGAGAGAGATGAGATTTTGCAACATTAATATGTCTTTCTTCCTCATCATCACTGCTGTCATCAGTTGGTGATTGATCTAATTCTACTGATTTTTCAGAACCATCATCCGAAGAACCAGAATCAGATGATGTTTGATCAAAAACAGCTTCTCTTTCTGAACTTTCATCTGAACCTTGTGAGCTTTCATCAGATGAAACAGACTTATCATCATCATTCTTCACATTCTCACCGATAGATTTCATCCACTCGGTGAACATATCTGGTTCTTTCACGATCTTGGCAATGAAAGCTTTGAAATCTCCCTTTTCATCCATAAACATATCCCAGTTAAAGCCTTCAGGTAGTCTTTCATCATCTTGATCAATTAAGCATGCTTTGCTGACAGATGAAATGTATTTGTTCCAATCAAAATTTTCTTGGTTCACCAAACATACTCTTTTTGAATCCTTAATCACTTTTCTACCATGAGCCACTTGTGGTTCTTGTTGTTGTTGCTGACCAACTTGTTGGTATATGGCTTTCCGGTAGTAGTCATCTTTTCCGAATGGATTCTTTGCATCATTCACATCTCTATTCTTGCATTCCCTCTTGAAATGACCTTTCTCCCTGCATCGAAAACAAGTAACTTTAGATTTATCAAAACCTAAAGTAGAAACATGTGCATCAAGGAAGTCATTTCTCCTAGTAATTAGCTTAAACTTTTCAGCTCTTCTAAGGACACTAGCTAGACACCATTTGATGTCCATGAGCTCCATCTCTTCAGCATCTATCTGATCGTAATCCTCCTTTAGCATAGGATTCCCGATCCTCCCTGCAACCAACCCTTCATAAGATACAAGCATGGAACCAAGTAAAGCCATGTGATCTTTAGCAACCTCTTCAGAAAAGCTTTGACCATCTGGAAGATTCAAAGCAATGTTGCGTTGTATCACCCAACCATTTCCACTTTTAGAACTTTGATGCTGAAAGCTTGATGTTGTTTCTTTTGGATTAGCACTTGGAAATGAAGAGAATCCACTGCTTTTGTTTGAACTTTGATCAACTTTTTCAGCTGAATCTCCAGCACTAAACGCAGTTTGGATTTTTGGGCTTTTTTCAACTTCTGGAACACTGCCCTTGTAGTACATTTTCACATCTTGTTGACCACTCGGATTGTTCATCCTCGCAATCTTTTGCTGTTCCAGATCTTAACTTTCAATCTTCTCAATAAACTGAGAAATCGTCAAACCATCGTAAACTCCAGTGTTCTTCAAAATTATCAAGTAAGTACCCCACTCTTTTTGAGGTAAAGCATCAGCTAACTTGTCGACCCATTCTTCACGATCTTTGGTTATGCTCAACATCGACATGGATCGCACTAAGTGGCAATACCTTTCAATAAGCTTCTTTGTATCTTCCCCGGGCAGACTTGTAAAAAGATCAAATTCCTTTTTAAGCAATGCCTTCTTGCTTTTAATCATATTTTCACTACCCTCAAACTTGACTTTAAGAGCATCCCAAATCGATTTTGAAGTTTTGTCATGTTGGAGTAATACAAAGATGTCTTCTTTGATAGCTTGCTGAAGTAAACTAATCATCATCATTTCAGCTCTGTACATTTCTCGTTCTTGGTCATTAAACTCTGAGATTTGTTTTTCAGTTTGCAGTTCAGTACGAGGTAGAACATATCTCTTCAAAATACACTCCCACTGTTGGGATTAAACCCTACCAAAGGAACAGATAATGAAAGCCAAAACTGGATCAGAGCAGTGGATCCAGAATAAGCAGATGTTTGGTTGCAAGTCTCTCCCCTTGAAAGTGGTTTCAACATCTGCTGACCTCCTATCTGCTGATCATGCAAACTGCTGACCTACAACTGCTGATCAAGTCAAAGTCTGTTGAAGAACTAAAGCTCTGCTGCTCAATCTACTGCCTTGTTTCAAGCACTGCTGATGCAGCAGCTGTTTATGTTTACTTTATGTAATAAACTGTAACATCAGTAGTTAGTATAGCAGTGTTTGTATAGGTCAGTTGTTAAGAGTTTGTTAGGAGGTTAGATGTCACTTTCATGGTCACGTCAGCTTTGATGCTCAGTAGTTTGCTAGTGCCTATAAATAGAACAGTGCTCTGTACTGTTCTGTTTAGCTCTTTCACCATCATTCTTCCTGCACGAACAAATACTGAGCTCGGGCTGAGGGGGAGTTTGCAAATCATACATGCATTGTAATCAAAGTTTGAAATAAATTTAATCATTTGATTCTATGTTGAAAATGTATGATTGAAAGCATTTCTTCTGTTTGATTATGAAAAGTTTGCTTCCATTTAATTTCCGCTGCACTACTCTTTCATTGTTCATCTAAATTTAAACACAAATCACAATCAATCCAAACTCAGATCCTAACAATTGGTATCAGAGCTTGGACAGTCAAATTTGATTTAACAATCATTTTGACGTAAATAGTTCAGCTCGAAATCGTTGATACTGATAGTTTGTTCGTCGTGTTGAAAAACAGAGCAAGGTTTAATCACCGATAAAGTTGATTAATCAGTGCCTGTAAAACAACCAGGATGTCGTCACAGTCTCAAGATGATAAGAATAACATTGGCTCGCTTTTTAAACCTCCTATGCTTAAAAGAAATGAATACAACATCTAGGAGAGAAGGATGTGTCACATCCTTGCTCAACAGAACACTGGATGTTGAAGGTCTGTTGTTTTCGGTCCTCATGTTCCTATGGTGCCAAGTGATGAGGACACCAAAAAGTTCGTTCCTAAACCAGCTGAAAATTATACTGAATCTGATTTTCAGAAGTTCGAACTTGATGCCAAATCATTTAGCATCATAGCTTCTGCACTACCCAATGAAATCTATGCTGGGCTGTTACATTGTAACAGTGCCAAAGAATTATGGGATGCATTGAAGGAACAATTTGGGGGAACGGAAGAGGTTATTGAAAACAACAGGGAAATTCTGAATCAGCAGTATTAAACATTTTGTCATATCAAAGGGGAGTCACTAACCCAACAATTTGAACGTTTCAGTTGTATCATCAGTGAACTAAGGCTTGTTAAAGTTACATTTCCAAATGCAACTCAAAATAGCAGGTTCCTTAGATCACTGCCCGAAAAATGGGACACAATTGCTTTTGTCACCAGAAATTCAGCTGAGTTCAAAGATCTGACCCTGACCCAACTCCATGGAAGACTCCTGACCTATGAAAGGGAGTTAAACCAGAAAAGGAAGTTGCAAGAGTCTGGAAAAGTTGCTGATGACTATTCATTTGGCAGCACAGCTCTATTTGGTCAGGAAGAATCTGGTAGCAGCAGTAAGGATCAGAGTTATGGTCACTTTATTGACATAACTTCTTGGGGTAATTTTAACAACTCTGATTCTCACTCTGCAAATTATGCTTTCACTGCAAATACTGAAAATCAAATGTCAGATAACTTGTGCTTTGAACTGAATGATTTGCAACATTTTGATCCCACTGACTTAGAAGAAATGGACATTTTGCATCAATTGGCTTTGCTTAGTGTTAGAATAAGCAAATTCTACAAAAGAACAGGGAGAAAATTCCCAGGGCTTCATGGGAATTTAAGGGTGGGGTTGGATAAGTCAAAAATCAAGTGTTACAAGTGTAATAGGCTAGGTCATTTTGCTAGGGAATGTAGGAGTCAAACCACTGGTCCCATAATCACTCACCCTGGCTCAAACCCTAGACCACAACAACAAAACACTGTGCACTCTACCCAATATGCCCCTGCAGCACATGTTAACACTGCTCATTATGCTGCAACCCCTGTGCCTGTGCATTATGTTCAAACCACTGTTCCACAAATTCAATATGTTCAGGCCCCTGTTCCTCAGGCACAAGTGCAACCTGTTGCACCTCAACAAGCTGCTTCAACAGTGACACAACCAGATCAGCAAAGCTTTTTCACACAAGGCTTTGTTGATTGGAGCAGCATGCCTGATGAACTTGGTGATGAAAATTTTGCTCTCTATGCTTCTAATGATACTTTTGATGATGAATTTTTTTTGATGGCATTAGAGTCAATACCAGAAGGGGTTGAAACTGAAGGTGAACAGCTAAGTGCTGAAACCGTGGATGAAGTTGCTGAAGCAGTGGTTACTGCAGTTGCTGGTGAACTACTGCTGGGAGAAAATTCAGAAACCCTGCTTGAACCACTGTCTGACCCCTGGTCCAAAGAAGACAAAAAGGAAGAAGAAAAGAAGAAAGCTAGTGAGGAAGAAGTTAGAGCTGATGAAGAAGGTGATCATCAATGTGACTATACCATGATGGCTGCTGCTAAGGTATCACCTCAAGTTCTTGAAAAAATGTGTTCAGAAAAATGTATTATTGCATTTGCTAACATCAAAGAGGTAAATGAAAACCTTAGGAATAAAATCTTATCTGATGAAGTCAAATTTGAAAAGTCATTAAAAGAACTTAGAAACAAATTGGCTGAAAAAGATAAAGAGATCAGCAGTTCAAAAGAAGAGCAGAGCATAACCAAAACTCAACTTCAAACTATGGTAGAAAAATACCAAGTTTGCAAAAAGGAGTTGGAGTCTACCCAGATCACCTGTGAAAGATGGGTAGAGTCTTGTAAAGGGTATGAGGTTATGCTTGCAAAACAGCTTGAAAGCAATGTTAAATTTGGTATTGGACATAGAAAATATGATGATCTTGAAAACACTGCTGGAAAACAAGCTGGTTCAACTGAGATAATTCCAACCAACAAAAATGGCCAAGAGGTTAAAATAACTGACAAACTTGGTAACAAAATTACTCTGGAATGACCTGTGGGGTCCTCAACTTTTGAGGAAATTGAGAAATACCAATTTAAACCCACATGGTCTAATGAGTGTGATATCCTGGAAAACTTCAAACCAATGGATTTCACAACCACTGATGGTGTAAAAGCTCCAAAAGCAAGAATCATTCCTATCAAAGATATCCCAACAGAGGTTCAAAACTCTGTTGCAAAGGAATCTGAGAAAAGGAAGAAAAGAGAAAAGATTAAAAACCTGTTTTGTGATTTTTGTGAAAAGAAGAATCATCTAACAAAAGACTGTTTTCATCTTAAAGCACATGATCTAAACAAAACAAATATTATTGTTTCTGCTGAAAGCTGCACCATCTGTGGTAAAAAATAACCACAAAACTAAGGAATGTGTGTATCTCAAAAACTTTGATGAAAAGAAGAAAGAGTACACTGCAAAAACATTCTTAAGTTCATCAGCATCATCTGTTAAGTTCACCAAGAAACAACCACTATTCGTCCCAGTCCAAACAGCTGTCATAAAACAGCTGAACCAAACATCTGTTCAAAGAGATGTTCAGGTGACTGATGCACCCCCTGCCAATCAATTCAAAAGAGGTAAGGGACAACCATCATACCATAGGATCCCACATGTTTATGAGACATACAAAAAGCCCTCTAAACTCAAAGTGAACAGGTATCCTTTTGGTTATCAACAGATGATTGGTCAAGCCCCAACAATGGTTAGAGAAAAACATTCTCAAAAATGTTCAAACCCCTGAGCTAACCACTGTCCATGCATCTGTCATCAGCCCAGACACTGTTGAGACCCCATCCAAAGCCTTATTGGCTTTGGAAACCATAATGAACTAATCCTTTTACTTCATGTGCAGGGAGCTTCTGCATGCTTAGATAGTCTTTGGTATGTACACAGTGGAGGCTCCAGGCACATGACAGGATGTAAAGCCCTACTCAAAGATTTCAAAATCCATGGAGGGGGTGATATATCCTTTGGGAATAATAGTAAAGGGAAAGTTCTGGGGTCTGGTACAGTTCAGTCTGGAAATATAAAATTTGAAAATGTCAATCTGATAGACAATCTGAAATTCAACCTCCTGGGTGTCTCACAAATGAGTGACAAGGGGTATGGGACATTCTTCACAAAGGAGTTTATAAGATTGTTGGACCAGAAATGGTTGAAAAGATTGAAGCAATAATAAAATCAGGAAAAACAAAACTTGTTGCTCAAAGAAGTGGCAATGTTTATGTTGTTGATATGTCAAGAGAGTGTCCCAGAGCTGATGCATGTCTGTTCTCAGTTGCCTCTAACAAAGAGACAGAGCTATGGCACAAAAGACTAGGGCACACAAATCTCAAGACAATCAATGAAATTTCAAAAAATGGCTTAGTGGGAGGCTTACCACAAAAATTGTTTTCATGTCCTGAGCATTGTGTTTCCTATTTAAAAGGAAAACAGCATAAAAGCTCTTTCAAGCCCATTGAAGAGTCCAAAACAACCCAGTGTTTGCAAATGCTGCACATGGATTTGTTTGGCCCAGTGCAAGTCATGAGTCTCAAAAAGAAGAGATATTGCTTGGTTATTGTTGATGACTTCTCTAGGTTTACATGGACCTTCTTTTTACACTCAAAAGATGAGACTGCAGGCATTTTACAAGACTTTGTGACACAGGTTGAAAAGCAATTTGACCTTCCAGTGAAAGTCTTTAGGAGTGACAATGGCACAGAATTCAAAAATAAGGAGTTGGTTGCCTTCTGTGTGAAGAAAGGGATTGTAAGGCAGTACAGCATCCCTAGAACACCAAAGCAAAATGGGGTTGTTGAAAGGAAGAACAGAACATTGATTGAGGCTGCCAGAACCATGCTTGCAGATTCAGGTTTGCCATTAACTTTTTGGGCAGAGGCAGTAAATACTGCCTGCTATGTCCAAAACAGAGTTTTAATCAACCCTAGGCACAAAAAGACTGCTTATGAAATTCTGTATAAAATAAAGCCATTAATCTCATATTTCAAAGTTTTTGGTTGCCCATGTTTCATTCTAAACTTAAAAGATTCTATCTCAAAGTTTGCAGCCAAAATTGATATGGGATACCACCTGGGATACTCAACCACTACTAAGGCCTACAAAGTGTTCAATACACGGACCAAAGCAATGGAAGAGACTTTGAATGTAAAGTTCAATGAACTTTCATCAATGAAAATCCCTGCAAATCCTGCAGAATTGTTTGATCTTGAAAAATTCACTTTTGAAAATACTGCTGTCAAGACTAACAGTGCAGGTTCATCAGAGGATTCATCACCAGACTATGGATATGAGATCATCATTCCTCAACAAAAGTCTGCCACAATGCGAAGAGCAACAGATGTCCAAAACAGTTGTCAAAGCTCAACCACTGCTACCTCAACAGTTGTTGACCAAAGTAGCCCTTTAACCACTGCTTCCACCTCATCAAACACTGCTGACAAAAGTCCTCAAACAGTGGATCAAAGTCAGCAGGTGTCCACACCTTTACCCCCTATGCCACCACCTTTTGGAGCCACTGCTGGGTCATCAAAGTCACCAGCAGTGGTTAGCTCAGATGATACACATCTGCAGCCCTCACCACTCAATGCCATTATTCCATACCAAGGAGAGCTCATCTTCTTGAAATCTCATCCACCAGATCAAATCATTGGCAACATCAATAAAGGGGTGCTCACAAGAAGGCAATCCCAAAACATTTGTCTTTTTGCAGGTTTTCTATCACTCCATCAGCCAGTCAAGTACCAAGAGGCACTGAAAGACAACAGCTGGGTAGAAGCCATGCAAGAGGAGCTCCAACAGTTTAGAAGACAACAAGTATGGGAGCTTGTTCCATTGCCAGAGGGTGTGAGTCCTATTGGCACAAAATGGGTCTTCAAAAATAAAACTGATGAAAGGGGTATTGTTGTCAAGAATAAATCCAGGCTTGTGGTTCAAGGTTTCAGACAAGAAGAGGGCATTGACTATGATGAAACGTTTGCCCCTGTAGCAAGACTTGAAGCTATCAGACTCTTTCTGACATTTGCTGTCAACCACAACATCAAGGTGTATCAAATGGATATCAAATATGCATTCCTCTATGGTAAGATTCAAGAGGAGGTTTATGTTTGTCAACCTCTAGGTTTTGAGGATCCATTTAATCCAGATCATGTCTACAAGCTGAATAAAGCTTTGTATGGCTTGAAACAAGCACCAAGGGCCTGGTATGAAACTTTGTCCACCTTTTTACTTTCCATTGGTTTCACCAGAGGCAGGATTGATAAAACACTATTTTTAAAATGGAGAGGGAAGGATTTGATGATTGTCCAAATTTATGTGGATGACATCATTTTTGGAAGCACATGTAATAAAATGTGTGAAGAGTTCAGACAACTCATGACAGCTGAGTTTGAAATGAGTGCAATGGGTGAACTCCAGTGCTTTCTTGGTCTCCAAGTAAGGCAGCTGCAAAATGGTACTTTCATCCATCAAGGCAAATATGCCAAAGAACTTTTAAAGAAATTTGATATGGATGATTGTAAGCCATGTAGTACATCCATTGCAACCAATAAATTGGTCATGTCTGAAGAAAAGGATGATTTGGTTGATCAGACCTTATATAGAAGCATGATTGGGTCTTTATTGTACCTAACTGCATCTAGACTAGATATCATGTTTGCAACATGTGTCTGTCCAAGATCCCAATCAGCCCCTAGAAAGTCAAACCTTATTGCTGTAAAAAAGATATTCAGATACCTCAAAGGTGCTCCCACACTTGGTATCTAGTATCCAGCTGATCTTAAAATTGAGCTTTCAGGTTTCTCAGATAGTGACTTTGCTGGATGTGATAAAACAAGGAAGTCCCTTCAGGAGGGTGCCAATTCCTAGGCAATTGCTTAGTGTCTTGGCAAAGCAAAAAGCAAGCAGTTGTTTCCACATCCACTGCTGAGGCAGAATATATAACTGCTGCAAGTTGTACAGCCCAACTGCTCTAGCTTCAAAATCAGTTACTGGATTTTGGTATCATTGCCTTGAAGACACCACTCATGTTGGACAGCCAGGCAGCAGAAAATATCATCAAAAATCCAGTTTCTCACTCAACCACCAAACACATCGACATCAGACATCACTTTGTGAGGGATTGCTATGAAAAAGGTTTGATTTCTCTGCATCATGTTCCAACTAAGGATCAGCTGGCAGATGTGCTAACCAAAGCATTAGACACATCCACCTTTGAAAGCTTGATCTCTAGGATTGGCACGCTAAACATGGAATAACAGGCAAAATCCTGTTGTTTTATGAATAAAAGCATTAAAATGTTTTCAGAAAATCAAAAATCCATCCTTAAAAATAGCTAAAAATGAATTTTTCATTAAAATCCTAAAAGTCTGCCATAACCACTGATGGGTTCAAAAGTCTGCGCTACTTCAAAAGTCTGTCCACTGCTGAAAGTCATCCCCTGACCTCACTCTCCTTTGATAAGCACTGATGTTCAAAATCAATGTTGTATCCACCGCTGTGCTATCCACTGATAGTTAAAAGCATCCACTGTTCTCCATTACCGTTACAACTACTGTCTTCACCAGTTGTTTTCACAAAAAGTACTGTTCAAAAGTACTGTCCTTCATTTCACCAGGGGATGGCATGCGGACAGTACATAGTGGTCAGACCTTTTATAACCGCTGCTACGTCAGCATTCACTTTTCCTCCATTAAAACCCTTTTCAAACCCCAAACAAGGTTTCACTGTCGAATTGAATTCTTAAAAAATTCTCTTCTCAAAGTAGTTTCCATCTCATTCCATCAAATTTCTTCACAAACTCATCTTCGATTTTCATCTTCAAAATGACAAACTCGAAATCATCCGAAAAATCTTCCAAAGGGGCCTCTCAAAAGGCTACCTCCACAGAAATCCCACACAAATCGTCTCATAATCTTCTGGGTCTTCTCACAAAGCCCAGCACCACCGATACCTTTGATTCCATTCTTGATATGCTTAATGCAACAAAGTACAAAACTTTTTTAACCGTCGATGCACCAATTTACTTGACGACCTAAAGAGAGTTATGGAAGAATGCAACCCTTGAAAAACAAGGTGAAACTGTCACTACCATTATCTCTTCTCTAAAGGGCAAAACTGTCAACATCACACCGCAATCCATATCAGAGTTCTTTCAGCTCGCTGATCAGGAAGGTAAAGATTCTTTCCCTAAAAACGAGTTAAAAATTGACTTCATTGAGAGAGGGTATGCAGACACAATGATGAAGAGGGATACCTTACAAAAAGGTTTCTTCCCTCCTGCAACAAGATTTTTATTCCATACCCTTCTCATGTGTGTTTCAAATAAAACCACTTCTTTTAATGAAATACCACTGAAGATTCAAAACTTGGGGTATGCTATTTTACAAGAAGAAAATTTTAACTATTCCAAGGTAATCTTCAATGATTTGGTTAAAAATGTTGAAACAAAATCATTCTTACTGTTTCCAAGATTTTTAAGTTATTATTTTGAGAAAAAATTCAGTAAGGAGGATATTGCGGTAATAAGCCAAGGTGAATCTCTACAAATGCACAGCTTAACTGCTAAAACTTTTACAAGAATGTCAACACCTTGCAAAACACAAGCAGAGGTGCCTGAGCAGACTTTAGCAGCAAACACTGCTCCTCAGGCATCTGCTGCTGAGCCCACTGCTCAAGGTAATCAATGTAGCAAAACAACTGCCTTGAAACCCACACCTAAAATCACCAAAAAGCCACAGAAAAAGAAAAATCAAAAACCCCCAACACCTACCAAAAAGACGACTCTGGAGGATGAGATACCAGAGCAACTGCCTGTGACAAAACCAAAGTCACAAGAAACCACTGCTGCTACTTCCTCACAGCAGTTGGTAAAAATATCTCAACCCATACCTGAAATTCCTCCTGTCTCTTCACAAAAAGAACAGGTTGTACAAATAGGGTCACCGCACCATGATGCTCTGGAAGCACTCATTTCCATCATCCACAGCCCAATGCCCGGGGCAATTTCGCTTTCTAAACCTACCTTCACATCCCCAAATCCACCAAATACCAAACTACTGTTGGATGCAATTGATCTGAACCTGGCACAAACCAGTCCTTCTCAATCACCTGTCCATGAGAATATACCTCAACAACAGACTGGGCCTGATGTATCAATCTTTGCTAACCCACCAACACAACCTGAGGAGGTTACACCCCTTGAGTTACAAGTAACTCTTGGTGGTAATCCAAGTGAAGCAGCCACTACAAGTGTTGAACCTACCGGTTTACACTTGGACAGTGGTTACATCAATAAGACTTCCTTGGAGGCAATTCCTTCCATAACACCTCTGTTATCTGCTAGTGAGTTTGTATTAACCACTGGTTCCATCAAAAGATTATCAAGTGTTGAAGGAAGAAGACCCCAGTACCAAGAAAAAGGGGCATCAGTTGTTGATGTTTGGAGTACACTCCCTACCTCAACATCTGATACAACCACTGCTAGTGGGAAATCAGATGATCCCATTAAATTGGGTGATGGTTTAAAGTACCAGGAATTGACGGAAAGAGTTGAAAAACTGGATACATCTGTTGTAGAAATCAAAGAAATGTTGCAACAGTTGTTAACAGTTCAAATGGTACCATCCACTGCTGTTCCACCTCAAGCACCTGCTCCACCACCAGCAGATGTTACAAATGAGCTCTGGAATCTTTTTCAACCATTTCTCCACCAAAAACAACAGATGGCTGAGCAGTAGCATGAAAAACATGTTCAAGAGCTCAGAGAAGCAATGGAGTCTAGTTTCAAAACCACACAAGCAGACATCAAGGCTCTAAAAACACATCTGTTGGAAACCACTGGCACTGCTCCTCCAACAGTTCTTTATATTGATGAAATCCCCTCACATAATGCCAAAAAGGGGGAGAAAATTAAGGAGTGGATAAAGAAAGGGATTGATAATGGGGTGTATCTTGATACAGAAAAGGATGCAATGCTCAGAAACATTCCTTTGCCAGATGGTAGCAAAAAGGTTGATGTTACCCAGAATGCACTTGATGATGGTGTCATAAGTGTAAAAAGGGATAGAGCAGCAAAGGATTTATCAAGGTGGAATGAGGAGAAGAGAGCTTTCATGGAGCTGAATGTGCAGGGTTGTTCTGGTGAAAAGGATGATCAAAATCCTGTTCCAAAAAGAAATCTTACTAGAAAGTAAGGAAACCCAAATCCACACCATCCAGCCTTCCTAAGCATACTTCAAAACCACCATCCAAAAGCCACCAACATCAAACCTCCACCCAAACAGTTGCTGAAACTTCTGTTGTTCCAACATCTGCTGGTACTACAGTTGTTACAACAACTGCTCTCACTTCAATACAGACCACTTCAACACACACCACTACCACTGCCTTATCACCATCAAAAACAACATCTCCACCATCATTTCCTGCCATAAAGCAGAAGACAGCAGATGTTAAAACATCTGTGGTAATGGCAACAGTGGTTGAAACACCAGTTGTTTCAACAACTGTTAGTCGGTCACAAACCACTGCCACTCAAATCACCTCCACTGTTCCACCCAAAACATCATCTGCCTCTCCTAAAATTAAAAGGAGAAGGATTATCATACCAGATGATGATTCTCCATCACCACCACCAACAGCTTCAAAATCCCAAGCATTTGTCACAATTCCAAAACCCATTCCTCTCTCTTCAACTCAAACTCAAAAGCCATTACCTCCTGCATGTGTTGTATTTCCTTTAGAACTCATAGCAGTTAGAGATGAAATCAAATCTTTCTACTATGAGGATAACCCTGCCAAAAGGAGCTTGCCCTCATTTAAAGGATATCCTAGGCCAAACAACATTGAAGAATATTTAGAAATTAAAGCCAAGCAAGCAGAGATATCGCTAACAAAAATAAACAAGGGAAATCTGATAGGGAATTTCAGCAAAACTATCAGTTTCTTCTCACACAGGTCAGATCAATGGAGCAATTTGCCAAAAATGTTAGTCAACAAATTTCAGAAAGGGCAGATGAGACCCTGAGAAAAGACTACATTGAAAATATCATGACCTACAAGAAATACAAGGGGGAGAAACACATGTACAAAAACTGGACCATTCCTGAGCTTGAAAAAGAAGTAGCCAGGATTCATGAAATGATCAAAAATAAAGTCCAGCAGACTCCTCCTGAAAAATTCAAACAGTTTGAAGCTGAAAAGGCATTAGAGTTGAAGAGAATGAAAGAGGAGCTTATCACAGCTGATTATGGATCAAGGAACTCTGTGTCAAAGTGGGGAGAAGGTAGGGTCAGGGCCACCTATAAAAGGTTGGAGGAGCTTAGAAAGAAAGATCCAACAGCTCCACAAAAGCCTGACTACTCCAAAGCAGAGGTCTCGAAAAGACCACCAAAGCTGCAAGCCAAGAGAACCACTGCTCCTGCTGGTGCTACCATCTACAAAAGAAGGAGTCAAAACCAGTTGGATGCTAAAACAATTCAAGATCTAATTGCTAGTAATGACCTTGTAAAAGAGGGAATTATGCTAATGATGAAAGAAGAATCTGAACAGGAACAATCTGCAAGTACTGCTCAGCCAGTCATGAATAGGCCAGCATCACCAAATACCTCTTCAAATAAAAATCTCCCAAGAAACCCACCAGGCTCAAAAGTACTAAAGTGGAAAACTGATAAACAGACCCACGTACTGACAGTGTTCAAGTCTAGTGGAGAAGTGAAGAAATTAACAAGGGAACAAGCTCTTGGCCAGAGTCTTGAAGATTTGCAGGATCTCCTTGATCTTCCACTTAGCAGGGATAATGATGATACAGATGCCTTAACCTTTGAATTACAACTCAAAGGGCAAATAAGGGAACTGCTGATGAGGCAATAAAAATCTACAATAATGGAGAGTTTTGGCATTATCTGTTCCAGGGGGAGATTGTTGGGATTGAACCCTACCAAAGGAACAGATAATGAAAGCCAAAACTGGATCAGAGCAGTGGATCCAGAATAAGTAGATGTTTGGTTGCAAGTCTCTCCCCTTGAAAGTGGTTTCAACATCTGCTGACCTCCTATCTGCTGATCATGAAAACTGCTGACCTACAACTGTTGATCAAGTCAAAGTCTGTTGAAGAACTAAAGCTCTGCTGCTCAATCTACTGCCTTGTTTCAAGCACTGCTGATCATGACAAGTACTGCTGGGTTCACAACAGTGGAAGGATGCAGCAGCTGTTTATGTTTACTTTATGTAATAAACTGTAACATCAGTAGTTAGTATAGCAGTGTTTGTATAGGTCAGTTGTTAAGAGTTTGTTAGGAGGTTAGATGTCACTTTCATGGTCACGTCAACTTTGATGCTCAGTAGTTTGCTAGTGCCTATAAATAGAACAGTGCTCTGTACTGTTCTGTTTAGCTCTTTCACCATCATTCTTCCTGCACGAACAAATATTGAGCTCGGGCTGAGGGGGAGTTTGCAAATCATACATGCATTGTAATCAAAGTTTGAAATAAATTTAATCATTTGATTCTATGTTGAAAATGTATGATTAAAAGCATTTCTTCTGTTTGATTATGAAAATTTGCTTCCATTTAATTTCCGCTGCACTACTCTTTCATTGTTCATCTAAATTCAAACACAAATCACAATCAATCCAAACTCAGATCCTAACACCCACGATCTTAGATGATTGGCTTGAACCCAGTTTTCAAAGCGATCTTTCCATCCGTAATATTCTTCAATGCTCATTAGTTTTGGGGTTTTTGTGTAGTTCCGGTTTCGTTTTCCAGATTCATGTTTTGAGCAATGGAAGCCGGATTAATCGAAGATGTGGCAAATGCGTTGTAAAATTCGTCACTCATCATTCTTGCAAGTTCAAGCGAAATATCTCAATTCAAGCGAAATACCCTTCGAGCACCTGTTCAAGCGAAATCACTCAAAACAACAATTTCAAACGAGATTAGTAACTCAAGCAGAATTAAAAGGAAATGCAAAGTGATCTGATTTCGCTTGAAATTCAAGCGGAATAAGATCTTTCAAGCGGAATCAGGTAATTCAAGCGAAATCACTGATTTCGCTTGAACACTTTCAAGCGGAATGTGTCAATTGGAGCGGAATCAACAACTTTTGAAGCGAAATACCACATTTCGCTTGAAATAACAAGCAAAATAAAATGCAATCTCGAGCGGAATCACCTGGTTCGGTCAAGCGGAATCATATCTAAGGTCAATTTTACCCATTTTTAAGCTGTATTTTAGCATGAAACTTTCAAGGGTTTGTTAATATGTAGTTTTACACATTCTGTGAAAAATTGATCCAATTTTGACCGTTAAAATTTGATTTAATGAAGAAAGAAGGTGTAGAAATAAGAAGACACAATGAAATTCAGCTGTAAACTGCAGAACTCCTCCTCCTGAGCTCTGATACCACTTGTAGGATCGTGTAGTTGACCCGAATGAGTCGATCAGAGGAGTTTTGATCTGTTTCAGTTGCGGAAAACAAGAAACAGACTTAGAAACAGCTTGTTCTTCACTTTAAACACTTGTTTGATTGATTTAACAGCTTGTACAATCAGAATTCAATCCGGCAGCACCTCGGTATGAATTCAGCAACTGTAACATATGATTTCGCTTGTAACCTATGTATAGTGTGGAAATTCCGCTTGAATCACACACTCATCAGTTCGAGCGGAATTAGGAATTTGGTAATTCTGCTTGAAAATGACCAAATTCATTTCAAGCGGAATATCTCCTTCAAGCGAAATCACTTACTTTACAACTTAAAACATCCTATTTTCCATACAACGTGCCCTGATCTAACCTATCTAGTCTAAGACTCGATACAAGACGAAGTCGACAGATGCATGCACTAACAGAATGGACTAAAGTCGACTAAAATGCCTTTGAATGACAAAACCGGGAAAATGATCCTTAAGGGTTGTTTAAAGGTAAGTTTTAAGATCGAGTAGGCCTTTTAATAGTATAAAAGTTTAAGGTACAAGTCTTTTGGTTAAAAGCCTCGAAACAAGTCTTTTGTAAAATTTCTAAACCGTAGATTAGAATACGGAACAAGTAGTTTATCACATTAAATCCACCTCAAATATTGTTGTGGTGGAAAACAAGTAGAAACCATAGTGTGGAATTATGGTGCAAGCAAAGAACGAGCGAAGTTAAATGTAAAACGTTTAAATCCCTTAACGGGTCAATTAAGTTGAAAATGTAGATTGCCGAATGCTTAAAGATAAGAATTCTGTTATTTCGGATGTCGGATTTTAACTCCATGTGATGGAGAATTAATTTATGAGCGCATAGGAAAAAGAATCGTGTAAAACGGATGTGTAGTTTGAAAGTTATGCACATTTTCGTAAAAACTTGTTTTGCTGGAAATGCAGGTTTCAGTAACAAACCCGCTGGAAAACGGTCTCCCCCGCGGCACGCCATGGGGAACACTGATCTTGGCGCGACACGCGGGACCGCTTGCGGCCCGCAAAAGATTTAACCGAGTCTGTCGCGTGGCGCGACAGACCTATGTTCCGAAATTTTATTTTGTTTTCATTTGTTTGATACTAGAACTTGATTATACCCGTTTTAATGTTGTCAAAACTAACATTTAAGTTGGTTTTGATGTTAGGTGATGTTGGGGATACCCCGGATGTTGATCAAGCTCAACGAAGAACCGAACACGATCAAGATAAAAGCTTCCGCACGTTGTTTCGTTGTCATTTTAAACGACGATTCCGTATATGTTAAATTGTATTACTTTCAATTGTAAAAGTTTTAATTTACCCATTATAATAAATTAATAATTACATGTTTATTTTCGTAATCTATACGAAAACCTTTAAATAAATAGATAGGGTGTTACAGTAAACCTTCATTGTTATGTTTATTTTTTTTAAAGTATTATGATTTACATACGTGTAAACCTTCATTCTTATGCTTCCTTTTTTGAAGTATTATGATTTACACATGTGCAAATATTCATAACCTTCATATTTATGCTTATTATTTTTCAAAGTATTATGATTTACACATGTATAAACCTTCATATTTATGCTAATTATTTTTTAAAGTATTATGATTTACTTATGTGTAAACCTTCATATATACGATTTACACTTGTGTAAACCGTCATAGATACGATTTACACATATGTAAACCTTCATATTTATGCTTATTTCTTTAAAGTATTATGATTTACACATGTATAAACCTTCATGTATATGATTTACACATGTGTAAACCTCCATATTTATGCTTGTTATGTTTTAAAGTATTATGATTTACACATGTGTAAACCTTTATATATGTGATTTACGCATGTTAAACCTTCATATTTATGCTTTTTTTTCAAGTATTATGATTTACACATATGTAAACCTTCATATTTATTCCTATTTTTTTAAAATATTATGATTTACACATTTGTAAAAACATATGGAAATCCCGAGACTGAAACGCGACACCAACACAATTCTTGAGTTAATCGTATCGTCTCACACACATTTTTATCAATAAACAAAATGTAACAATAACATATAGCTAAAGAACAATTTATCAATTTGTAAACCCAAAAGCTTAGTTGAGCCATAACATAAGACATTATCTCTATACTCAAATCAACCTCACTCTTTTGTTGTGAAGCTTTGCCTCAACGAGAAATTAAATTTCTTACCAAGTAAACTACTTTACCATTAATCACAATTCTTGTTGGTTTACGCCTACATGGCATTAATCATTCTAGTCCTTTACAACTTTGATTCTTATGGTCCTGCTACCCCTTCCCAACTACACAAGATTAGAAAAAAAAAGTTCTTCGGTAATAATTTTACCACAACATAGTTACAAAAGTATATTAGACCCAGCTGACTAATGCATTATGTTGCATAATGACGACATACTAACACAATTTCCATAACTGTTGTAACACCTCGTAAAAACCGTGTCTAATGATGGGTTGACACGTGTAATAAACCCTAATAAAGTCAAACATTAACTATGAGGGACTAATTTCGTCAAAATCGAAAACTATGAATGTGGAGGGACTAAAAGTGTCAACATGCTTAAACTAAGCCTCTGAGTGACATTATATGGTATTCATGTTCTCATATTAAGCCACTTGTTGGATAATCGAATCCGTTTGCGATAAACTCAAAAGTTTACGCGAACGAAGGGTTAAAAGCGTCAACATGTTAATTCTTACCTCTGAGTGACCTTTTAACAAACCAAGAGCTTCATGATGTTCGATCATACTCTCGGGAATACCTAATACGGGCTATGTAAAGCTTTGATATTGTTAAACGATATTACACACAACTTTGTGTGTTAAAAGGGTTTAAAGCGTCAACGAGTGAAACTAGTGTCCTCGGGTGATCTTTTAACCGAACCGGAGTTTAACGATGTTTGTTATACTTCCATGAATACCTAAAATATAACTTGAAGGGCCAATGTGCTAAATATGAAAGATATATCAAGATATAAGGTTAAGCGACCAAAAATGTCAAGTTTTAAACTTGATTTGCTGAAACTACAGGGGGTCGCGCTGCGCGACAGCCCCTCCCCTTTTCAGTCGCGCGACGTGGCAGCACCAGATTCACAGATTGTTATGTACAGCTGCAGGTTTCTTCCTTGCAGCCCACACATACCACTCTAGCACTTGTATTTCAAAACTATGAGCTCTCTAATGGTTTTAAACGTCTGCTAGGACACTTGGGGTGATCTTAGAACCCCTCTAAACACTTGTCTTGATCCTAGAAAGTCACCTTCAAGTATAAATAGGTGCAATGGGTTGCCTTGAATCCTTGCACCTTTCCATTCTATCTTTCTATAATTCTCATATTGGAGGACCCTGGGCAATTGGGGACTTTCTTTGAGTTCTTTTCAATCCATAGGACCACTTATAAGTGCTCCTTTCGTGACTAGTTCTTTTATTTGGCTTAAAAAGCCGAAAAGTCAAGCGTTTACGATAAACGCTTTGACTTTTAGTTAGACCATAAACGGCCAAGCCATGGCTCGCAACGAACATGGCTACGTGATCGTAATTAGGTAGGTGTTAATCCCTCAAAAGGGCACCTCCTAAGAATCACGTTTGCTTGGTCAATTGACGAGTCAATGTATTGACATTTTAAAAAGTCAACGGTTCAGATTTTAAAATAATTGCGAATTGAGTTTAAAAGCGTTGTAAAATGTGTTTTATCACTTAAACAACTTGGTAATAATTATTAGAACATGTGTAAACATGTTCGGCTCGTCCATTCCAGTCTTAGGGTCGGTTCGCAACCGAAAGTCGCAGAGTTAGACTTCCGCTTTGACTTTCGTTTAGGAACCGAATTAGAGCTAGTTTGCTACTGATTTAAGTTTCCGTTAGGATCGTGATATGATGTAGTATAACTCCCTAAGGTTATATTACATGTCACGTAGTAATTCGAGATTATATTGCATGTTCCGTTATTATGCTTAAAGTTGACCAAATTGCCCTTTTCACCAAAAATAAGGTTTTAAGCATACATGAGCATGCAAATAAGTTTCATTCTGATATGTTAACATGTTTAGCATATTTTGATGTTATAAATATGGCCATAAACTGAGTTTACTTAAATAATCGTAAATTATAGTTTTAAAAGGACAAAAATGCCCTTTTACATCTAGAATGATTTCAAGCATACTTTATTGGTAAAACTTGTTACCTACTGATATGATATTATAATTAGGATTATTTGGGATGTCAAGTTAGACTATATCCTGAGTTTATGCACAAGTCTTTGATAAGTATTATTAAATGACGATAATGCCCTAAGGCACTTAAATTAGTTTTTTAAGCATAATAATCATGTCAAACCTTTTACCTACTGATATGTTATGACAATTAACATATTTTAACTATTCAAAGCTGGTCATAACATCAGATTTACTAAAACATCGTTAATATCGTCATTTAACGACTTTTACGCTGATTAGGCGCATAGTATGGTTTTAAACCATACTTATCACCCAAGACTTGTTATCTACTGATTTTATAAATCATTTTTAAATATTTTTACAGTAGGTATAAGTCATGAATTCGGAATCCCAAATAAATCTTTAAAACTATGTGTGAAAGGACCAAAATGCCCCTACAGTGCATAGTTTGGTTTTAAAGCATAAACCACACATATGTTTGATATCCTACTGATATTATATCATAAATCAAATATTTTTCCAGAATGTTTATGACCATAACATCAGATTACTTGCAAGCTCCTTTTATAAGTCAGAAAATGACCAAAACGCCCTAATGAGGCTTAATTCGGTTTTAAAACCTTAATGGGCATACATGTTAGTATCCTACTGATATTATAACATGTTTTAAGCATAATGACTTGTGGAACTTGTATATGTCTCATCTAGTTACTCATGATCACTTATACGCTTACTGTTAGACTTACGTAACTAGTTTACGTAAGTTTACCAAAATGGGTTTAACCGTATCATTTTTATCTCAAAATCCAGAATGTACTTAGTTTACCCATATTATACAAGTATTCATACTTGTTGGGTCTAAATTACATTCTATTCCGCTCATCGCTTAATCTAGCATATCATACCGTTATTAATACTTTAAGCTAGCCGGTCTAAGTCTATGACTTAAATAAGACCTGTTGGCATTCTAATTGGTTATTTATACCATCATTCCATACTAGAGCCTTCCGGTAAATTATACCTACACTTACTTAATTGAATACGGCTGAGTTATTATAAATCTTGCAATTTAAGACAGGAGCTATCAATGGTAAATACTCTTAACCTATTTTCCCTATACGGGCTTGGGATACGGTAAAATATTTACTGCATGGTCGGGTATGGGATTCGAAGACCTATGTGTCAGGAAATTCACATAACCCGTTTTAATTCGTATTGCTTGACTGAAACATTGGGGGTTAATGCGACCGTGTCGTGGATATCCTTGACTCATTAATTGCAAATGGCCACCACCTAAGCACGGGGTGTAGGCATAGACCCGACAGATGCGATATGGTTTATTAAATAAATTTTATACCCAATATAGGTTTCCCAATAAGGGAATAAGTGGTGCGTCGGTTAATCATGAACCGCCATAGTAACGGGCCCCGTATGTAGAGCAAGTTATGTAAAACTGATAACATGAGATATAGTTTGTCCCAAGTATAAAAGATTTTTCGTGCCTTGTGCACCTAAATCAATTTTTGATATATTTTAAAAATGTGTCGGTTGATTGTATTTACCAGTGAAAACTGACGTATTTTCAAAAGGCTAAGTGACATGTACAAATACGTAAATAGGCCCGAAGCTGCTCGGGATTGTTAGACGAGGAATTTGCAACTCCTTCGCATAAGCCATTAGTCTGATAAACTTCTTTTGTATTTAATGTTCCGTCTGTGGATTATTATTACAAGCTCATCTGTATTATTATTTTTAGTATTTCCAGACAATTGAGTTTGTAATAATATTTTATATTCCAAGACTTCCGCTGTGCTATTCTGTGTATGTTTGACTATAACGATACCAATCTTATGTCACGATACTCCCCACCGGACCCACCGGTTTGTGGTTGAAATATCGGGGTGTGACAACAGTGTTTATTTTACACTTGTGTATTATAGAAACCCTAATTCCACCAATCCTCCATATACATAACCAAAATTCACATAAATGTCCAAACAAACCTAACAATTTCAGCCTCAATTCACTCATAGGATCCCTAATTCCACCAATTCTCCTTCTACATAACTAGAAATCACATCAACGTCCAAACAAACCTAACTATTTCATACTTAACTAACAAAAACCAAATAAACATACTTCAAACCATCAATCAAATCTAAAGCTCAACAAACATCAGTACCTAAAGAAGATGAGCAAAAAGTGAATTGTTTCAGTGCTTGACTCTAGATTCTTCAAGTGAGTGAAATCACAATGTTCTAGTCAGAAGATTATCTCAATCGAATCCTAATTGGAAGATGATGATTCTTCGTATTCCTCTATTCTAATAAGAAGTTTGATTCTTCGTGATTTTGAAATGAAGGGTTTTCTTTAGATTGATTTGGAGTGTTATGATTGAAGGGGAAGGAGGGAGGGGAACACCACCCCTAGAAGAGGGGAAGGGAAAGATGGTGTCAGGTGGTGGTGATGTGACGTCAGGGATATTCGGGAAGCCCGAAATCACACCCCACGACCTTATAAGAATAAAACATGACCTTAAATTTTTCATATCACTTATGAGAAAGTTATTCCTTCTCTTGAAATATCAGTCTCTTATTTCAATACCTTAGTGTAATATTATTAGTTACAACCATGTAGATTCTTAACATGTTTCAAATATGCATCTTGGGCTATCTTAAATCTTTAGTTAGTTAAGTTATACTACACAGTGTGAAGGGACTTGAAGGGAAGGCGTGAAGCAATACGTGGCAACCACATCAGCGTGGTGGTGTGGAGAAAAAAGCACGGGGCGGGAAAGTGGCGTGGAAGAGAATAAAAAATTAAAAAAATAAACATCAAACAATCAAAACAAACCTAAACTACACCCACCAATCAAGAATCTCCACCTCACTCACACATTTGCCCTCACACCGGTGGAAATCCTCAAGCCTCACCAACAACGACGCTCTTCACGCCATATGCGGGGTGGAATTCCGAGCGTGAAGAGGCTTCTACGCCCTTTTTCTACGCCCCTTGTTATCTAGAGAAAATCACACTTATGTCAACATCGGTCATTCAGTCCACAGTGACAATGACAATTCAGTAATATTTTATATTCTTAGTTTTCCATGTTAACACTCTAATTAAATACTTCTGGTTACTTCAAGTAGTCTTATTACATAATAACTTGGTGTCTTGCCCCACCAATGTCTCAAAATTACATTTTTAGGTTGTTCTCGACCGATTTCACTTGTGACCGGAAGTGTAAGCTCCCTCCCTTTTATATTTATCTCAATATTTAAATTTTACATTTTCTTTTATCAGAATTTTAACATAATTAAATATTTTCATAATGCTGTCTTATCACACGTCTATGCAAACTATTTCGCATCGTTACACGCTTTAGAATATCACATGACCACGTAAATAAACCCTATCTCTTCCAAATTTCCATCTTCAAATATAGAGTTAACTTCCGTTTTACTTCGTATGGTTTGATCACTTTAACGATTTTGTTCAAATTATTTAAAAACAGCCATTTTTCTCCTTAATGTTTCGATCTTGTCACAAGTTTGCTCCCAGGCTCTGACTCCATCCATATTGTATGTTAACTGAAAGGGTATTTTTGTAATTTTATGTTAACATATAAGATCCAAGTACCCTTATGTTATACTTGAAATTACCAAATACCCTTCCAGTTAACATACAATATGGATGAAGTTAGAGCCGGGGAGCAAACCGGCGACAAGAGCGAAACATCAAGGAGGAAACTGGCCGTTTTTAAATGATTGGGGCAAAACCATTAAAGAGACCAAACCATAGGGAGCAAAACGGACACAACTGGGTGGTGTTTTATACATTCATTAAGAAATTACAATGTTCGTGAGAATATGGAAAATTATAAGAATTAAGAATAATACACTTCTTCCCTTATCTCAATTGAGAACTTTCATCAAACAACTGAAAATATGATTTAATTAAATTAAATTTGGCAAATAAGCTTGCCTTCTTGTACACTATTCAAAATTACCAAACAAGAAAAACATTTTCGTTCTTGCAACAAACTAGCAAATTTATGATAAAACAGCAGACTTATTTTGTAGTAAATTCAAGTGTCCATCATCAAGACGAGTTGTCATATGTAGTACCAACATGTTGAATAACAAACCTGTAAATCTTTCCTTTCAGTCGGTCAACTGCGCCAGTCAACGCCTCGTCCTGCTTCGAGACCATGCGATCCAACCAATCGTTAACTCGTTTAAGCTGTGATAAAATCACCTTGATGGGACCCACTTCAGAGCTATTACCACTATTCTTCCCAAAAACTTGGAAACCAGCATCTAGTGACTCTTCAACAAACTTCAAGAACCATGTTTGCATCTCCTTTTGCAAACTCATTCCTAGTTCATAACTCTCCTTCATTCCGTTGCCTTTCATCCATGACCCGCTAAACGATGATTTACAGGTCGGAATTGTTAAATGGATTTTGATGGTTTCGGGTAGAGATTGTTTTTGCGATTGTGAATGGGTGTTGTTCTTAATGGGTTGAGATGGGGACTCGATTCCTTGTTTTGATAGAAGGGAAACAACCTCGAGGTCGGTGGCTAGTGCAGCTTCTACCCAGAGGGCTAGGGACTTTGAATGGTCTGTGGGTGGTGCGGTTTCATGAACCATGGTGCAGTTGTGGGTGCTAGCGAGTGGTTCAACTGTTGCAGTTGCTTTGACAGTGTCATTGTATACAGCCATAAAACTGTCAATTGTTGGTAAAGGGTTTCCAGCCTTTGATGTTGAGCAGAGATTTGAAAACATGCTGCAAATGGTTATAAGAATAGTGAGCATTGTGTAATATATTTGGCATTGTATTTTTAGGAAGTTGGTTGAAAGGATATGGGTCAAAAGTCACTCATAGTGAAACTTTTAGTGCATAAAACCTCCTAAATCATTTCACTGAAAATGATAAGTAAAGCACACACATGGTTCTTGTGGTTTATCAAAATTTTGGATTTGGTCCCTAGCTTTCCAAAAGTACATGGATAGTCCCTGTGGTTTGACTTTGTAGTTTGTAACGCATTTAGTCCCCAGCTTTTTTTCTAAAAGTAGATCGATGGTCCCTGTGCTTCGCACTTTTTAACGTATTTAGTCCCTAAGTTGGACCTGCTGAAACCTTTGGATTTGTTGGCTGGGGACTATATGCGTTACAAAGTGCAAACCACAAGGACCATCCGTGTACTTTTGGAAAGCTAGGGACCAAATCCAAAATTTTGGTAAACCAGAGGGACCATCTGCGTACTTTACTCATGATATATTGTTATTAAAATGATTAGATTTTGGGTCAAAACCCGTGGGGGACTGAAACCCATGGGGGACTAGTTTTAATTAAACATTTTAACTTCAGTTTGACTAGAAACTATCATCGACGCATTAAAGGATTAAAACAATTATTAGCATTTGTATGGTGTGATAATCATTTTCAGGGTTACCTCAAACTCCTGAGAATAGCTTCAGTAGCAAGGGCTTCTTGCAGCGCTTCAGCTGCAGCAACCGAAGCCAGATTTCTCCTTTGCATAGCATCCTACAAATCAATAAAAATATGTTGATCGCCGTACTTCCAAAATCCAAAACTATAGTGACTTTTGGATTGAACATCTATTAATGCCTGCGGCGGTATGTTTCTATACCTGTCCAAGCCTTGCTAGATTTAAAGAAACCGCATCCAGAGGCACACTACCATCAGTCCATTTCTTTTCGTGAAGTGTGATTCCAAGAGCTGTTGTAGTAGTCGTCCTATCAGGAATGGGAGGAGTGTCACACGCGCTCGGTTTTACTTTTCCTTCTATTGGAGAATCGTCGTGCTGTGAATGTGCATCACTTAAACGTCTAGAAAGCGCAGCCTACACATGAATACGCCACGATCAACACTTAAAAGTCAAAACGTCAAAAAAGATATGATAAATTTGTTAGAATATAAACAAGATGGTTTATTAATTTTACCTAAGGTGTAAAATTCAGACACGACACGACACGAACCTAAAACGAAATTTGCGGGTTTTGGTTTAGTATAAATGGGCTCGGGTCAGTTTTAGGTTGAACCCGTTAACCAGTTTAGCTAAATGGGTCAGGTTCATGTCAACCCAATCAGGTTCACCCGTTTAACCCATCTATATTATATCTTATTTTGTTTACAATATGCTTTATGTCATAAATTCAATCGGGTGGGTGTTTTATACCATAATTATAACTTAAAAAGAGAATTTGACATTAAATTTTATATACATTTGTGTTTGTTGTAGTCAAATTTTAATATATTGTTTTGCGAAAAAAAAATATTAAAAATTTGGGTTGAACAGGTTGCATTCAGGTCAACCCACGAATATTGGGGTCGTGTTCGGGTTCATATGTATGACACAATTTTCAGGTTCGGGTCGTGTTCGGGCTCGTCTAAAATTTTCGGGTTCGGGTCGGATTGAACCTGCCAACCCATGAACACGACCCGTTTAGCACCCCTAATTTTACCTGAGTCTTCAAAATAGCTTGCAAGTCTGGCTTGCTTTTACTAACACTCTTCTCTTTGGTTTCCGAAGCTCCATGTGTTTCATCCCAGTTTTTCCTACTTGTCTTTGAGGATGATCCAACTGACTTTGTGGACGACCCAGTTGACTTTATGGAAGACCCAACAAGTGCTTCCGAAACCTTCGAAATATCAGCAGCCAAAGTAGCCATCTTTTTCTTGTTACCAGAATCGGTTGACGGAGTAACTTTAACTCCACTAGACAACCTCCTTCCTGGTGACATTGACATCCTCCTTGAACTCGGGGATGCGTGTCTCCGCGCGTTGGGTGAAGGTTGTCGGTATCTTGAAGGTACTATGATGGCTGGCTCTCTTGCAGCCTTTCGGTTTTCTTCTTTGGCTGCAACCAGGCTAGGAACGACGCACTTTGAGGGCACTGGCGAAGACGATCTTTTAGCTTTTCCAGCTGGTGAAGGGTCCCTTTCAACCACGTTCTTTTTCCCAGCGGATAATGACCTCTGCTGTTTCATACATGGACTTGAAAACCTCTGAGGCGGCTTTTCTGAAGACTTTGTTGATTCATCAACATTGTTCACATTCTCTCTAGGTGCAAGTACTTGTCTGCTCCTACCCTGTTTAAACGAAGAAATAACACCCTTTATCAGATAGCAGCTCTAACAAGTTTGGGGTTGCCTTTGATGCATTAAGTACACTTTTAACAAACTGAAACAGCTATTTATTCAATGTTTGGCACAAAAACTTGTCTATCTGTGTATCTTGCACAATTTAATAACTTTATAAATTTCCTTGAAAATTTGGTAAATTCTTGTGAAACATCTGATGATTAAAAGGCAAGCATATATTTCTGTCTAGAACTGAAAGGCCTAATAAAACTGTTTGAATGCTTAACATAAAGAAAACTGAGTTGACAATTTTTCTGCAAAAAATACTCCTCTAAATTAGGGGGTTCATTATTCGAACAGGACTCACAAAACCCTAAATTCCAACCTAACCGAATTCCAATATGAATTCAAAATATCCATATCAGGTCCTAATCCAAACTGAATTCTGAATTCGGCTTTTGAATCGAACTCGAGTTTACGAATTTTGAACCAAACCGACCCGAATAACCTGAATTCAAATAATATATACTTATTTATTTTTTAAAATTTATATCGAATTTATGCATGGTTTTTTGAATAATTTTTATTTGTAATTCAGTTTATTCGAATAAGCTTATTTGATTTGAGTAGTTTTTTCGAATCTTATTCGAATTCATTTCCTATTCAAATTTCAAATACATACAATTTGAATTCAGTTTTACAATTTTCAAATTCAAATAAACCAAATAACCCGAAAACCGACTGCTACTCTAAATGATACATATTCATAACCCCAATCATCAAAGGATCTCTAAATGAAACAAAACAAACAATCAATTTCACCCTGAAACAATCATTCAATCCTAAAGATCAACAATACACAAACACAGATCAATAATAATATGTTATAAACATGAAAAAACCCTAACCTCATTTCTGCTTTCCTTGACCCCATCCCCTCCACCATCTCCCTTGTTACCAGACAAATAAACCGCAACCGGATCACCCGACCCATCCGAATCCTCAACCGCCTGGATTACAAACTCTCTCTTGGCACTAGAAATCCTCGCAACAAGCTGTTCAGGACTTCCAACAAACGGATGTCTCCCAGCAACCGGCCGCACTCCAGAAACACGCGGTACCGGAGAATCGAACTCAAACTTGTCAACATACACAAACTGCCCTAACTGCAACCGGTTAGTAAGTATAAGATCCGTATCCCTATCGGATAAGGATACATACGTTGAGTTAATCGAGTCCGAAAGCGAGACGTAGAACCCGTGGTTAGGCCAGAGGTCGTCTGAGCCTGCCGCGAGAGCCGGAACGATACCGATGACTTGTAGAAGTGGTGACCGGTGATCTCCGGTGACTCGAGTGTTGGTGTTCATTGTTTGGAGGAGTTTTAAGAGGATTCCGGGGGTTAAGGATGCCATTGGAATGGAATTATGGTGAAATTGAGTGTGAATTTTGGGGGAATCTGAGATTAGGGTTTTGATAATGAGGAAGAAGCCGTTACAGAGATCTGAATTTCAAAATGGTTGGCGGTGTGGGTGATTGATTGGTTTATTTTTGAATTTGAAGGGGTTTCGTGTGGTGTGGGGATAAATTTGTAATTTTACTTGGACTCTGTTTGGATTCATATTTTTGATACACGTAATATGTAGTATCAGCATATTTCAATTTTTATTTATTTCATCTAAATTGTTTGATTAGTTTTAAAAAAAAGTTAGGGATGAGCGTGGTACCGGTATCGGTATTGAAATTCATTAAAACTGAGTACTGGTACCGAAATATTTAGTAGGGGTATGGGACCGGTATGATACCGGTATTTTAAGGTAACATTCGGTATTTTACAATTTACACTATCGAACGAGTACCGCTACTGGAAATGTCAAAAAGCGGGTACCGATACCGAAAAAATTCGAATCAAAAAATTTGGTACCGGTACTCAGTACAAATGTCCATCCCTAAGTTAGAGTGTGTGGTCACAAATAGATGAAAATATGTATTGTGATTGTAAGTAATTAACCAATAAGTTTTATTGGTGTAAATACAGACTTGTCATAATAATTGTTATAAGGCTCTAAGAATCCAGACTTGTCATGACTGTTCTAAGGCTCTAAGGCCACACGGGGCGGGTGCGTTATGGGCTTCCATAACGCGTTGAAAATTAACGGAACACCGCCGCCGGTGTTATGGTCACGCGTGATAACATCAACGCGTTACACAGATCACGCGTTAACATTTCAAAAATTCGACCGTTGGGCACTTGTATATGACCGTTGATGAACGGTAAATTCAATAAAAAAAAATTAAACCATTTATCTATATATATCTACATTTTAAACCATTTTTCACACACCAAAATATATCTTTTTACCATTTTAAACCCATTTCACACAATTTTTATATCTTCTCAAATGGAATTCCCTACAGATTCGACGTTTCCGATGTCTAGCGATACCGATACCGAGTCGTCTTCTGACAACGACACGCTAAACTTTTTTGTGTCGGTGTATAACGAGCTTGATGCCGAGTCGTCCCGCCCAAAGAAGAAGATGGTCGCCCGTGATCGTATAAATGCCAACGAAGTTTTGATGAACGATTATTTTGTGGAAAACCCGCTATACAATACCGAAACGTTTAGAGATCGGTTTCGTTTACCTAAAGAATTATTTTTAAAGATTGTTGGAGACATCGAGGCAAGCGAGGGATGGTTTCAAGAAGGTTACGATGCGAGGGGCAAACCAAGTTTCACGCCGATACAAAAATGCACGTCCGCCATTCGACAACTAGCGACAGGTAACCCACCCGATCAATATGATGAATACCTAGCTATGTCTGAAAGAACTTCACGTGAATGTTTGCATTTTTTTTGCAATGCGGTCATTAAGTTGTATGCTAACGAGTTTTTACGTAAACCGACGAGCCACGACATCTCACGTATTTACGCCGCACACGAGGCTAGATGCCATTTTCCCGGGATGCTCGGTAGCATCGATTGTACACATATCGAGTGGAAAAATTGTCCAAGAGAGTTGCGAGGGGCGTATGTGAGGGGAGACATCAAAAGACCAACCATCATACTAGAAGCGGTGGCGTCGAATGATTTATGGATTTGGCATTCGTATTTCGGTGTCCCAGGTTCAAACAACGACATCAATGTGTTGCACACGTCGCCATTGTTCCAAAGCGTAACGGATGGTACCGCACCTTCCTCTCCTTTCTATGTTAACGGTCGACATTACAGACGAGGCTTTTATCTTGTGGATGGTATCTACCCGTCTTGGTCTGTTTTTGTGAAAGCTCCCTCATTTCCTGTCGAGGCTAAAGAAAAGGCGTTCAAAAAATTGCAAGAATCGGCAAGAAAAGATGTCGAGAGGGCATATGGTGTTTTAAAGGGTAGATGGGGTATACTACACCGACCGGTTCGTTCGATGACCAAGAAAGCAATACATAGCATAGTGTATGCATGTATCATATTGCACAATATGTTGATCAAACACGACGGACGTGCAATATCCCCGGATTGGGTACCGGATCCTCCTACACAAGTTCAAGTTTCACAAGATATCAATTTACAATCGCGTAACGAAGAAACTCACTTTCGGTTGAGATTCGATTTAATCGAACTAGTAGGTTCTCTAGGTTTGGAGTTTCCGGATTCGGACGAGGAGTAGGTTTTTTTTAAAAAATTGTATGTTTCTAGTATGTTAAATTCGAGTAGGGTTTTTTTTTTTTTTTTTTTTACAAATTGTATGTTTCTAGTATGTGAAATTGAAGTAGTATGTTTTAAAATTAATGAAATTTTTAATTTTAGTGTTTTATTGTTAATTTCTAATTTAAAATAAAAAATTAAAAAAATTGGGAGGGAGTGATAGAATTCCATCACTAGTGATTCCACCCCTCCTACATTTCTATCACTAGTGATGGAAATTTGATTGATGACATGGCATTACTTGATTGGATAGTGGGAGTGATGGAATTCCATCACTAGTGAACCACCCCTAGTGGCCTAAGAATCCAGATGTTTAACATGTGTATGTTTTTATACATGTGTAAATATATATTAATATAACTCAAAATGTTAGAAAATTTTTGGTACTAATTTTGTTTGCTTAAATTTGTGTATCAAGAATCGTCATTGCAAGTCATGTAACAAATCTTGACGAATCAATGGTGTCAAGCTACAAAAGTTAATTATTAAAAACAAGCTAAATTAATTTCGATAATCTAAGCTAAGTAAATGATCTATAAGGCGTTCAAAAAAAGTAAATGATCTACATGAAAAGTTATATAAATGTACAACATCTGTTACACCATTCACAATGCTAGAGAATTTCAAATGCCACATCAGTTGTCATAATTTTAAACGCTACATGACATCTGCAACTTTACACTGCTAAGATCTTTTACTTGTTCGAAAGGTTTAATAATCTAATAGCATTTGTCAAATAATCTTGTGATTTAGTTTAATGATATTAAAACCTCTTTTGGATGTGTATCTAGTGTATTGATATATATAAAGCCTCATACATATATATCTCCACTACACACTCAAGTTATATAAAGCCACATAACCCCCCTTTCTTAGACCACCCGTAGTGGGGCGTGATTTTTAAAAAAAAATTGAAAAAAAACACCCCAAAACGCCCCCCACCCCATTACACTAGGCGTTACCCGGCGTTTTTTTTTTTTTTTTTTTGAAAGTTTCCATGTGAGCGTTTTAATTAAAACGCTGAAGAGAAATGGGGGATTTTGCATGTGGCCAATGAGATTTTTGCATGTGGTCAATGGGACTGTTTGCTTTTTTGACTAGCCAATTAGCAGCAACTGTTTGCTTTTTTAATTTTTTTTTTGGTTTAATGATTGGAATGGGCATTATTCCCACTACACCACTTTTGCAATAACGCCCCGTGCTAACTGGGATGACATGTGTCGAATAATGCCCCATGGTGGGGCATTATTTTTCTCTACCACTACGCATGGTCTTACACAATTACCACTTGTCATATAATCCCCGGACTCTACCACTACACATCGCCCTAAAAATGACACATAAATGCGTATTGAATTGTCTTATTACAAGAGAAATAATTTCATATTAGAGAAATGAGTTAACTGCCATTTTCGTCCCTGTGGTTTGGTCACTTTGGCCATTTCAGTCCATTTTTCAAAAATGCGCCATTTTCGTCCCCCACGTTCTAGAAAGGTGCCATTTCAGTCCAAAATCATAACCCAGTTAAGTCAGTTAGTAAATAAGGACTGATTGTGTAAATTTGTAACATAAAGGACCATTTAAGTAAATATTAAACACCACCACCACTAGCCCTGCCACCACCACCACTCCGCTGCCACCACCACCACCACCACCACCACCACCACCGCCACCACAGCCCTGCCACCACCACCACTCCGCTGCCACCACCACCACCGCCACCACAGCCCTGCCACCACCACCACTCCGCTGCCACCACCACCACCGCCACCACAGCCCTGCCACCACCACCACCACAGCCCTGCCACCACCACCACAGCCCTACCACCACCTTCAAAATCCTTTACCCCTTCGAAAATACCCTCTGTTCATCGTCTGCAAGTCTCGCCGGAATACCCGTCGCCGGAGACTGTCGCCACGCCGTTGCACGCGATACCGGATCGGTTTTAATCACCCAATCGGTATGTTTATACTTGTATAATGTTTCTGCAAGTTTAATTTGAATATTATCCGGTATTGATCGAGAATTAGGCCGTTTGACTTCTGTTGACCGTTTTGGGGAAGACGATGAACAGTAGCATGGTCACCACCGCCGCCGCCGGAACCACCACCATCAACGTCATCATCGTCATCATCTGGGGAAGGCTGCCCCACCGTCGCCGATTCTCTCTCCCGCCTCGTTATCTCTCTCTCTCTCTCTCTCTCTCTCCGACTTTCTCCCTCTCTCGTCTGATATGATGATGAACCGGCTGTGGTGGCGGTGGTGGCAGGGCTGTGGTGGTGGTGGCAGGGCTGTGGTGGCGGTGGTGGTGGTGGTGGCAGGGCTGTGGTGGCGGTGGTGGTGGCAGCGGAGTGGTGGTGGTGGCAGGGCTAGTGGTGGTGGTGTTTAATATTTACTTAAATGGTCCTTTATGTTACAAATTTACACAATCAGTCCTTATTTACTAACTGACTTAACTGGGTTATGATTTTTGGACTGAAATGACACCTTTCCAGAACGTGGGGGACGAAAATGGCGCATTTTTGAAAAATGGACTGAAATAGCCAAAATGACCAAACCACAGGGACGAAAATGGCAGTTAACTCTAGAGAAATAGATCATCTCAACTATATGAAAGATAAATAGAGCTCTGGACAATAGCCTCTTCTATTATGATATAACGATTAAAAAAGAACATAAATGTGAATGAATATACACGAATATTATTATCTAACCTCTAGTGTTTTGCCATCTTAAAAAAGTTATACACCATATTTCATTTGGCACAAAATTACTATTACTATTATTACTATATAGAGTAAATTACGTTTTTGGTCCCTGTGGTTATGTCAGTTTTACTATATTAGCCCAAAATAAGAATTTTTATCGTATCTGCCCCCATGGTCCTTATATCTAACCATTTTGGCCCCTAATTCTAACCAAACCCCAACTCTAGTTAATTTCTTGGTCACATGGGTTGCACATGATGGGTAAAATTGTAATTTTCCATCCCCTTTACTTTTAATGACTTCATAAAAAATAAAAGAAACAATAATTATCATCTGCACATTAGATCTTCAAACCACTTTCAAACCCAGAACTTCAAACCCTGATCTTCAAACCCACTTTCAGATCTTCAAACCCTGATCTTCAAACCCACTCTCATCAAGAATTCAAGAAATGCAATCAAAAGCTATTCAAAATTGTTTTTAACGTCTAAAAAAACCACAATTTTCTGTACATCTCACAAAAGAAATTCAATCTTTATCTTTCGATACTAGTGTACCACCCAATTATTCCTCAAAAAATCTGAGTTATTTCCCTTTTATTTTAATATATATATATATATATATATATATATATATATATATATATTGATCATCTATTCATCTTCTTCATACTGTGCACTCTCTCATCTTCATAATTTTCTGTAAATTTTTATTTTAGAAACAGTCTTGTTCTTACCTCTTTGATCTCTCTTCCATGAACAAAATTTCCCAGATTTTTGTTTGGTCTAAAAATCTTTTCAGTTTTCAACTTTTCCAATAATTGAGCCCAGCACCACAAGATCTATCCCCAGCATCATCTCCATCGTACATGGCGGCCGGAGTAACACCGGTGACAGAAAAGAAAAAAAGAGGCAGACCCAGAAAGTACGGTCAAGATCAGTCAACTGTTGTCAGAAAGGCTTTATCTCCAAAACCCATCTCACCGAATCCGTGTCAATCTGCGACTGTTGATTTGTTAAGCTCGATAGGTGAAAAAGTGGAGGAGAAACCAGTAGTAGATGTTGTTGATGGGGGTTTCAGGTGAACGGTGGTAGTGAATCGGAGGGAGGTGACGAATAGTGGTGGTTGATGGTGGTGTTGTGCGATGATGGTAGGTGAAAATCGAAGGTGGAGGATGGTTGTCGGTGGTGTATGACGGAGGTTTATGGTGTAATGGCGTCGGAGAAGGTGATGAATAGTGGCGGAATCGGAGAAAGGGGTGATTGGAGGACTCAGACGGCAGTTGTTGAAGGTGTCTGAGTAGAAAGGGGGGTGATCGGAGTAGTGCACATATGGCTAGGTTTTTTTCTTTATAAACTAATTAAAATAGGATGGAAAATTACAATTTTACCCATCATGTGCAACCCATGTGACCAAGAAATTAACTAGAGTTAGGGTTTGGTTAGAATTAGGGGCCAAAATGGTTAGATATAGGGACCATGGGGGCAGATACGTTAAAAATTCTTATTTTGGGCTAATATAGTAAAACTGACATAACCACAGGGGTCAAAAACGTAATTTACTCTACTATATATAACAAACTAGTAGATGCCCCGCCTGCGTTGCGGGGCATGACCGAATAATTCTCAACCAATTAAAAAAGACTACTATAATTTTGCTAGGGGGAAAAACAAAAACGATGATAAGACCGTAATTTTGGGCTCAAGGCAAAACTGTAATTTTTCAGGATTAATGAGCTAGTGTTAGGCAACTCCTTGAGACAAAAAAATTAAATCGAGTAAACCAATTAAAACAAAAAACCTTTATAGTTTTGGTAAAAAAAACTAAAACGGTGGGAAAAACGTAATTTTTAGCTGAGGGCCAAATCATAATTTTAATTCGGGGATAAAGTGTAAACTAAATGGACCAACGGGGGAGTGCCAGGAAGTTGCCGGCATGACTGTAATTTTACACTGAGGGCAAAATTGTAATGTCAACAGGAAAACAAACAAAAACGCTGGGCAAAATGTAAAGTTAAGTTGACGGTAAAATCGTAACTTGGCTGTGAGAAAAAAAAAACTAATTGCAAAACTATAAATTTATACGGGGCAAAATCATAATTTTGAACCAAGGGCAAAATTAGAATTTTTAGCCAGTAGCAAAAGCGTAAATTTATTTTTAAGTGGGTGTAAAAACATATTTTTGAACTGATGGGAAAATCGTATTTTTAAGGAAAAAAAACTAATGGCAAAACTGTAAATTGAAACGGGGCAAAATCGTAATTTTTTTACTATGAGTAAAATTGAAATATTTAGCTGAGAGCAAAAGCGTAAATTTATTTTTAAGCGGGAACGAAAACATAAATTTAAACTTATGGCAAAATCGTAATTTTAAAAAAGGATAAAATCATAATTTTCTTGAGCCAATACCCCTGCCCCTTTTTGCCCAATTGATGGGCTCCTGCCTCCCTTTTTGGCCAATTGATTGATGGCGTCACCTATTGCCCGCTTACATCAGCAACTTATATTTGTAGTAGTGGATAATATGGTAGCTCTTAGCTACAGTGTAATAATAGGACAACATTGTGAGATTAATTACAATTCTACCACTCAGACTTTAGTCATCAACAACCTCTTCATCACCTAGCCGTTAAGTCTATTTCTGTTTTCTTCTTAAGTTTAGTTTACTCCCCTATAGTTTTAATTGTTGTTAGTTTAGTTTACCCCTTTAAATTTTAATGTTTTCATCTTGGCTATTTATTTTCTAAAACTTTTTAACCCTTTAATTTTCTAATAAACGGTTGTATAATTGCGAGTCCGTCTACGTTATGGTCATGTGAGTTACTTGGTGTTATAAATTAATGCTTTTCTTTTACGTTTGTTTCCAGCTTTGGTCGTTGCTGGCTAGCTACATAGCACGCTTCTAACCCCCCCCCCCCCCCCGCCAAACGTTAAGAGCACAATTTTACGCCCCGCCCCGCAACGCAAGGGCCTTATAACTAGTTAGAAACAAAAAATGAATCAAGTAAAAAGAAGATTATGTAATATAAATTTGGTTAGTGGTCACCTGACCCAACCGGTTTAAAAGTCTTTTGAGTCATTCACTTTTATACATTTTTTTTTTTTTTGTTATTCATAATAAAAGAAAATTAAACTGTTCAATTTTAGATAAACAAATCATAAAATCTAAGTTTTTGATTAAAAACATTATATTTTTTAAAACGAATAATTCACATAATCTTTAGACCTGCTTTTAAATTAACACTATTATTGAAATACCTTTATTAAACATCCTGATATATTAGGTTAAAAAAATTGTTGTGATCATGTTGCTTATGTGATGGTGGTGACAATATAAAAATAAGTAAAACTTGAAACCATTTATTATAAAATTGTAGGTTATGTTAGTGATCATATTCTTTGGCTTTCCACCTACCAACACAATAATTCATTAATTTTCTAAGTAAATTTGTACAGGAGATTCTAGTTACTCATCAAACTCCAATTAAATACAAAAACTAATGAAACTAAATGTGATAATTTTTTTTAAGTTGAGATTTATTGTCATTTTTCTCCATGTTTTCCAGAGACCCATCAACCCGCCATGTAATTTGGTAATTGGGCTTCCACTGCCTGAAAAAACAAAAGTGTCTTCTAGTTAATAGAATTTGACGCTTTTGTTGAAGTATTGTTTTGTTTTCTCGCATTTTCATTTTTTTGCTTTCGCATTTTCATTCATTTTAAATGATATTAGACTGTCGCTACCCGAGATCAACAAGATTGTTATCAGGAACTATTATCTTATTTTTCCCATTCATAAATTGTTGCATTCACTTCATGACTCCCCATCTTTTTAGCGCCGCGAGTCACTTTTATCATTATGATTGAGGTTTCCTTACTCTTGGTTATCAACCTCTATAACAGGATTGGAGGTAGGGGCAAAAGGGCTTGAGAATGCTTGACATTGGCGGGTTTCTTCATCAATGGAGGTGCTGATGGTTGCGACAAGAGGGTTAGGGACTTAGTTTGTTGTAGTCTTTTATTTTTTAAATACAAGAGGTCATTAAAAAAATAAAATTCTAAAACAAACCAATATGGTGTTCACTAGATTCTTCAAGGGGTTTGGCGGGTTCGACTAGAACACCGCCACAACCAATTTGATCTTAGCTAGATGGCGGGTTAAGCAGGTTCACGAACGAACTCTAGATGGAAAAAGGAATGAAAGACGGTGGAATATTTGAAATTAATGCACTAGGAAGTATCAGTTTCGCTAGAACACTATCGCAAGCCCTTTGATTTCGTGAGGGTTCAAATGAATGCCATATGCCCCCTAAACTCAATAAACTCTAATACCTAAATCCATAAAACATGCATACCCAAATAACTATTTTCCTATAAATATGTCATTTTTATATAACTAATATCTTGTTTTTTTTTTCCAACACTTTTGATTCATACTCAAAAACAAATTAGTAAAAATTGGCGTTTATTAAGACAATAGACCAAATACATGTCCACAGATTCATCACCAGTAGCAGTATAAGCAAAGATCACAGGCACATATTACATTACATCTTTCCTAATCACTACTGCCTATAAACTTCACTGAAAAAAAAAAACTATGTTAAATTAGGAAAATAAACAAGATTCATGTTAGTTCTCTAACAATGGAGAGGGGCCAAAGTGTAATTTCCAACTCTGCATCAAAGAAAAAGGCTAAACAAAGATTGACTCAACAATACATAAGATGCAGGCAGCAGCTACACCATAATCTGATCATCGGTTACTCTGCTAATCAATCTTTACATCTCTTGTTCGGGTTTTAGTTTCCGCTCTCCATTTTCAGCACGAAAAGGGATTGTCAAATGCGAACTGTTGTTTTCAAATGTCCCTGATGCTGCGTTGCCGGGTTGAGGAGCCATGACTGTTGACCTCGGGAAGCCGTTGATGTATGGTTCATGTTGACTTGTGTGTGGGGCGATAGTGTTGCTTTCGACAACTGGCATTTGACTTTGACTTTGACTTCCTGAATCGCTTCTTGCCAGTGAAGAGCATTGTGTTTCTGTAGGGTGGAAAAGTAGTTAGAACTTAGAATATGAAGTGTATAGAGCAACAATGCTGCTATGGTGACTTGTACATTGTTGCTTAAAAGTAGTACACATCAGAGAATCTCCCAGAATAGAAATCTTGATAGAACATTCGGGGTGTTTGGATGTGTGTTGTGAAAAAAATTCACAGAACGGTGTTCAGAGTATTTGACAGATATTAACAAACTAAATTAAAGATTAACAAAAGTGATATTTTTATAAAAACTAAAGATAATTTGTGATGAAAATTAAGATCTTTCAAATTAGGTTAAAGTGTATACATGTAACTTTGTTCTACCCTTGCTTAATTATAATCTGCACATTTGGCATGAAACTCATGAAATCAAAGTTTGAACAATCAACAATCTAAAGCAGAACCTATTTGTCCAAAAAATTCCTTATGGGATTAGCCATACTCATCCCAGTGCCAGCCCTAGGATAATTTCATATATATCTAACAAAAAATCATAATACAAATATACCTATTTTCATATTTTTCACATAAATACCTTCTCAAATTGAACTTTGAAGTGTAAGGTAAAAGGAAGGTATGCTGGTCATATTATAAAGGCTTAATATCATAAAAACCCAACATACTTTCTCATTGATTCATAAAACAATCCTGTCAACATAATTTTGGCATATAAAAGAGCTTGCACAAGTATAAAAACATGAGAAAGTCGCTCAACCTATTAAAGACACTCAAGTAGAATGCATGTATGACTTGTGAAAAAATATTTAAAATAATTACTCGTTACCCCTTAAATCCGTCAAAATAAAATTATATATTAATTTTTTCATAAAAGTTGAATATCACCTCATCAAATTTTGACAAATTTAAGAGGTAACATGTCATCATTTAAAAAATATTTTTTTTCAAAGTGCATGCATTCTAGACAAGTGTAACGACTTTAATATAGCAAAATTGGGTTCAGGGACTTTCTCATGTTTTTTTGACCTGTGCACATACTTTCTTTTGAACGTCAACGAACAACGTGCCAACCACCGTGACACCGGGCGCTGTGGCCAAGGTCGACTACTCGACCGCCGCCAGCCCCTTGGCTCTCCCAGATGCGCGGAAACCCGGCCTCCACCCGCCCGAAGGCACGACAGTGGAATAATCGGTAAAACCTTGCCTCCCATCCAAGATGATCCGGCGCCACCCCTATTCGCCCTTCACCTGGATGCCGCAGAAAATAATGGGGAGAGTGGGAGTCGAACCTGGGTCACAAGGAACACCAAGTCTTTCCCCAACCACTCCACCACTACCTCATTGGCTGTTTGTGCACATACTTTTATTGCCAAAATTATACAGAGGGACTTTTTCGTGAAAAAATGAAAAAGTATGTCGGTTTCTCATGACATTAACCCTATTAAAAACTGTATTTAAATATTAAAGGCTTTAAACGGTCTAATTGATTAATTGCTACTAATTTTTTCTCAAGTAAATATGATATTAATACAATATTTAAGAGTATATATGAAATTGCCCTGAAAAAAAGACTTGCCTTTTAATTCTCCTAAAGTGATGAGCTTGTTAAGGCAATCCCGAAAGGCTGTCAAGACAATCTTTTCCTGTGCAGCATAGGTTTCGGTCACTACTTGACCATTTGGCAACTGAGAAGGGGCCTCTGTGCCATCAGGCCCCAGCCCCAACCCATTAGATGTTGAAGCTGTGAACCCTGTATCTTGTTCATCACACATCAATGCTAGGGTTCCAGGAGACATGGGCCTCCCTTTTGACCCATCTGAAGTAGACTCATCCGGGCTAGTTTTATCAGCCTGGGCTCCTCCATCTACCACCGGTTTCTCAGTGTCGGGTCCTTTCTGACTCTGCATTTGGTCCTTGAGTGCTGATGCATCAGTGCTTTCTCTCTGATCATCTGCATTTCATACATAAGTAATTTACTAAATATGACAACATGTATGCTATTACAATTAAAATACTTTATAAAGTTACTAAATATTTCAAAGAAAAGTAAATAAATATTTTAAAATATTTTGTTGAAGTTACTAAATATTTCAAAGAAAAGTAAATAGATATTATTTATCAACTTACAAATTAAAATCATATTGGAAAAAATACTTGAAAGAAATAAAGAGGTCATATACTAACACAAAAGAATGTTACACGTCATTTAAATAAGAGCATCGTGTATGCAGTTAATATCCGTGATATATCACCACCGATACATCAGTTATCGATCCCCATGTAAAATATCGGTCAGAATATCAGAACCGACATTATCGGCGATATTGACTACTTGACCAATATTTGATCGATATATCACCAATTTCCCCCTTTCTTCTTTGCTGCTATTAGTGTTTTAGGTCTTAATTGTTAGTTGTTAGTGTTAAATGTTAGTGTTTTAAGTCTTAATCAGTTCCCACTTGCTACAATTGTTAGTGTTTTGCAAGTTGCAAAAGGTTAACTTGTTAATGTAGGAGAGTATACTGAATTGTTAGTGTTAAATTGCTATATGTATAAATTCTACATGATATTAAAATTACCGATATCCCACCGCGATAACCTATATCTCAAATATCGGTCCTTGATCGATATCCGATATTTTACCGCATTAACTGCTTAGACTCTATTTGATACACGTCAAATCTTCCAAGTTACTAAAAGATATTATTTATTAACTTACAAATTAAAATCATGTTGGAAAATAAAAAACCTGTAAGCAATGTAGAGGTCATATACTAACACAAAAGAATGTTACACGCCATTCAAATAAGAGCATCGAGAAATGTTGTGTTTACCTGCAATCATTCTGGCAGCTTCATTTGCATATACAACCAAAACAGAACAAAGTTCCTTCATATCTTCTGGTCGGATAAGATCTGCCAAAAGAGACCTTCACGCAATCGACTTGTTAGCTTTTGAAATATTTCAATAATATAAGGTTGAGGCTGCAATTTTGACCCATTAACTTATAAATGGGTTTGGGTCGTTTTTACTAGCTAAACGGGAACAGGTCAAATGGGTTCAACGTTGGACAAAGTTTAATTTTGTTCCATACAATCTCATCTCATGAAGTGTTTTTATTATAAAGTTCAATTTACTATTGTAAGTATATTGTTTTTGTAATCATACTTAAGACATTCTTATATTAAAAGGCTATTTTTTCAACATCAGCTATCTTTAACCCCTCAATGTTAACAATAACATGTTTAGTCCCTCATCTTTATTAATTTTTAAATGTTTTTTATTACATACCCTAACACTTTATTATATTACTATTTAGACCCTCAATTTTTTAGTTTATTCCTTTTACACTTTATTTTAATTACTATTTAGGCCCTGAATGTTAAGTTTCTTTCCTTTTACTTATGTGTTTTCGTTTCTTTTTAGTTTTTTTCTAAATTTTCCATATGTACCGTCATAAGTAAGTTATTTTAGTTACGTTCCTAACCTGCTGCGGGTATTCCTTTTTATGGTTATAACAAGTGCTGATACCGTAACGAACTGAACCGGTTAACTTTTTGTGACTTTCGCATATACTATCGCTACATTGTTTTATATCGTCACGTAGAATGTCTCGTCGCGATTTGCTAATTTTTATATATGTTTCTATCCCCCCGCAAAGCACGGGTGGTACCCACTAATTAATTAATCATGGCATTAATGAATCATACTTATAAATTTGTTTTTATTTAATCCAGACCTGTTTTGGCCTGCTACCAAACCCACCTTACCCGTCTATTTATCCCCTCTAATATATCTAAACAGAAAGATTTTACAACCCGTACCTGTATGTAAATTTTGAAGTGCCTACCGGTGTTGCGTTAGCAACACGTGGGCCAGGGACAGGAGACATGGATGATGAAGGAGCAGACGTTTTGATATGATTCGTCTGCTAAATAACAAAAAAAGCTCAAAGTTAAAGTCAAAGTCAACTATTTAAAATTTGACTACATGCTAATAATACCTGTTGAAATTGTGCAAGCCTATGAACGGATGGATCTTTTTCTAAAGGCACACCAAAGTATAGTTCCTGGCCCTTTCTCTTCCGGGAGACTGGCGGAGAACCGTAACCAGAGGATCCAATAGCACCAGTGATGGCAGCATTTGCGGCTTGCTGAAGATATGCAATATTATTGGCGGAATCTCCGTGGAAAAGAGCCTGCCGTTCTTCGCTTCCTTCGAAATTCTTGCAGTCCATGCATTTGCAATTTTCAGAGCAGAGAATGTTTGCTTGGAAACACTCGCAGTATTTCTTTAAGCATCCTGATTTTTTGCAATGACATCCTTTGTTATGCTTCCCTAATACAACCACTTCCCCAGCCTCTTCCTGAATTATATTAAAAAATCGATAAAAGAGCAAAAATAAATAAATAAATAAATAAATCCGTAGCAGGCTTTCAAGGAAGTGGGAGACTCACCCTGTTATCACGATTCGCATGGGGACTGCTAGCGATTTTAGGCCTGAATGCGTTTGGATTACGTTCCAAAGTAGTTTCAACAGCCTCTCTTCTGGCAGGCTCATTTTCAACATTGTTATGACAGTTTACGCAGTTGCAACCATCGCAGTATATTCCAGATGCAAAACATTCACAATATCTGACCACAAAATGACAAATCAGAAACTTTATCTACCAATTTTATGGCTCATTAGGTAGGATAACAGTATATAATTTACTTACAACTTCAAGCATCGGGAATGTTTGCAGTTGCATTGCTTTTGCTTCTTTGGAGTGCCATCCTTTATATCAACATTTTGTCTTGGTCGTGCTTTCGGGGATTCGATTTTCCTGAAATGGCAAAATAGTAAATTTTACCACGATAAATGGACAATGCTGATGCTTTCTTGTGGCAGGAAGTGTGTATATTCGCAAGATTGAAAAACATACTATGAGGTCATTGAAAAGACCTCATTATTTTGTTCGTAACGTAGACTATAATTCTATACTGCTCACAAAACAATGCCTCACCAAATGCACAAAAAATAAATCAGGGTATCAGCATTCCCAACAGCATAATATTGGATGATTTACAGAAGTAAGAAAAAGGTGCATTCATGATTCTCCTTCAAAAGGGAACTAGTAAAAAAAGGAAAGATTTTTATTTGTTTTGAGAAGATTTCTGTTGGAAAAAATTAGCAAAACTAATGTCTTCTACCCTCTGCGTGTGACTATATGATATTCAGCCAAGAGGTTACAATAAAAATATCACACAAAAAGAAATATAAATGCAGTATTGGTTAATAACCTCACACTAAAGAACCGGCATAAGATCAAATAACACTCTTCACAATCACCTAAACTTTAAGTCAACAGAAGACACTGCTAAGTAGCTGATAGCACCTACAGGGTTTAAACCTGGTCTCTATGATACACAATTATCACAATCAACATTAAAGAAATTACAACTCTTTTAACAAAGACTTAAAGTTTTGTGAAATAAGCTTAATTTCAATCCATACACATGCCCCTTCAAATTCAAATTGAAAACCCCTTAATAAGCATATTAATTAAACACAATGCACAACACTTACATAGGCCTTATAGGTGGTTGTTGAAGAGTAGTTGCAACATGACCCTGCTGCATCACCGGCATCATCGGTATCGGTATCGGTATCGGATGCACCTGTTGTTGCGGTTGCAGCTGCGGCTGCACCAGCGGCCTTATCGATGAAGCCGCCACCACCGGCAGCGGCGGCTGCTGCATCTGTGTAACCACCACTCTCTGACTATTCTCCGGCAACCCACCCGAAGCCGACCCACCAACACTATTGAAATCCAGCTGCCTCGCCAGCTTCTTCGCCGCCGGTAAATCCGTCACCGCCGTCACTGTGGCCGTCGTTACAGCCGCCGTTAGGTTATTTTTTGGAGGGAAATTCAAATCCCCACCGCCGTCACCCTTCTCCATACTTATCAAAATCAAAACTTTTGAATTATAACTTCTGGATAAACATCAAAAGATTCTATATTATATCTATCTATCACTCGACAAACAAACAAACAATCAAATTCCACCACTAAATCCCCCAATTCAACAAAAAGCCAACAATAATTCAAACAAATAACAGATACCCAGATGAACAAATCATCAAAAGATTCTATCTTTCAACTAACAGCTCAGATTCACACCTCAAAGATCCTAAATTTAACCCAAATTGGAGGCAAAAAACAGGGGTAAAATCGTAAAAAGAAGGGAATTTGATTGGTGGGTTGAAGATGAAATCGAAAAGGGGGAAAAGGGTAGCAAAATAGAGAGAGGCTTCTTGTTGTTCTTTGTTGTGTGTTGTTGCTCCCTCTCTTGAGGTTTTGAAATTCAATTTTTGTAAATATTAGACGGTGAGATGGGGTTTGAGTGTTCTCATCGGAGGGTTGAGATTGAAAGATGTGATCTGACGGTTACGGTTTGTAGCGGAGTCAATGGGTGATTTTGGAAGTTTGATTACATTGTCAAAATAATCTACTCTTGAAACGGGTGAATTGCTTGTAAATACCCGTATTTTTCGATATTAATATAAACCTATTATCTCGTCTTAAGTTAAAATTATTTGAAATAAGGATTACACTATGGTTTTATTTGAAATACAAATCCTATGGAAATACTTCATGAAAATAGTTATTTTAGTTGTGTTATTATACGAACAACAAGCGAGCTGCCAACCTCTTTCTAAATTGCAAACCCTAATCTATTAAAGACAAAACTCTACCCCTGATGCTGAACAATTGCTGTAGATGACCCGTTAGACCCTAGTCAGGAATTGGATGGCTTCTGGCGCTAAGGAGCCAAACGTGTCAAAGGCAAAAGGGACAAAAACATGCTGGTTCTCTGCACAAGCTTTAGCGTGCTTATCAACTTTCTTCAATTCTGCCTTTCTTGCTGCTTGTCCAGCTACAAACTCGTTTTTCCTTCAACTAACCAGAGAGGAAACCCCCGTGAGGTCGACACAAGCATGTTTCCCCCTAACCCAACCAAAAACGAGCAGATCCGCTGGTCGCATAGTAGATCTCCCTTCCATAGGGTCCGTAAGGAAATTCACAGGAGCCTCTTTCTTAGCCGAAATCCCAGCTCTTCTCAGGATGTCCCACAAAACATCCTGCACCCAGTCACGCCGATATTTGAACCCAGAGAGCTCTTTACAATGCACTGTGTGCTCTCCGTATTTATCCATACAAGCTTTACAACATATCGGGCAGGTTTCATCTTCTGGGTACATAGGGATCATCAGCCGGTATTTAAGGATGGCTCTGTATTCTACAGTTGACATACATTGTCCCAGCCTGAGCATCGGGATAACGGTCAAAAAATCCTGAGCATGGGGACCGTTTAGGCACTCCAACACCGCCTTCTAGCGAGATGACAAATCAAAAATTTCTCCCAGGCTTTGAGCGATTTTGCTAACCAGAACCTTCGCCAAAGTTTTTTGTGGCTTCGAGGGGGCGGTGTCCTTGTTAGAGAAACTGTTGATATCAAAGTCTGGGAGAGAGACATTTAAGCGTTCGAGCGCCTACAGATAGTCCCGTCGAGCCCGACAACCCCACTATTTTTTCGAAGGATATGATCCTATAGATCCCAAGACTGAGCTTCGGACGCCACAAAAGCATAAACCCCAACATCTCGAGCTGAGATGAGGCCCAAACCACCTAGACGCATTGGCAGAGATACCAGACGCCATTGGAGGTCACCAAAGAAGGGGCCACTACCCACGACTATGTCTTCTATAGCCTTCCGAAGGCCATCATCGAACCGAAATGCCGCATCCACCATCAAATGGGGTTGACAAGTCCGCAGCCCAAAATGTAACTTAGCAACCCCATGCATGACCTTAGCAGAAGGAGTTCACATTGGGGGTCCCTAAGGCAAGGCAAGAGTTTCATGAGGTCAACCGCCCCCGAGGCTCGTCGCCCTGCCAACTCCCCAATAAAGCTAGGGTCACGGCTAACAGCTCCACCAAGGAGCTTAACCCCCCCTCTCTGGTTTGCCAATCCCTTTCGGGAAAAGTCCGTCTTGAACTTTCCGCCCATCACATGTCGGCCAAAAAACCTATGTTTTCTTAATGTTGAGGTAAAAACTTAAATATTTAGTAAAATCATAAAAATTTTATTTGAAGAAAAATCTAATCCATTGTGATACGTGAACCCTCAACCTAATGGAAATGACACCAATTGAATAAATTAGTTGTGTAAAAATGATTATGGATTTTTATGAATATTTAAATTTGTGCATAATAAGCGTCGTAAGCTTACGATGCTAGACTAGGCATGATGATTTTACTCGTACCCGATTAACATGGCTCTACCTAATTTCTCATTTACCTAATTAACTTGACCTGAGCAAACACGTCACCTAAATACTTGAAAATATATTGAACGACTGTTATCAGGGCCAGGCATCGGTTAGACTTTTAAACATCAAATAGCTTGATTAACCCAAACTACATCGATTGCTTTTGGCATTTATCAAGAATTCGTACATACACATTAACTTTCCAAATAGTATGAGGGTTATCTTCTTATCTTGAATTATATTAGCTTTCCAAACAACATGAGGGTTGAAATCTTTCGGACCAAAAGTGTAGTATGTAACCAAAAAAGTTTTAAGTTAATAAATATGTCCAAACACGAAATACCCCGACCAGAAACACGATAACTGAATAACCCGAAGCCGATGAATACGATTGTGATATGGATCAGTCATCGGATACAATATCTAACACAAAAAACCCGGATAACTCAACCCAAATTATCCAAAACCCAAATAATAAACACATTCAACACCCCTAGTCCTACACTGTAATTCTACATTGAAAGTGGGATTTTCGTCTGTTTAACATCAAGTTTACGCTAGTTTTATTGAGATTATAGATAAAGACTTTTTGGGGTATTGTACGGTTAAAGGTACTTCCTCCGCAACTTTAAGGTGGTTCTACGTTGTTTTATTATGAATTTTGGTAAAGATGTAGTTTATTCTCTATTTAGTTATATAATTTTATTTTGATTTTTATGTATATTTTACGTGAAGGACCTTCTCGAGATGTAAAGTAGATAACAATATCATGTTGTTTGGTGAAAGGTTATAACAACTTCTCTTATTTTGTTATAGTGTGTATAGTTGTGAATCATGTCTTTTGTTCATTCTTATATGCTGGTTACCATTATTTTGAAAAGTTTCATTACTTTTACAAACTATGAATGTTCGAGTTAACTGAAATATTTTATTATGGTAAGAAATTGTTTTAAAATTTTGACCGTTGCAACATGTGGGTGTTGTCCTAGTTGAAAATGGTAAAATTGATGTGATGAATCTGTCACGAGAAAACTTTAATATGATGTTTCCTCAACACTTCTATTCACAATATAAATTGGTTAGTATCAAAGAAGAGTTTCTTTCCCTGATCCAAACCACTAAAAATGATGATGAAATTACCATGATCTTGCTTGGCAAGCCCTTCTTTTAACCCCCCCCCCCCCCACCCCACCCCACCCTAGCCCAGTTAGTCAGTTGGGCTGGTGTTCTCCTTGGAGACGCCGGTTCGACTCCCGGGTGTAGCAAAAGGTGCGGGACGTCCCAATGATGGATCATTTCCTACCGAGGCATGGTTCGATCCGGAGGGCAACCCGGTTTTTACCCAGTTGTTACCCCAGCGAGGTTCTCGTGTGAGGGCAGTATGGTTTCCGGGCGAAGGTCATTTTGCGCGGTGGCCGGGGCCTGATAGAACATCGCGTCTGGAGGCGGGGCTGACGGGGAATTGTCTTTGACAAGAACCGGGTGACCACTAGGTCCTGTACATAGAAAGTCACCCTTAAAAAAAAGACTGAAAATGAGAAAGTTACACATGATGTTGTGCATGTGTTTTCTCACCCAATTCTTTTATTACCCACATGTTATTTGACTTGAAAGTGATTTGACCCTTGTATTTTTATATCAATTTTAGGCAATAGTTCACTTCAACTATTACATTAGACTATCCACTACTATGGTGAATAATTTTTCTCATCTGTTTGCCACATATCACAAAAAGACAAAAACTCATCTCTAATTTTAAAATATTAAATTTAATTTAATTGTCACACCCCAACCGATGGCGGAAACATCGGGATGAGACGAAGTGTGTAGATTGCTCAAAATGTCATAACACTATGTGACAATAATTAATTTTAATTTAAATTCAAATTTCATTTCAAAACTAAATGTCATACATAATTCAAAAGGAAATAACAACTTTGTTTCATAACATAACATAACAAACAAAATGATAGATTAATCTAGGTGTGTATCTAGTCCACCCTAAACTTGTTTCATGAATCATCCATACTTCAATAATCAACCTGCAACATGTATTAAAATAGAGTTTCAATGCAAAAGCAAAGAGCGAGTATACAAGTTTGTTTACAAAGCATAATAGAATAAAAACTCATATCCAACATGAACATAACAAAATAGTTTCAACGTGCTAGTTTACGTAGTCCAAGTGATAGCCCAAGTTTCCCAATGCGTTTAAAGTACCTAACCCAAAGTTTAACGGGAGGTTGTTATGTCTCCTCCTAACAATACCCCAAAGACTAACGGGGAGGTGCATTACTCCTATAGCGCTACTATTGTTAAGGCGGAACTACACACAAGAATTAAACGTTCACATTGCACAAAAAGTCTCAAGATTCACAAGTTTCATGTTTCATGTTTAAATGGATAGAGTAAGTTTCAAATAAGTTTCAAGTGTCGTGTGCGTTTAATATAGAATACATGTTGCACCCAAAGTGTTAAAAGTAGAAATGGGTTCGAGTATACTCACGGTTTACAAGTGGTGACTTGAAGTTCCGAGAGCAAGTTTGTAGATGAGTTAGTTTGGAGCACCTTGTCCTTCTACACAAGGAAACGTAGGTGTGTGAGTTTGGCGTATACGGAAGATTATAGATTCGGAGTTTTTAAAATATAAAGAAAGTAACATAGGTGAAAATAATCATCTTGTACACATAACTCTTGTTCTTGACACTATTGAAACTCAAAAGAGTTGGTATGATTTCATGGATTCTAAGATCCATTAGAGTCGTAACAAGGGCATGGTCATAGATGATGTAACGTCCACTTAACAAATAACTATTAAGTCATCATCAAGTCTTAGTTACTTAGGTGTATACGTATAGAATAACTTAGATATTATATAGTTTTACAAGTCTTAAGATTCAAGCATGAGGTAGGAGATTAATGTCTCCATTTAGGTACCTCTTTGTGTCATAGAATACATACATGAGGTAGGAAGAACAAGCTTCCATTTAGGCACCTCTATTGTTCACCACTACACTTGTTGTTATAAACAACAAGGAGGGTCATGAACATACAAGTATCAGAGTATTAACAACAACTAATCTATAGTAAAACATCAAGTAATGAGTGGATTCTTATGAAGGATAGCCCAAGCTAATCCAACCATCACACATTCAACAAGTTTCACACTTGAACATTACTTGTGGGTAAAACCCTAATTAAAACAGAAGGTTTATGAGGTTTTAACCTCTGATTTAGATGTCTCAACCATGTTTTTAAGCTTAACCAACCATAAGAGGGGTTGTAAGCATTAGGACATTGGTTTGAGATGTGTTAGACACAAGTTGGATAAGAAATAACATGTCATTTGAATAATATAAAACAAACAGAAAGTTTTAGTCCATTTTAGGGCAAATCCAAGCATGATTCTTCCAAAGAAAAACCAAGGATTCGAACCCAAGGACATAACAAAGCATTAGGAAGAAGAACCAAGTGATTTGGTTGAGAAATGAACAAGTTACACTCACTTTTGTGAAGCTTCATGAATCTGTCCAAAACTCAGATTCTCAGCTGATTAGAGAGCAATTTAGTGAAGATTTAGGAGTTGTGAAAGTGTAAAATGGGTTGGAGAAGGTGAGTATTTATAATGGAAGAGATTAGAGGTGATTGGAAGTGATTAGAGGTGGATTAAAGGTGATTGGGTGAGGTTGGTTAATGGGATTTCATGCATAATCAGCTCAAGAAACACAATCTGCCGAAAACAGGGGCTCGCGTAGCGCGAGCATCAAGCCCCATACCCGTCGCGCTACGCGACGGGGTCCAATTTTCTGGATTAAGTTTGGAAAATGACAATTTGGCCCCTGTAGTTCATAGTTTAGGGTTTTTAAGAGTTTTAGGGGATGTTCTTGTCATATAAGCATTGTTTAAGGGCAAGACAAGTATGATTATCATAAACCAAGTATAATTGAGTGCATGAATGTCGAAATTAAGTATCGTTCTCGTTCAAAACACGTTCAATGCATAAGTTTAGTTTAATTATAAGTTTAGCACATAGTTTCCAAGAATAACGTTCAAGCACAATTTGATTCACCAATCGAACATACGAGCATAATTAGAGTGCGTACAACATAAATGTAACAAAATACAAGTTTCATTAATGACCCAAGTCTCGGTTTGATAATGATTACAACGAAAAGAGCGATTACAAGAATACAAGGTTTCCAAAAATAGAAATCCAAGCAATGGTTTCTAAATAGGGAAATTATGAAAACGCAGGGCGTTACAGTCTCCCCTCCTTTAGGAAATTTCGTCCCGAAATTTGGGAAGACGGAAGGTTTGAAAAAGTTTTGGTAATAAGGTCCAAAAAGGTCTTCAAAACACTGAATTTCTCATGGCACGTTTTACGAGAGTTTGGTAACATGGTGAAAACACTTATATATAGGAAGTACCAGCGGCGTATCCACCATCTTTTGACCATGTGACGTCCGTTTCGTATTCGGTGTCATGTTACGTTCCGTGTCTTATCATACACAATAGTACACTCTATGGTTTTCATACGACTATCATTATAATCCCGTGTGCACCCACGATTACATTGATCGTCACATGATCCGCATAACTTGTACTAGTTGCGTATGAATTAAGGTATAAATAAATTCTGAAAATAAGATTGTGTGTATAGAGATATAGCATATAAGCACGCTTCTGTTCCAAATAGCATGAGCATAGTATAAGTTTAAATACGAATACGCACGAGAGCATAAACACAAAACGCATGCCATGAGTAAAAGTATAAGCATGGCGTGTATGAAAAATGAGTATATAAGTGAGTACAAATTTGAGCATAAACGAATGAGCGTGAGCATAAACGTAAATCGTATAAATGAGAGTATATATATAAGTAAGAGTCTAACGTAAATTGTATAAATGCGAGTATAACTATGAATTTAAGTATAAACATAATTGTATTGGTATGAGGAAAATATATGGATGTGAATATAAGTTTAAGCATAGTTGTATAGGTACAAGTACAAGTAGGATATATGAGTATAAACACGAATATGAATATTAGCGTAAACATAATAGTGAGTGTAAATATAATTGTGTTATTATGAATATAAACTTGGACATAAGTATAGCGTAAATGTATAATTTGTGAACATGAGTATAATATAAAGTGTATGAATATGTATATGATTATGAAAATAAACATAAATGTGTAAGCGTAAGATGTATAAATACGAATATGGATATGAGTGTAATAAGTAAAAGTTTTGAGTAGAAAAACAAATGAGGGGTATATGCGAATTGTTGTGAGATATAAACTAGAACACGTAAGATAGTATGCATGTATAGTTGTTTGAGCAAAGCGTGAAGTTTAATTAAAATCAAAATAGATTGAGTTGACATGAAATATAGAATCTAGTTCATAGATGTAAAGAGAGTATAAAATATCTATTAGTTATGTGTGTTATACTTTGTGAAAGAAAAGAAATGCTACTCTTGTTTTTTAAAAAGAAAAAAAATTCATTCGTTGAAGAGGGTTGGTTCTTACGAAGTTTCCTTGCCCACACATTTTAAATTAAACCGACGTATTGAATAATGGTTGAAAAGGTTCTAGAAGTAAATAAGTTTGCATCGTTTTAAATGATCTTGCATTAACGGAGAAATTCGAAGTTTAGAGATTTTTGTGATAACGTTGATTCGTAAGAAAAAGGATTTTGGTATACGATCTTAGTGATTGTTGAAAAAGCGTCTTTAATAAAAGCATTTTACTGATTTTGAAAGAAATTTTAGTAAATGATTGTATAACATTGGTAGTATTTTAAAGGTGTGCGTGAAAAAAAAATTGGTTTGATTCCTAATTGAAAATAGAAAATCTCTAGTTTTAGCGCATAAGATGAGTCCTTTTTTTTTGTTACGTTGAATACAAAATTCCGTGGGCAATGGATTTATTAAACCAACTAGGTTGATAAGTAGCATTTCGTACATTTTGAAAATCGAGGTATAAGCGTTTAGGGTAAAGGTTAACAATTTTTGTGTGTACGAGCTATATAAAATAGATTGTAGAATAAGAAATTCGTTTATATAAACAATGCATGTTGGAATAAATAGGGATTTGGCTAATGATAAACGATTTAGATATAAACGTGATCATGTTTACGTAATATAGTCTATTAAGGAAAATATTGGTAACGATCACCTAGGTAAGAGAATCACCCCTAATTCGTTGGCGAGGTCGTTGTAAGATGAGAAAAGAAACGGAGTTAGTCGTTAAGGTAAGGAAATCACTCCCATCTTGGTGATATGTCTCCATTTATTGTTACGATAGGTATAAATGAAATTATGTGAAATCATGTATGTGAACAATGTATAAATGTATGATAAAGTATTCGTACGATATATGCGTAAAAGTGAGATTTCAAAAAAAAAAAATAATAATTCGAATTTGAAAAGAGGGAGTAGGTGAGACTTGGTCATAACGTTTGTTTAAGAAGATGAAATTGATCACATAGCATAAAGGGTCACATAGCATAAAGATTCAAGTTGATTTGCATAGCATAAAGGGTCACATAGCATAAAGATTCAAGTTGATTTGCATAGCATAAAAGTTTAAACGTTTCATATAGCATAGTCATGAATTCCACATAGCATAACATGAATAAACGAAAGCATTGTAAATTTAGTTTGTTCACGAGGGATTATTATCGTTTGTGATTGCGATCACGTGCGAAATGATTAAAACGACATTTGGAATGAATGAACGTTCAAGTATAAAGGTCACATATAAATCGAGATACATAAAAGAGAGGCTCAATAAAACATAGGATTGTTTCGGGTAGAGAAACGTCGACAATTCCAAAGTGGGTCGAAAGTCCTTTCGATTTAGAGATATTGTGCTTTGGCCTATAAGTAAGATACTCTCGTCGAGAAGCGATTAACGGTATCTTACCCTTCCGGTTACTACACATCTCTAAATGATTGGAACATTCGGGACTTTGGCGAGAATAAAAATCAAGGAATGGGACTTAATCGACAAGATGCGGGTTTCACCCCTAACTTGACGATTTCGTACCCTAAATGTGGTTGGTACTCGTCGGCCAAAATAAATTTTGACACTTTGACGAGGGTCCACTAGAGTTGAAATGGAAATTACCATTAAGTTGTGGATGTCACTCCTAGCTTAATGGTGAAATTTCGTGCAAAAAAATAGATCAAAGGTAGAATGAGAGTCGTTTACCAAATTGTGGGTTTCACGCCTATTTTGGTAAATTCTTCTCGTTGGTGTTACAAGAGTATAAAAATAGCATAAGTGTATTCGTGTTAGCCTTAGGGAAGGCACATAAATTTAATCAAAAGTATAGCTAGGAAGCATGCATGGTAGAGTACAAAAGTTTTAAACAACAAATAAGAGGCAAAATTCCTAGAACTATAGATTAGGGCAAAAGCATGGCAATTTTCCTAATTCCCTATAGTTATGGCTCTGATACCAATCTGTCACACCCCAACCGATGGCGGAAACATTGGGATGAGACGAAGTGTGTAGATTGCTCAAAACGTCATAACACTATGTGACAATAATTAATTTAAATTCAAATTTCATTTCAAAACTAAATGTCATACATAATTCAAAAGGAAATAACAACTTTGTTTCATAACATAACATAACAAACAAAATGATAGATTAATCTAGGTGTGTATCTAGTCCACCCTAAACTTGTTTCATGAATCATCCATACTTCAATAATCAACCTGCAACATGTATTAAAATAGAGTTTCAATGCAAAAGCAAAGAGCGAGTATACAAGTTTGTTTACATAGCATAATAGAATAAAAACTCATATCCAACATGAACATAACAAAATAGTTTCAACGTGCTAGTTTACGTAGTCCAAGTGATAGCCCAAGTTTCCCAATGCGTTTAAAGTACCTAACCCAAAGTTTAACGGGAGGTTGTTATGTCTCCTCCTAACAATACCCCAAAGACTAACGGGGAGGTGCATTACTCCTATAGCGCTACTATTGTTAAGGCGGAACTACACACAAGAATTAAACGTTCACATTGCACAAAAAGTCTCAAGATTCACAAGTTTCATGTTTCATGTTTAAATGGATAGAGTAAGTTTCAAATAAGTTTCAAGTGTCGTGTGCGTTTAATATAGAATACATGTTGCACCCAAAGTGTTAAAAGTAGAAATGGGTTCGAGTATACTCATGGTTTACAAGTGGTGACTTGAAGTTCCGAGAGCAAGTTTGTAGATGAGTTAGTTTGGAGCACCTTGTCCTTCTACACAAGGAAACGTAGGTGTGTGAGTTTGGCGTATACGGAAGATTATAGATTCGGAGTTTTTAAAATATAAAGAAAGTAACATAGGTGAAAATAATCATCTTGTACACATAACTCTTGTTCTTGACACTATTGAAACTCAAAAGAGTTGGTATGATTTCATGGATTCTAAGATCCATTAGAGTCGTAACAAGGGCATGGTCATAGATGATGTAACGTCCACTTAACAAATAACTATTAAGTCATCATCAAGTCTTAGTTACTTAGGTGTATACATATAGAATAACTTAGATATTATATAGTTTTACAAGTCTTAAGATTCAAGCATGAGGTAGGAGATTAATGTCTCCATTTAGGTACCTCTTTGTGTCATAGAATACATACATGAGGTAGGAAGAACAAGCTTCCATTTAGGCACCTCTATTGTTCACCACTACACTTGTTGTTATAAACAACAAGGAGGGTCATGAACATACAAGTATCAGAGTATTAACAACAACTAATCTATAGTAAAACATCAAGTAATGAGTGGATTCTTATGAAGGATAGCCCAAGCTAATCCAACCATCACACATTCAACAAGTTTCACACTTGAACATTACTTGTGGGTAAAACCCTAATTAAAACAGAAGGTTTATGAGGTTTTAACCTCTGATTTAGATGTCTCAACCATGTTTTTAAGCTTAACCAACCATAAGAGGGGTTGTAAGCATTAGGACATTGGTTTGAGATGTGTTAGACACAAGTTGGATAAGAAATAACATGTCATTTGAATAATATAAAACAAACAGAAAGTTTTAGTCCATTTTAGGGCAAATCCAAGCATGATTCTTCCAAAGAAAAACCAAGGATTCGAACCCAAGGACATAACAAAGCATTAGGAAGAAGAACCAAGTGATTTGGTTGAGAAATGAACAAGTTACACTCACTTTTGTGAAGCTTCACGAATCTGTCCAAAACTCAGATTCTCAGCTGATTAGAGAGCAATTTAGTGAAGATTTAGGAGTTGTGAAAGTGTAAAATGGGTTGGAGAAGGTGAGTATTTATAATGGAAGAGATTAGAGGTGATTGGAGGTGATTAGAGGTGGATTAAAGGTGATTGGGTGAGGTTGGTTAATGGGATTTCGTGCATAATCAGCTCAAGAAACACAATCTGCCGAAAACAGGGGCTCGCGTAGCGCGAGCATCAAGCCCCATACCCGTCGCGCTACGCGACGGGGTCCAATTTTCTGGATTAAGTTTGGAAAATGACAATTTGGCCCCTGTAGTTCATAGTTTAGGGTTTTTAAGAGTTTTAGGGGATGTTCTTGTCATATAAGCATTGTTTAAGGGCAAGACAAGTATGATTATCATAAACCAAGTATAATTGAGTGCATGAATGTCGAAATTAAGTATCGTTCTCGTTCAAAACACGTTCAATGCATAAGTTTAGTTTAATTATAAGTTTAGCACATAGTTTCCAAGAATAACGTTCAAGCACAATTTGATTCACCAATCGAACATACGAGCATAATTAGAGTGCGTACAACATAAATGTAACAAAATACAAGTTTCATTAATGACCCAAGTCTCGGTTTGATAATGATTACAACGAAAAGAGCGATTACAAGAATACAAGGTTTCCAAAAATAGAAATCTAAGCAATGGTTTCTAAATAGGGAAATTATGAAAACGCAGGGCGTTACATTAATGCCTCAACCAGTTTGGCAGAACAACCATAGGTTGCAACCGGTTGTTTGATATTATAATATTTATTTTTGTCTTTTCTATTATTGAATTGTGTTCTTTTTTATAAAAATTATAATTATTTAATAAATTATTAATGTGGGTTGGTTTGTGAATAGGAGTGAAAAGTTGAATTGGGGTGGGTTGGGTTAGGTTAGGTTGTGTGTGTGGAAGAGGAAGAAATTGGTTTTTTAATGAAAGGTTGGGTTGGGACAGTGAATTTATACTTTTGGAAGTTTAAGTTGTTGATGGTATAATGGTATAAAGAACTTGATTGAGAAAAGAGATGCTTACAAATGATTTACAAGGGTTTATAATTAAATGGTAGTATTTGAGTGGACTTGACTTGTTAACTATTGACTTGACCATTGACCATGGACTTGACCGTTGACCGTAACTTTTCCTTAATACACCCCCACAAGATATATGATATGTCAGAGACTCCAATCTTGGAGTGAAGAAGTTGCAACGGGCCTTGATGTAACGACTTTGTGAGAACATCTACCAGTTGATTGGCTGAGTTTAAATGAAGTACTAGAAGAGAACTATCTATCACTTTTTCTCTAACAAAATGGTAATCTAACGCCACATGCTTCAATCGCAAATGACAAATCAGATTTGTACAAACACATGTAGCACCAACATTATCACAAAAGAGCGTTGGCGGGTCATGTATCGAAATGTCGAGTTCAAGTAAGAGATTTGAACCCAAGAGTTCAATGAGTGCATTGACTAAAGCCTTGTATTCTGCGGTGACATGGAGTTTAAGCGAGCCGACTTTCATGAGAGGATATTGGATATAAGGTAGATAGTGTAAGTTGTGGTGGATCATCCCCCATTAAAGGTACCCCCAAATCGAAAAAAAACATGATTGTAAAAGGGGCATCACAATTAAGAAACAACCCATGATGAATGGTTCCTTTAAAGTAAAGAAGAACCAGTTTTAGATTTGCCTAGTGCACTTGTGTCGGGCAATTCATAAATTGAGTTAGAGTTTATTAATGGCAAAAGAGACGCCCGAACGTGTAAAGGCTAAGTGATGAGCCCACAGGTTGGCAACATGGTGTAACATCCATAGTTGGTGGCCCATCCACAAGTGATAACTTTTCAGTGACACTTAAAGGGGTGGTTACATGTTTCTCCCCATCCATTTTGAACCTCGTGAGAAGGTTTTGAATATGTTGACATTATGAGATAAAAATACCTTTAGACGTATGAATGACCTCAATGTGAAGGTAATGATGTAGGGTACCAAGGTGTCACACCCTCAAATTCCACATGTGGGGTTTTACAACCAGGCGCATGACAAACCAAGATCATTGTCGTTAGTTACATTGAATGATCACTATATGATCTTTTAAAATACCATTTTAGCTTATCAAATGAGAAAAATTGTTCAACGTTTAAAAGTAATGCGGAAGCGTAAATAAAAGTAAGTTCAAAAGTATTTAATGCGCAAAACAAGGCGCTCAAAACCCATGCAAATAACATAAAGAAAAAGGTTTAAATGTTTATTAAGTGTGCTACTCCATGCATGTTATATCCTTTTGCGTACCTTAACTACCTGAGCAAAGATGCTAAAATGTGTCAACACTAGGTTGGTGAGTTTACAAGTTTCAATAGAAAATAAATGTTTGCCATATAAAGTAAATACAATTATATCATTAGGTAGCTAGCCTATTTATATGTTACTAAAGCGTTTCGAAACCGAAGCTAATTGTTTGTGTTTGTTGCCTTCCACCACGTCTATCATAAACAATGGTGAGACGTTTGGTGAGACGTTAGGTCAATATTACACCCGTTCGAACTCAAGTCGAGTTAGCACGACTAACGCGGGTGGGGTTTGTCAAACCCAGTAGTACTACTCAAGATTACGTCACTAAACCCTATACTAACGGTTAGGGAAGGGATTGGTACAGTACCTGTCACACCCTGATATTTCCATGTATTACCGGTGGGTCCGGTGGGGAGTATCGTGACGTAGTTGATATCGTCATAGTCAAATTATCACAGTTTAATGCACAGCGGAAGCTAAAGATAATTTCATTACAAACCGATGAAAAGTAATATCAATTCTTACAAACGGTTGTAAAAGGGATCCACGGGCGGATCAAAGATAAAAGCAACATTGTTCAACAGATTCTTAAACATCTAAGTTTGCAAGACTCTTTATTGATGCTAGGAGTAGCCAACCCATTACGATTAGTACCTGCACTTAACCTTTTTGGGAAAATACGTCAGTTTTCACTGGTAAATACAATTAACCGACTCATTTTGAAAATGTTTAAGAAAATTGATTTGAATGCACAAGGCACAAAATATCTTTTATAACTTGGGACAATTATTTAAAAATAATCTTGTATACAGTTTTACATATTTGTCGTCCATCGGGGCCGGTTAGAAGAGCCTGACAAGATTAACTGACACACCACAGGTATAATCCCCACAAGGAAAAATCCTTATTGTGGGTTACCAGTTTTTACATATGCAACTGTCAGATGTATGCCTACACCTCGTGCCTAAGTCGTGGTCATTTCAATGAATGATGCCAAGGATATCCGGGACATGGTCATTAACCCCCCCAAAGGCCATATACCAAATAAAGCAGATTAAAACGGGTTATGTAAATATATTAATCACAATCCGATATAAACAACTACATACCCGACCAAGCGGTATTATTATAATACCGTATCCCAAGCCCGTATAACGGAAAATAAGTTAAAAGTATTTACTTGAGCAAATTATACAAATTTATCCCAGCCGTACAAATCAGCAAGTGCAAGTATCTTTTACTGGTCTCCTAAATCTGGAACGAAGGTTTTAATTAACCTATTAGATTCCTAACTGGTCTTACTTAAGTTTAAACTTAGACCGGTTAGTTTTAAAGAAAGGTATACGGTTCAAAACGCATGATTAAGCGAAGACCGGAATAGAATGTGATTTAGAACCGACAAGTTTGAAGACTTGTATAATATGGGTAAACTAAACACATTCTGAAATTTGAGATAAAAATGATAAGGTTTAACCCGTTCCGGTTAATTTACGCAAACTAGTTACACAAACCGCACCGAACACGAAAAATCCATAACGGGTAAACAATGAGTCATGAACAGGTTTCCTAAGTTAATATGCCTTAAATATGTTGTGATATCAGTAGGATACCTTCCATTATGCACAAAACGAATTTAAACTCAAATTAAGCCCCATAGGGGTATTTTTAGTCATTTTAGAGGTTATAAAGAGATTAAATATAAATATGAGGTTCAGGTCTGAAAAGATCAGTAAAAATATTTAGTTTAATAAGTTACATCAGTATGGTATTGCATATATGGGAAATTTATCATTTATAACCAAACTATGCACCGTATGGGCAATTTGGTAATTTCATATAAGCTTTAAAGGTCAAATTTGGAAATCTGGGTTCAAAACTTTTTCTTACTATTAAAGTATAAAAATTTACTTAAAACATTAGTAGGTATTAAGTCTTATATGATAAAAATAGTTTTAACACATACTATGCGTTTAAAACGCGTAAAAATCGGTTTTAAGCGATTTTCGGGTTATAATAAGAAATCTGAGTTTTTGATCAGTTTATAAAGTTCAAAATATTTTATTATCATATAAATCAGTAGCAAAAAGTTTGGTATCGAAATTTGGGTTTAAATAGGCTTTATGCCAAATATGCCGTTTAATTAATAAAAAGCTTTCAATTTACGCTATTGAGCATAACTCTTAATCTAGACCTCAAACTGATGTCAAATTTTTAGGACAAGTTTATAATTCAGTAACAAAGGCTTTTGTCCTCTCACATTTTCAAAAATATCGTTTTAAGGTCAAAAGGGCATAATGGTCAACATTTAGGCATATAACGGAAACATGCAAATGAATTGGATAAATTAGGAACCAAGTTGTATAATCTCAGAGGGTTATACTAACTTATAACCTGGTTCTAATGGAACTTAAAGGCATGTCTAAACTAAGCTAAATCGGGTCATAACTGAAAGTCAAAGCAAAAGTCTACTTTTGCGACTTTCGGTTCCGAACCGAGCCTAAACTCAGAATTGTCGGGTTGAACATGCCTAGACATGTTCAATTAATATTTACCAAGTTATTAAAGTGATAAAACTGATTTTATTGCTTTTACATCGTTAGTTATGAATTTTAATTATAAACCGACTCGTTTGACTTTTATTTTAATTACTTTGACCCGACAATTAACTAAGCAAACGTGATAATTAGGAGGTGCCCTTTTGAGGGTTTAATACCTACATAATTACGATCACGTAGCCATGTTCGTTGCGAATAATGGCTTGATCGCTTAAAAGTCAAAGCGTTTATCGTAAACGCTTGACTTTTCAGCTTTAATCGCCAAATAAAACAAACTAGCCATAAGAGGCACTTACAAAGGGCCCAAAGGACTGAATGGAGGTTCCTAAAAGCTCAGGATCCTCCTTGGCTTGGAGATACAGCAGCTTTGAATGAATTGGTGCAAGTGCAAGTGAAACATCTTAGCCTATTTATAGTAATTTAGATGGAATAGGATGATGCCAAGTGTTTCAAGAGTTCAATAGATCATAACTGGTGTTAATAAAGCTGTTTACATTCTATGTGCAGCCCAAGGTTTCAATTTGATGGTTTGGATGAGAGTGGGAAACCAATACTATCGAAAACCAGCAATTAAACCCATATATCTTATAAAAATTTGGACAGAATTGCAGATTCAGTCCCTGTTCTTTGTAATCAGCTCCTTAAACCCATATATCTTATAAAAAAACATATTCAGTCCCTCTGACTTCTGAATCAGATGGTTGCAGGTTTAAAACAACTTTTGAAAGTTGTTAAGATCAGAAACAGTTTGCTGGATTACAATTTCAGCCCCTGCATATGATAAATGCTATTTCTGACACATTTAAAGCCCGTTAAGCCATTTTCAAGGCTCTACAATGATTCCTAAACATAAGGGATATGAAACATGCTTGGAAATATGCTGGATGTCGGTTCGTTTGGCAGCACGGTTGCGTCGTTCGGCTAATTACGATGAAACACGAACGGACGCGAAAAACGATCCAAATTACGTGACGAATGGAATTTTATCATGCCAAACACTAAAATAAAATATTTTAGTGATTAAATAAATTTTTGGATGTCCAGATATAGTCAGAATGTAAGATATGCACGAAAATGCAAACTTATGCACTTTTTGACGCTTTTGGTCCCTGTTTGACATAAAAGTTTATTTTTGCACACCGGACCCCTCAAAGCCTATTTATAAGCTATGTAAAGGATATTTATGGTATTTTAACTTATAGTCAAGTTCCGGAATGATTGCTACCATCCGATCGATATACTTTTGCAGTTTGACGCAAATAGTCCTTTAATCGCACAAAGTAGCGCGAAATGTCATTTAATGATATCCAAGCCTTCCATGGCCCATAATGGGTATTCCCAAGAATGTGTTTAATTATTACTATGCTCTCGTTCGCTTGAATGGTCACCAAAAGGCGTAGATTCAAAAGTTGACGCTTTTGGTCCCTCTAATGCGCAAACTTGCGCAAATCATCGTTTAATAGTATCGAAGCCTTATCTAATCCATTTTAGGCATTCTTGAGAGTATTATTAAACATCACGATGCTTCGGGTTCATAAAAAGGTCATTCAGAGGTATAATTAAACATATTGACGCTTTTAACCCCTTAAACTTGCGAAGTTGCGCGTAACGTCACTTAAAGGCATAAAAGCCCTAAACGGCCAATAATTGGCATTCCCGAGAGTATAATCAATTATCATGAAGCTCTCGATTTGTTAAAAGGTCACTCAGAGGTAAGAATTAACATGTTGACGCTTTTAACCCTTCGACGCGCAAACTTTCAATCAATTATGCAAACGGCCATTCTCGATCAACAAGTGGCCCATTTGTGAATATGATTACAATGTATTGTCATTCAGAGGCTTATAATAAGCATGTTAACATTTCCAGTCCTTCTATAATCAAAGGTTTTGATTTTTCGCAAAATTAGTCCCTCAAATTCAACGTTTGACTTTATTAGGGTTTATTACACGTGTCAATACATCATTGGACGTGATTTTACGAGGTGTTACATCCTCCCCCCCTTAAAAGAAATCTCGACCTCGAGATTTGCTAAAGTAATGGAAGTACTTTCTGACGTATCATGGACTTAACCTCCATAGCATATTTGGGCCTCTAAGGGCATCTCAGTCGACCTATACGATAGGTACATACTCCTTTTCGGAGCTTCTTAACCTGTTGATCCTTAATCTATACATGTTTCCCATCAACCCATAAATTTTCATTGGTCTGCATATCATTCTGTGATAATGCTTCTTGTCTTATCGGCGAAACATATCCTTAAATCACTAGTGTGGGATACATTGATTTCCATCAAGCTCCTCAGGTAAGTTTTAGCTTATAGGTTACCAATCTTGATATATTCGATTTCCTCGAATGATTCTATATATCAGAGCTTAACTAGCCCGTTGTATTAAATTTTCAGCACACCCTTCCAAGGTGATACCTTCTGTTGAATCTTATTCCTTAACAAGAACTTAAGAGGTTTGCGACTTTCATCAATTATTGACTTCACGTCGATTACTGGCAGTTTCCAGACGATCATAAGTTTATATGATCTCATCCGTCGTTTCCAAGGTAATCCTTCAGACCCGGATAATTGGATTTACCAAAATTATGTCCATTAAATGGATTCTTGACATTCCATCTATACAAGGTCTCCAAAGGAGCAGTTTTGATACTTACATAACAACTATTAGTTATAGAAAAGCTCATTTAAGGTGAGATGATTATTCCAACCACTACTTAAACCAATCTTAAGGAATAGCTAATCCTTACAGTTAGTCGGACAAGTCGACGATCCTGGGCAGCTGATGGCGATTCTTAATTGTTGCCTAAATAAGGTTGCGGTAATCAATGCATAAGTAAAATGAACCATCTTTCTTAATTAATAATACCGAAACTCTCAGAATTTGAATCAGGCTTTAAGAACCTTTATCTTAAAATTCATCTAATTAGAGTTTCGATTCTTCCAATAATGATGGTACTAATTGTCATGGAGTTTTCACAATAATGCAGCCCTATGCGGGATGTAAATCTTAACTCTACTTGCCTTTAGAGGTAAACGGGGTACTTCTTTGGAGAAGATAGTTAAGACGCAAGGAGATTACAGAGATTTCCCAAATCTCAAGCCCCCGGTTCTACTATCATTGCTTGTGTCAGATAAATGACACATTTTCTTTATGAGTCCATGGATTCCATAATCAGAGACACTTACTTGGACAATCCTACATTGGATATCTTCTTTGAACACCATTTGTCGACGCTAGTACCATATGACCATTGGGATATCTCAGTGGTTCCATGCATTAAACCTCCATACTAATCAGGCATGGAAGCAATCTACGGAAAACATTAAGATACACCAATCCTCATATGACGCTTTTATCATACAGTCTGGTATTTGCAGTTGATAGAAATCAATGAGATAATAAAATAAAAACACATATATCAACGTACTCCATCTGGAGAAAGAGTACTCTAGAATTTTACAAATGAAGATCCTTGACAGGAAGAGAAGAAATGGTTCCTATGATTTCGCCTGTAAGTTTTACCTTACACTTAATATCTGGGGTTCTTATAGGAAGATTTTAAAAGTTTGCCAAGCTTGTGGTCTTATGAGAGACTCAGTAGCACCTGAATCCAAACGTAACTCTTAGCAATAAAATCACAATAAGGGATTTACCCGGTGTCATTATTGATACGAACTACCTCTAACATTCACCAGGAGGGTTTAGGCGCCTCCATTCTTAATCCTTCTATACTTAGCTATAAAACCTTTGAGAGTTTTAGGGCAGTCTCAGCTTCGACTGGTTCATTTCTTAATCTATATAACGTGAGTAGCTGAGATAGATCCATAATGGATTATAAGAAGCAGGCTTTGAAACCTTAATGTGCCCTCTTATTACCGATGCTAAACCATCCATAATTAATGCATTAAGCTTAGATTTTGGGTTAACCGAATAGGGCACTATCCCAGACAATAAGCTAAAGTCTATAACGTTATGTTTACAGTCTGGATCCGTCATGGTGAGAGTCAGAAAATTCTTATTCCGCCTTTTCCGTTTCGTGTTGCAGACAACCGGTTTTTCTGATTAGTCCATGAACCTGGATCATCCCAATTTGTGTAAGAGTATTCTTCCTGTAATTTTATTAAAGTCTTCCACCAATTAGGGGCACTGCCCTTGAATGACTGTGATACATATCTCACAATGTCCCTCTCAGCACAGCCGCTGATGTCCATAATGGTTTCTATTTCATCCAACAATTTCATGCAATCAATGGCCCCTTTTTCGCCAATGAAGTCTCTTGATTTGCAAGAGACGAAGTACTTTTAAGTACATCCTTTAGAGGAACGGGGCTCCTCACTATATATATCATCTTATTTGGTTCATTTTTCGCATTCGAAGTATGAACAAAGCTCTTTTTCATGATCAGAGGGAATATGATTTAGGGCAAGTAGCATTCTGCTCTTCGAATGTTTTCATGACTTTTCTCATAGCCTTTCTCACAGCTGCGTCATTCATATTAACCTTGAGGTTCACATTTGTTGCATCTTCAGTATCGCAACTATTATTTGTCTCATTCAAGTTTGCCATACTTGAAGCTTGGCACTAAACGCCAAAATTAATCAATTGCTTAATTGTATTTCTATAGCGAGTCATCACCCTGACGACCTAACATACATTGACCATGGTATTATTAAACCATATAAGCTAATAGGGTATGAACATTCCTAATGAATGTTATTTGAATGTACATCAATTACATTCAGCCTAGGTCACAAAAGGACCATCAATGGCCTTTAGGGTTTGGACCGAGTCCATTACCCTTTTGACAGGGGATCAAAATGTCCCAACTGTCTTTGGCATATAGATGATTTTAGGTAGCTCGAAGGCTTGCCATAATGGCTTTCTAAAATATGAAACATTAGTCCGTCAGGAAGGACATAAATAATCATATGGCACGAAGGCCTTGTCGCAAAGGATGTTATAAGATATGGCAACAAACACCTGTCACGGAGGACATTAATTTATAAGCCGCAATCTTATTAGATTAGGGGTTTTAAGATTTGAACCTAGTTCTTCACCGTTGGACAGGGAGTCATAGACTACCATTGCCATCTCTTGAAAGGCGATTTATTTTGGCACATAGGCAAATCCTAGGACATCATTAATGGATGCTTACATATATACATATATGTATATATATATAATTATTGTCATTGAGTATATCAGTCATGATCTTATCGATCTTATAGACTTTAAGGCCTGGGCATTGCCCATCACCTTCGACGATGTACCATAGCGGTCACATTTGACAATGTCTCTAATGGACAATATAGTATATAATCCGTAGGTAATATAGATCCTATCGGTGATTCAGGATAACGCCACAAAGGGTAATACAATAAACATACTTATATATAGGAAGTACCAGCGGCGTATCCACCATGTGTTTATTGTATTACTCTAGTTTCGTTATCTAAATCACCGTCAAGATACATATAATCATAACCATCGAGTCAGAAAGTACTTCTTGAAATCTCACTATGAAGATAGGAAGACCTAAGACTGTACTTCAAATATCCTATAAATTAATATGATCATCGCATCAGATGATATTAGTCATGATTGCACTGATCATATAGACTGTTAGGGTTGGGTATAATCCACCACTTTGAACAGGGGATCATAAAGACCACCACTAACTTTGTCTTATCTCCAATAGAATAAAGTATAGCCTGTAGGCATTTCATCACTAGGGATGTTAATATTATGATCATCATACTGATGATACTAGTCAGGATCGCATTGATCATATAGACTATGGGATTTGAGCATAGCTCACCCCCTTGGGCAAAGAATTATAAAATATTACAATTGCCTTGTCACGATTGGACAATATAATATAGCCCGTAGGCAAAACATCATTAAGGATGTTAAATTTAATCATCGTATTGATGATTTTTAGTCATGATCTCATTGATCATATAGACTATTAGGCTTGAGCATAGTTCACTACTTTGAACAGGGGATCATAAGGATCACAATGTCAATGTCACTAATGGACAATATATTATAGCCCGTAGGCTCTTCATCACAAATGGATGTTTATACTTTGATCATCATACTGATGATGCTTGACATGATCTAATTCGATCATATAGGCTTTAAGGCCTGGACATAGTCCAAATACCCTGACGGCTGGTGTGGTCTCTCAGGTCACACTGCCAGGAGTGTTAACATGTTCTCGGATGTTAACAAGATTAATTTGTCTTAATGGTTACACAATATTACCATGATCGCATTGATCATATAGGTTTGGAGGCTTGAACATAGTTCACCACCTCTAGATAGAAGGGGTATCTCCCTTAACTATCATAGTAGAAGGAATAATCATCCTTAATTACCAAAGGTTTTGGCCAATTAATGTGGCTTGCCACTTGGCAGTGGTAAACCATTAAGAAGATCTTCTGAAATTATTTAGCAGGTCGATAAAATTCGAATCAAGTGATACTAATGGTTGATAAAGGACGAAATGAATACCTATATAAATTTTTAAAACTTCCAGTAAATCATTAGGAAATTACCATGTTGCCTTAAATAGGACTTTTAGTATCATATTTGTCCATAGAGGACTTTTAAAAGGAAATTGTATGTCCGTATAGGGGCTATATAAAAATATCATAAGTCCATATAGGGACTATATTAAAACAGTTTGCCCATGAAGGGACTATAATAAAGTATCAGGTCTACGAAGGGGTTACCAGGAGATATCATACCCACTAAAGGACTTATAATGAAATCTCATGCCCATGGAAGGATTATTTGGAAATAACATATCCCCGAAAGGATTTTAACGAAATAATATGTCCATAAAAGGACTATATTGAAATATAATGCCCTTGAAGGGACTATGATAAACATACGTATATACCAAGTCTTATCAGGAGACGTAGGTCCACAAGGACTATGATGGAATACTATGTCCACAAAGGACTACAATAATCAAATGCCCAAACAGGGATTTAAATGAAAAGAAGTATGATGAAAGGAAGGTCTTCTAATGTCTTCCTCTATTTATTCTGATTGTTTCTTCATCTCTATATATCATACGTAGTAGCGATTCTGAAAATTTTAATGAATAAAGTAATATTTCAAATCAGGATCCATTGCAGAAGTAGAATCCAAGAATTCAATGATTAAAGAAACGACATGGATCACGGGTTAGGTTTTGACTGGTATATTCTAAGTCTGAAATTCGGAAACTCGGAGGTAAGAAATAGGGATTAATATCATCCACATGTATCATCTTCAATGTGGGAGCCTCAGGGATCTTCTGGTATGGACTCCGTAATCTGGATAAAGGTTTAAACAAGTTTGGTTTTGGAAATAGGTCCATAAAGGTCTTTCCTCCAACTGGTTGTACGCTTATCCTAGTCGTGGTATGAAACTTAGCATTTCTTGGCTTCTGACGGGAAGAATCTCAATCCACGACTTCTTTGCTTGACGACATATTCAAAAATACATAAAATCGAAAACAATATTTTACTGAATAGGGATGAGAGTATTCCTATGTTAAGTCTAGACTCAGAAGGTCAAGGAATGTGCTACTGTGTCATTGAGATTAAACACAGAAGGCTAGTGTTTAATTCACTCAATGTTGGCTCTAATACCAACCTGTCACACCCCGATATTTCCACGTATTACCGGTGGGCCTGGTGGGGAGTATCGTGACGTAGTTGATATCGTCATAGTCAAATTATCACAGTTTAATGCACAGCGGAAGTTAAAGATAATTTCATTACAAACCGATGAAAAGTAAGATCAATTATTACAAACGGTTGTAAAAGGGATCCACAGGCGGATCAAAGATAAAAGCAACATTGTTCAACAGATTCTTAAACATCTAAGCTTGCAAGACTCTTTATTGATGCTAGGAGTAGCCAACCCATTACGATTAGTACCTGCACTTAACCTTTTTGGGAAAATACATCAGTTTTCACTGGTAAATACAATTAACCGACTCATTTTGAAAATGTTAAAGAAAATTGATTTGAATGCACAAGGCACAAAATATCTTTTATAACTTGGGACAATTATTTAAAAATAATCTTGTATACAGTTTTACATATTTGTCGTTCGTCAGGGCCGGTTAGAAGAGCCGGACAAGATTAACTAACACACCACAGGTATAATGCCCACAAGGAAAAATCCTTATTGTGGGTTACTAGTTTTTACATATGCAACTGTCAGGTGTATGCCTACACCCCGTGTCTAAGTCGTGGTCATTTCAATGAATGATGCCAAGGATATCCGGGACATAGTCATTAACCCCCCAAAGGCCATATACCAAATAAAACAGATTAAAACGGGTTATGTAAATATATTAATCACAATCCGATTTAAAAAACTACATACCCGACCTAGCGGTATTATTATAATACCGTATCCCAAGCCCGTATAAAGGAAAATAAGTTAAAAGTATTTAACTGAGCGAATTATACAAATTTATCCTAGCCGTACAAATCAGCAAGTGCAAGTATCTTTTACTGGTCTCCTAAATCTGGAACGAAGGTTTTAATTAACATATTAGATTCCTAACGGGTCTTACTTAAGTTTAAACTTAGACCGGTTAGTTTTAAAGAAAGGTATACGGTTCAAAACGCATGATTCGAAGACCGGAATAGAATGTGATTTAGACCCGACAAGTTTGAAGACTTGTATAATATGGGTAAACTAAACACATTCTGGAATTTGAGATAAAAATGATAAGGTTTGACCCGTTTCGGTTAATTTATGCAAATTAGTTACATAAACCGCACCGAACGCGAAAAATGCATAACGGGTAAACAAGTGAGTCATGAACAGGTTTCCTAAGTTAATATGCCTTAAATATGTTGTGATATCAGTAGGATACTGTCACACCCCGACCACGTAAAACAACGAATCATGGTGGAAATGTCGGGGAGTGTTGTAACAGAATCATTGTTTCATAACACATGGAAATTTGAAATTTTGTTTTATTGAATAAAAGAGTTACAATGTCTTAACAACAAGGAAGCATAACATAATTAACTAGTCTTGCATCTTTTATTGTCACTAAGGCCCAAGTCCGCCTAAGTGTAACTTGATCAATCCTATGCATCATTTCCTGAAACACATGTGAAAATAGGTACGTCAGCATAAAAATGTCTGTGAGATACATAGGTTTTATTGATTTAGTATTCATGACTTGTAAGTTTAAAGAAAAGGTTTAACAAAAGTAGTCATGAACCTTGAAAAATGTTTTTTTTTATAAATCATATAAAAATCGATAAGGAAACAGATGATATAAAAGAGATATGTATGGTTAAGTAAATAACCAAGTAAAAATGAATTTGTATAAAATGTGTTGTTTATAAAACAATGTTTTGTAAAGATATGTTAATTGTGTAAAATGTAATATGTCAAAATTTAAATGATTTAAATAATGCTACGATATGTAATATCATAAAAGCACTTATATATAGGATGTACCAGCGGCGTATCCACCATGCTTTTATCATATTACACACGTGTCGTTACTTAAATCACTTACCCAAACAAGCCACCAATGTAAAAATGTTCATGTATAACTAACTAAATGTAATGTTTAAACAAATGTTGAAATGTTATTGTGTAAACAAATGTAATGTAGAGTGAATAAAAAGCCTTTATTGATTAAAAGCATTTACTCGACCCTATAAGAAAGAAATGTACAAAACAATGAAATTGATAAATTAGAATCAAAATTTATGTTTTGTAAAATAATGCATGCTTTACTAATACCAACATCTATGCGGTGTTGTGAAAATGCATACATTCAAGCCTTGAGACTGTGGCGATAAACCCTTAAATGAATTAAAGATTTATCTGAGTTATGTTTATCGAATTCGGTCATTCCTTCCATCCAAACATACCTAGGATGTCAGGAACGGGAGTTGTCAATTCCTATGGTACCACTACCTACTAACGAACGACGTAGCTAATGTTAATGAATGTATTTTTGAGCCATTTAAACAAACCAAATGTCATACCAAAATGTAAGCATGTTTTATGAAAATAATGTACTAAGTATGCAACAAATGGACATACATAGCATGAAATGAAATGTAAAATAATGTACTAAGTATGCACTAAACGGACATACATAGCATGAAATGAAATGTAAAATAATGTACTAAGTATGCACTAAATGGACATACATAGCATGAAATGTAATGTAAAACGATGTACTAAGTATGCACTAAATGGACACACATCGCAAAAACATAATGAAATCATGTACTAATAGTGTACTAATGAACATAGCAAGTATATGATATGAAAACATGGAAAGCATGAAAGTAATAATTAGGCACATGTGTTTCACCCCAAAATGTTTGAAAAACAGTAAAAGAGGGGTCTATGTACTCACTTGAGGGTGCTTAGAAGTCTTGAACAACAACCAAGCAAAGCTAGAGGGATCACGGAAATCAAACGGCACCTAATATAGGTAACTATGTAAATAAACGGACCTAAATCGGAAGATCGGATAAAATGAGGTTTCGTAAACTAAACGAGTATAGGAACTCATGTAACATGGTTTAACAAAGCCTACATTCTAAATCGAAACCTATCCTAAGTGGTTATGACCCATTACGACCCGTTTAGGTAGCTTACGCCACTTTAACGCGTCGTTCACGTAAAACGCGTTCGGAACGCCTAACTAGTCCTATGACAAGTATTATATGCCTTAATATGTCTAATATTGTTGTCTAATCAGTTTAGATATAAAAAATTATGTTACATATGCTTAAAATAAATTTATGCGCAAAAAGGGCATTTTGGTCATTTACCTAAGGCATATAAACTACCTATCATACAACTATTTAAACGAAGTGACCATAAGGTATAACCTTGGAAGGTTATTCCCTATGCAACTATGGTCATCTAATGTGTTTGGTCGGATCCTAATGATCGACCAAACAGGTCGGGTTTGAAAGTATAAGCGGTTGTTTAGACCGCTTACCTTTACGACCCTATATAAGCACTAAACCTAAAGTGGGACGAGCTAAACATGTTAAAACATGTTTAACGAGGTTTGAAAACAGGTTTGGTATCAAAACAAACGGTTTTGATACCTAAAAGTAGTTTGGTTACAAAATACGCAAGAATACGCATTTTGGCCGAAACTACGACTCGCCACTATACCTAGATAACGTGGTAATCAGTAGGTACAGTCATTCGAGACTAAAATCATCGTGATTACACTCACGTTATGAAGTTCAAATGAACTTCGTGTTGACCATAAACTAGTCAATGCAGAAAGTCGAACAAAGTTTGACTTTCGTGCTAAAAACGCATAAAAGAACGAAAGAGGACTTACAACGGGTCCAAGAACGGAAGTTTTGATCCGATTACTCTCAGGTATGAAGTGAATACTCCAACTTAGAGAGCCAAATCAGATCAAAACTGTGGGTTGCAACAATGAATGGGTGGGGTATTTATAGTTTTTACACAACCGTTAAGATCGTTCATCGAAAACCGAGCTTTGATCTGGACCTTACATGTGTGCCCATGGTTTTAGAATACCATGGGTACCCCAAAACAAGCCCCTAGTTTCATTAAAACCATGTGTAAATGAGGGGAACAGCTGGAACAAGCTAGAAATCAGATTTTCAACTTTGGTCCGTTCCTAAGATAACTATGGCAGATTGTCAATTTTGGGTCCCTGAATGTGCAAAACATGGTTTTTGATGCATTTTTGACACGTTTAAGCCCCTTTAATCCCATTTCAAGGATCTAAAATGAAGTTAAAGTATAGAGAACATGAAACATGCTCAAAAATATCTCGGATGTCGATTCGTTTGGTCGTACGGCTGCGTTGTTCGGTTAATTACGACGAAACACGAACGAACGCGAAAAATGATCCAAATGACGCGACGAATGGATTTTTATCATGACAATCACAAAAATAAAATATTTTAATGATTACATAAATTTTTGGATGTCCGGATGTATTCAGAACGTAAGATATGCGCGAAAATGCAAACTTATGCACTTTTTGACGCTTTTAGTCCCTGAGTGACCAAGAAGTTTATTTTTGCCTACCAAACACCTTAAAGCCTATTTCTAAGCTATGTAAAGGATATTTAGGGCATATTTAACTTATGATCAAGTTCCAGAATGTTTGTTACAGTACGAATCGGCATACTTTGGCAGTTTGTCGAATTTAGTCCCTGTAAGCGAATAAACTTGATTTCGGCACACCAAACCTTCCAAAACTTATTTCTAAGTTATGTAAAGGTTATTTAAGGTATGTTAAGCCTATATCACTGTTCCGGAGTGTTTGTCGCATTAAAATGGTTATATTTACGCATCAGTGCACGTATAACCTTCTAGAAAGCGATTTACAGCCCGAAATCGAACAAGAATTGATATGTGCAAATGATACACATATTTATTCAAATCCCAAGTATGAAATATAACATTTCATTGATTTGGTACTTGTTTGATGGCCGTGGAGGCACAGGTGTCACAGTCTCCCCTACTTCAGGAAATTTTGTCCCGAAATTTATTTAGAGGAAACTTGTGAGAGCTTGAAACATGAAGTTGAAAAGATAATACAACACTGGTTAGGGTTCCGAACTTCTAGTAACTTTAATAACATCATGCTTGCAATGTAAGAGGGACACTTATATACAAGTATATAAAGCGTTAATGGTGCGTCTACCGTACCTTCGTTACATTGTTCACGTTTCGTTATTGTTGCCACCATAGGTTCTTACACGGGATAAATCTTACTGGGCTCCTGTGCACTGAATTTCATAATTATGTACGCGTCCATAATTACATAATTCCTTGCATAGTCCGCACAACACAATGTGTAGGGGAAAACCAAATGAACAAACTTGTGATGAGCGTGACTCAGGGCCGGCTTAACCATTTTGGAGGCCCAAAGCGTAGTAAAAAATTGAGGCCCTTTAAAATTCACGAGGATCACAATTTTTCAGTTCCCGATTTAGCCGTGTTGTCAAAATAATTTGATTTTTACCTTATTTTACAGTTTTTGTTTCGTCTATATTATTGATGGGTGGTTTCATTTTTGTTCAGTTAAATTCATATAGACTTTGAATTTGATTTCATTTTTGTTTCGTTGGTTTGACTGTAAATTCAATTCCAGTCTTTCCAGATTAACAATTTAACACTACACAATCTTAATTATCACAAAAATATATAAGTTGCAGGATAAAAAATACCTGCGAAAGACGAGTTACAAGCTTGATATCTTCTAGAATCACATTTGTCAAAAACAAAGACTACATGTTTATCTAAATCTCAAGTTAATTGCCGATTACAAATAAATAGATAAGTTATCTAAATGAGCAATTGCCAAATACATGAACTATTACAATTTTTAAAAACAAGAACTACTATGAATTTATGATTGGCAACGATTAGGCTCGTCAAGAACTGTAGATCGGAAAACTAAATGGTAGTAATGAAAATAAAAAAAAGATTACTTACAGTTATTGTTGAAGCTTATTTTATTGCACGTAGAACTCAGAATCAAGAACAAATTTGCAAATCGGATTCACTGTAGAAGAACAAATCCATTGTCGATTGGCTTTGACAGTCGCTTCAGCCTCCACGCTTGTTTCCTTTGCCAATTAGTTGCCCTAGATAATCTTCTATCGTTCCCCAGAATCACGTTCCCAAGAATCACGCGCCCAATCTTTTAATCTTCTGACTTCTGCAGTTCTGCGTTTCCTTCTGTCCTTCACGTTTCCATTTAATCACACGGCCCAATCTTTTAAGCCCACTCCTTTGTTTATAAGCCCAAAATGCAATACATGCTATATAATTTTTTTTAGGCTGGAGGCACTATAAAATATGTGGCCTAAAGCCCTAGCTTGATTTAGCTGGCCCATGGGCCGGCCCTGGCGTGACTAGACCACCATAGGGTCCTTTTACTTAAATGAATAAATGATTTAAGTAGACTACCAAGGAGTCTTTTCAGCCATATCATCACATGCCATTCTTAACCAGATTTTGAATCAATCTTCTGACTTAGACCACTCAAAGGGTCTCTTTTTGAATCATGGAATGGTACTATATAATCCAAGGGTCTTAACGATTACGTAGAAGCCCGTTAAGAATTTAGGGTAGTACCTTTGGATATCCTACTATGAATCCCTCATATGAAGATATGGAAGATTCTACGAGGATTTGGATAACGAATATCCAGATTACTCAAAAACACAAAATGCATAAAAGAAAACACAAATTAATATGCCTTAAATATGTTGTGATATCAGTAGGATACCTTCCATTATGCACAAAACGGATTTAAAGTCAAATTAAGCCTCGTAGGGGTATTTTGGTCATTTTAGAGGTTATAAAAGAGATTAAATATAAATATGAGGTTTAGGTCTGAAAAGATCAGTAAAAATATTTAATTTAATAAGTTACATCAGTAGGGTATTGCATATATGTGAAATTTGTCATTTATAACCAAACTATGCACCGTAGGGGCAATTTGGTAATTTCACATAAGCATTAAAGGTCAAATTTGGAAATCTGGGTTCAAAACTTTTTCTTAATGTTAAAGTATAAAAATTTACTTAAAACATCAGTAGGTATTAAGTCTTATATGATAAAAATAGTTTTAATACATACTATGCGTTTAAAACGCGTAAAAATTGGTTTTAAGCGATTTTCGGGTTATAATAATAAATCTGAGTTTTTGATTAGTTTATAAAGTTCAAAATATTTTATTTATCATATAAAATCAGTAGCAAAAAGTTTGGTATCGAAATTTGGGTTTAAATAGGCTTTATGCCAAATATGCCGTTTAGTTAATAAAAAGCTTTCAATTTACGCTATTCAGCATAACTCTTAATCTAGACCTCAAACTGATGTCAAATTTTAAGGACAAGTTTATAATTCAGTAACAAAGGTTTTTGTCCTCTCACATTTTCAAAAATATCGTTTTAAGGTCAAAAGGGCATAATGGTCAACATTTAGGCATATAACGGAAACATGCAAATGAATCGGATAAATTAGGAACCAAGTTGTATAATCTGATAGGGTTATACTAACTTATAACCTGGTCCTAATGGAACTTTAAGGCATGTCTAAACTAAGCTAAATCGGGTCAGAACTGAAAGTCAAGGCAAAAGTCTACTTTTGCGACTTTCGGTTCCGAACCGAGCCTAAACTCAGAATTGTCGGGTTGAACATGCCTAGACATGTTCAATTAATATTTACCAAGTTATTAAAGTGATAAAACTGATTTTATTGCTTTTACATCGTTAGTTATGAATTTTAATTATAAACCGACTCGTTTAACTTTTATTTTAATTACTTTGACCCGACAATTAACTAAGCAAACGTGGTAATTTGGAGGTGCCCTTTTGAGGGTTTAATACCTACCTAATTACGATCACGTATCCATGTTCATTGCGAACAATGGCTTGATCGCTTAAAAGTCAAAGCGTTTATCGTAAACGCTTGACTTTTCGGCTTTAATCGCCAAATAAAACAAACTAGCCATAAGAGGCACTTACAAAGGGCCCAAAGGACTGAATGGAGGTTCCTAAAAGCTCAGGATCCTCCTTGGCTTGGAGATACAGCAGCTTTGAATGAATTGGTGCAATTGCAAGTGAAACATCTTGGCCTATTTAAAGTTATTTAGATGGAATAGGATGATGCCAAGTGTTTCAAGAGTTCAATAGATCATAACAGGTGTTAATACAGCTGTTTACATTCTATGTGCAGCCCAAGGTTTCAATTTGATGGTTTGGATGAGAGTGGGAAACCAATACTATCGAAAACCCGCAATTAAACCAATATATCTTATAAAAATTTGGACATAATTGCAGATTCAGTCCCTGTTCTTTGTAATCAGCTCCTTAAACCCATATATCTTATAAAAAAACATATTCAGTCCCTCTGACTTCTGAATCAGATGGTTGCAGGTTTAAAACAACTTTTGAAAGTTGTTAGGATCAGAAACACTTTGATGAATTACAATTTCAGCCCCTACATATGATAAATGCTATTTCTGACACATTTAAAGCCTGTTAAGCCATTTTCAAGGCTCTACAATGATGCCTAAACGTAAGGGATATGAAATATGCTCAGAAATATGCCGGATGTCGGTTCGTTTGGCCGTACGGTTTCGTCGTTCGGCTAATTACGACGAAACACAAACGGACGCGAAAAACAATCCAAATTATGCGAAGAATGGAATTTTATCATGCCAAACACTAAGATAAAATATTTTAGTGATTACATAAATTTTTGGATGTCCGGATATATTCAGAATGTAAGATATGCACGAAAATGCAAACTTTTGCACTTTTTGAGGCTTTTAGTCCCTGTTTGACATAAAAGTTTATTTATGCACGCCGGACCCCTCAAAGCCTATTTCTAAGCTATGTAAAGGATATTTATGGTATTTTAACTTATAGTCAAGTCCCGGAATGATCGTTACCATCCGATTCGATATACTTTTGCAGTTTAACGTAAATAGTCCTTTAATCGCACAAAGTAGCGCGAAATGTCATTTAATGATATCCAACCTTCCATGGCCTAGAATGGGTATTCCCAAGCATGTGTTTAATTATTACTACGCTCTCGTTCGCTTGAATGGTCACCAAAAGGCGTAGATTCAAAAGTTGACGCTTTTGGACCCTCTAATGAGCAAACTTGCGCAAATAATCGTTTAATAGCATCGAAGCCTTATATAATCCATGTTAGGTATTCTTGAGAGTATTATTAAACATCATGATGCTTTGGGTTCATAAAAAGGTCATTCAGAGGTATAATTAAACGTATTGACGCTTTTAACCCCTTAAACTTGCGAAGTTGCGCGTAACATCACTTAAAGGCATAAAAGCCCTAAACGGCCAATAATTGGCATTCCCGAGAGTATAATCAATTATCATGAAGCTCTCGGTTTGTTAAAAGGTCACTCAGAGGTAAGAATTAACATGTTGACACTTTTAACCCTTCGACGCGCAAACTTTCAATCAATTATGCAAACAGCCATTCTCGATCAACAAGTGGCCCATTTGTGAATATGATTACCATGTAATGTTATTCAGAGGTTTATAAAAAGCATGTTAACATTTCCAGTCCTTCTATAATCAAAGTTTTTTATTTTTCACAAAATTAGTCCCTCAAATTCAACGTTTGACTTTATTAGGGTTTATTATACGTGTCAATACATCATTGGACGTGATTTTACGAGGTGTTACATCCTCACCCCCTTAAAAGAAATCTCGACCTTGAGATTTGCTAAAGTAATGGAAGTACTTTCTGACGTATCATGGACTTAACCTCCATAACATATTTGGGCCTCTAAGGGCATCTCAGTCGACCTACACGATAGGTACATACTCCTTTTCGGAGCTTCTTAACATGTTGATCCTAATCTATACAGGTTTCCTATCAACCCATAAATTTTCATTGGTCTGCATATCATTCTGTGATAATGCTTCTTGTCTTATCGGCAAAACATATCCTTAAATCACTAGTGTGGGATACATTGATTTCCATCAAGCTCCTCATGTAAGTTTTAGCTTATAGGTTACCAATCTTGATATATTCGATTTCCTCGAATGATTCTATATATCAAAGCTTAACTAGGCCGTTGTATTAAATTTTCAGCACACCCTTCCAAGGTGATACTTTCTGTTGAATCTTATTCCTTAACAAGAACTTAAGAGGTTTGCGACTTTCATCAATTATTGACTTCCTGCCAATTAATGGCAGTTTCCAAACGATCATAAGTTTATATGATCTCATCCATCGTTTCCAAGGTAATCCTTCAGATCCGGATAATTGGATTTACCAAAATTCTGTCCATTAAACGGATTCTTGACATTCCATCTATACAAGGTCTCCAAAGGAGCAGCCTTGATACTTACATAACAACTATTAGTTATAGAAAAGCTCATTTAAGGTGAGATGATTATTCCATCCACTACTTAAACCAATCTTAAGGAATAGCTAATCCTTACAGTTAGTCGGACAAGTCGACGATCCTGGGCAGCTGATGGCGATTCTTAATTGTTGCCTAAATAAGGTTGCGGTAATCAATGCATAAGCAAAATGAACCATCTTTCTTAATTAATAATACCGAAACTCTCAGAATTTGAATCAGGCTTTAAGAACCTCTATCTTAAAATTCATCTAATTAGGGTTTCGATTCTTCCAATAACGATGGTACTAATTGTCATGGAGTTTTCACAATAATGCAGCCCTATGCGGGATGTAAATCTTAATTCTACTTGCCTTTAGAGGTAAACGGGGTACTTCTTTGGAGAAGATAGTCAAGACCCATTAACTGAATTAATATTCGTTTATGATCACCCAGTCATAATAAGCCAATAAAGTACATCGCATTGCATGTATGGTTCATATCTAAACTTAATTACCAATAAAGTTTCTTTTTTAAGTAAGTTATGCATGGAATCCCAATTTCCATGATTCCCAAAAGCCGACACTTCTAAGCATATTAATACATCCTAATTAACATATCAACATCTTTATACATCATCATGCACATCTAAATCACAAGCTGTCCCTCCCCAACCGATGGCAGAAACATCGAGGCGAGACGTAATAGATTGCTCAAAGACATCATAACACTAAATTTGCGACAACAAATTAAAATTCAAAATTTCATTTCATTTCACTAAATCAAGCATTACATTGTTCATGGAAAGTATGACAATTGAAATTTCAAAACTAACAATATTAAAATGCATAGATTAAAACTAGATGAGTATCCAAATCCACCCTAAGTCTTTTCTTGCGAAATCATCATCAAATATTTTATGCAACATGTATAAAATATCCGTCAACACAAATTATGTCGATGAGCATACTAGTTTGTCTACATAGCATAAATATGAATAAAGTAAATTACAAAAAGCGTCCTTTATGTATGCTACTTATTGCAAACTATGTCCTTTATCTTCAAAATATACAAGAAACGTACTCGATGTTTGCAAATCCTTGCATGTTATGTCATTTAGCCCAAATTCAGTTAGTTTTCATTGTTAAATCTGACCAAATAGACCCCATATAAGGGTATTTGGTCATTTTACCCTAAATACTAAAATAAATAATCATAATCTAATTAAAAAATAAAAAATAAAAACAACTATGTTTATAAATATATATATATATATATATATACACACACAGATAACACAACCCCAAACTCTCTCTCTATCTCTATCTACCCTACCACCACCACCACCACCACCACCACTTACTCCTACTATCACCACCGACCTGCCACACCTGGTCTTCTGCTCCGGTGAAGCACCACCATCAAGCTAGCCACCACCACACCTGGTCTTCTGCTCCGGTGAAGCTCCAAATTCAAATCTGCTGCAAACCATCGACAGAGTCAAGTTCGTCGGAAACGCGTTTGAAGATCGGAGAAAGTTGTTTCAGATCTGCTGCAAACCATTGACCGTATATCAGATAAAGTTGTTTCAGATCTCCTTTTACGATCTAAACAAAATTCCGGATTGGGGGTTTGTTTGGGGTTGGTAGCTTAAATGTAGATTAGGGTTTTAATTTGGATTGTGGTTTGTTAGGGAGCAGTGGTGGCATCTTGATTTTCTGGCCGTCGTTGGTGGGGGTTATGCAACAGGAGTGGAGGTGCGGTGGTAAAGGTGTTGACGGTGGTGGAGATGCAATGGCGATGGTGGAGGTGCGGTGGTTGGGTTGTGCAATGGTGGTGGGGGTTTTGCAGTACGAGTGGAGGTGCGGTGTTGACGGTGGTGGAGGTTCGGTGGTGATGATGGAGGTACAGTGGTTGACGGTGGTGGAGGTTCGATGGTGATAGTGGAGGTGGGGTGTGGTGGCAGGTGGGTGGTGGTGTTGGTGGTTGCAGGTGGGGTGTGGTGTGGTGGTTGGTGGGTGTTGGAGATGATTATTTATTTTAATATTTAAGGTAAAATGACTAATATACCCCTATACGGGGTCCATTTGGTCATAGTTAACCATAAAAACTAATTGAGTTAGGGCTAAAGGACATAATGTGCAAGGGTTTGCAAACATCGAGTACGGTTTTTGTACTTATTAAAGATAAAGGATACAGTTTGCAATAAGTAGCATACATGAAGGGAGATTCTTGTAATATACTTATATGAATAAAATCTCAAATCCACATGTTAATTGTATACTAAGTCATTTAATCATACTAGCATGCAAGACTAAATATGAACCCAAAGTTTCCACTAGCGTAACCTTGTCACCGAAGCAAATAAGACCGTAAAGATTGAGTATTTAACAAAGACCCAACAAACGGGGTGGTGTGCTAAACCTGTATCACTATACATGTTAAGGGAGACTTTTTAAAGTTAGTGATAGATAACAACATGCATAAGATTTGTCCTAGTATGTATAAACAAGTAGCATAACAAGTAAGCATGTTTAAATATTAAGTGTTTGCATAAGATTGATTGTATGTGTGCGATTGTGATTTTAATACAGATACATGTTGCAACTGCCAATCTGGGAGTAGCCCACTTGGTAGAGGCTCTTTCCTCCTAGTGGGAGGTCTTGGGTTCAATCCCAAGCAAGGAGTAGATTAGTATTTATTTGGTGTAATTTAGGAGTATGTAAGGTTTGCCATTCAAAAAAAAAAAAACATGTTACAAGCCAAATAATGTTTAAAACGTAAAATGGGTCAAGTATGAACTCACAGTTTGCGAAGAAATTACAAAAGCGAGTAATTGGTTTTGATGGATGGAGTCACCAAAGTTACCTTATAAGGTAAACAAAGGTGTATGAGTTTATGGAGTTTAATGACGAAATGTATTGGGAATTTATAAGTATGAAAATACATAAAACATATCTTGTCTAGATATTTATTTGGACACTATTTTTAGTTTGTGTTTTTCATGAGTGTTATGCCTATTAAAAGTGCAAAATAAGGAGTCTAAAACTAAGATAATCTCCACCTAAACACATAACATTCAACCATGGTTTTGGTTGATATTATGGTTTGCTTTTTGGAAGTGTTATATATGTATATTATTAGGTATATTATAGTCATGTACTTGTCATGTATTAGAGGTAGGGTAATCCACTAACCATAAGAATTCACCAATGCACAAGTCATCAACATGGATTATTCAAATGGTCATGAATACAAGTATGAAGAACATAAATAAACTATCTAATTCACTAAGTATCCAAGTGAGTATAACTAGACGAGTGCGTCCTACATTGTTATGGTTAGAGACTTGCTGTAGTTTGTTCACTTTAATGCTTGGAAGTTACTTAGAGCTTTAGAAGATTAAGAAAATGGAGATTTTTGACCTCAAAGTTTCTGGAATCATACCTCCACACAAGTCCCTCAATAATAGAACTTGTTGGTAACTTAGTTTGGTGTGAAAAAGTTCCAAGAAACAAAGTAAAGTTAAGACAAGTTTAAAAGTTTAACAAAAACCCTCACTTGGACCTAAAAAATGGTGACATACCATCTTTTTTTTACCTTGTTAAACATGTGGTAATGCTCCTAGAGGTTATCCAAACAAGAAGAAAAGTGTAAGAATGAAGACCAAAACTCACTACTTTGGTTCTTGAACTTTTTACCCAAAATAGAAGAATTAGAATATTAGAGAGTGTTTGAGAGTGATTTAGAAGTGGTGAAAGTGTTTAGAAGGTGTTAGGGTTGGTATTTATAAGTGGGATAAGTGGTTGGGGTTTTAAATAAGTTGGTTGGGAGTTAGGAGGAGGGAAATTATATTTTTGGTCCTTGCACTTGTGTGGCTTGTTATTTTATGCAATAAACTCATAATTAGGCATCTTTTTAGGGTTTGAAGGTGCAAGTAAACATGTGAATGATAATAACATGTACGAATAATATTCCAAAGATAATATAGTCTCGATGTATGATTCAGTTTTGTATAAAACGCGTATTTGTGAATGTTTACATATTGTGCAAGTATAATTAGGCAAAAATAATATAAAATGTGATTTCCATTATGATCATGTTTTGAATTACAATGGATTGTAAAAAAATTCAAATTACTTGACAAAACGAAAAAGAATGATAATTACGGAACGTCACACAAATCCTACACGTCTATGATAATAAAGTTTCTACTTTAGAAACCTATGATCTAGCATGCGAGTTTCCACCATTCTATGAATCAAAACACGTTTACACATTCCCTGTAACACATTGACATCATCCTACATACTCATGCATGTCTAAAACTCATGTTACAAGTTGTAGTTTCAATAAAGTTTCCCTTTTTGGAAACCCTAGGTATCGAGCATTGTTCATGTAATTTTAACACATCAAACACTTTAATACATCCTAAATAGCACATACAAATCAACATTGATCATCAGATACATCTAGCATGCAATCCTACACGTACAAATATTAATAAAGTTTCCATTATTAGCAAGTTATGAACACCATGCTTGATTACTAAATCTAATCATTTTAACATGTTAATATGCTTGTATTAACACATATTCATCATTACTACCATCACAAACCATCATACATGTCTAGAATTCAATCCATAAAATTCTTCAACAATAAAGTTTCTACTTTTATTAAGGTAGAACTATTATGAGTCAAGGGTTTTCACTTCATATTAAGATAGGCACAACATTTTGTTTGATTAGAATTGTGTTTGGATAACTAGGGTTTTCACCCAAAATCTTGAAATCATAAAACAATCAAAACGAATAAAAAATCTAAGTCGTATGCGTTCGTATCACACCCCAACCGATGGCAGAAACATAGTGGCGGAACGAAGAGATTGCTCAAAACGTCATAATATTCTATTTGTGACAATAACTTAAGATTTCAAATTTTGTTTCATTGCATAACTTCCAAAGACACATTGTCTCAAAAGAAATTACAACAACTTGGGATCAACATCACTAAACACGAAAAGAAATACATAAACAAAATTCAGGTGCGATTCTAATTTCCACCCTAACTTGATTTCTCGTGCATCATCATAAATTTCTTGCAACATATATATAAAGTATCCGTCAACACAAAAAGGTCGGTGAGCATACAAATTTTGTCTACATAACATAAGTATAAAAATGTCTCGAATCCACATGTTAAATGTACACTAGGTTATATGAACATACTAGCATGCATCAACTATAAATCAAACCAAAGTCTTCACTAGTGTAATCTTATCACCGAAGTGAATAAGATTGTATTGATTGAATACTTAACAATGACTCAAAATGGGCAGTGTGCTACTCCTATAGTGCTATACATGTTAAGGAAGGCTTGCAAAGTTAATGATAACTAACATGCATGATAGGATTTCAGTATGTATAAACAAGAAGCATAACAAGTAGCATGTTAAGAATTGAGTGTTTGTATAAAATTGATTGTATGTGTGATCGTGAATTTAATAATGATACATGTTGCAACCCAAAGTGATTTAAAGTGTAAAATGTATCAAGTATACTCACGGTTTGCGAAGATATTCCACAAAAGCAAGTTGAACAAGTTTGAAGGTTAGAGCACCAAAGTTACCCTAAAATGGGAAACAAAGGTTAGTGAGTTTGTGGAGTTTGATGACGGGAAATTTATTCGGGAATTTATAAATAGGAAAATACATAAAATATATCTTTTCTTGATACTCATTTGGACACCATTTTTAGTTAGTGTTTTTCATAAGTGTCACACTCATTGGAAGTCCAAAACAAGGAGTCCTAGACTAAGATTAGTTCCACCTTAACATCTAACATTCAACCATGGTCTCAGTTGATGTTATAGTTCGGTTTTTGAAAGTATTACATATATACATTAATCATTATAATATAGTCATGTATTAGAGGTAGGGTAATCCACTTACATCATGATGTTCACCATTGCACAAAATCACTACAAGGATGATTCATATTGTCATGAATAATATGAAGAACAGAAACTAACTCTTCTAATTCACCAAGTAACCAAGTGAGTTTAACTAGACGAGTGCTTCCAAACATGGTTATGATTGGAGATTTTGTGTAGTTAGTTCACTTTGTTTACTTGAAAGTTACTTGGTGACTTAGATTGTATGAAAATGGACGAATATGACCTCAAAGTTTCTGAACTCATATCTCTAACACAAGTCTTCCAATAATAGAACTTGTTGGTAACTTAGTTTGGTGCAAAGAAATCCAAGAAACAAGGTATAGGATGAACAAGTATGAAAATTTTAAGAAAAATACGCAACTTGGACCTCAAAATGGTGATGTACCAACTTGTTTTACCTTGGTAAACTTGTGGTAACACTCCTAGAGGTTGTCCAAGTAAGAGGAAAGCAAGAAACAAGAAGAAAATGAGAGAAAATAAGTTCAAAACTTACTGTTTGGAACTTAAGAACAATCGGCCAACATGATGTGTCTGAAAGACAACATATTATTATTATGTAAAAACCTGCATTTTGATAGTTGTTTGCTGTAAACTCTATTTGGAATGGTTTAAATGTTTGTTTATGAGTATTTTACAGATTCCTAAGTGAATTGGAGGATTTCCGGGCCAGAACTGAAGTTTATTGAAGATTGCTCAATACAGGCCTAAGTCTGTGTTTACGGGCCATGTGCATGGAAGAAAGTTACGAATCGTGGGCCCCAAGTTAAGACACCGACATATTATTGGAAACCCTAGATCAACAAAGAACAACTTTCCCTTGTTTACGAGCCGTGACCCGGGTTCGGGTATACAGGTCGTAAATAACCTAAAGTCAGATGGACCATATATAAAGAAAGAGATTCAAAGAAACCCGAGAAAAGAGTTGGATGAAATAAGAGAAGAACGCGAAAAAGGGGTTGTTGAAGTTCAAGGGTTCAAGATCAGAGATTTAGGAGAAGATTCGAGGAAGAAGAACGTACAGAAGAGCAAGAGATTGTCCTTTATTGAGTTACCACCCTTCGTATTATCTATTCCGTTAGATTTTCTGTCATGTATTCATTGAATTCAGTTGATTTGTTTGTTACTATGAGTAAGTAACCTCACAATAGCCGATTAGGGTAGGATGATTCTTGTTACTATGCAAAGAGTTGGTTGATTTTGTTATGGAAGTGTGTTTTTAGTAAGGTTTGCTTATGAACTTGTGATAGTGTAATCTATATGTTGAGTATTGATGTCCAAAAGAGTTTGTGTGGGTGATTTAGGTCTTCCTATGAGGTTATGCATGTTAGATCTATTTCATTTATCTTTTGACTATATATCGATCGTTAGTCTAGGGCTAGATGCTTAGTAGGCAAATGATAAACTTGGTTGGATATTGGTAATTGATATGGGTCACTTATGGGAAGAATCCGATTATAAGGGTTTGGAAATTAGATAAAGGTTTTCTTTAAATTGTGTAATCTGGATAGTAATTTGTTTGGTTCGTTAATCTGGGTTGCTCTAGCAATATAGCCTAGTTATATGGGGATATGGGGTTAACCTGAGAAGGCTCTAACTTTTTAATACTACACCCTCATCTACTAGTGACAACCATGACGAGTTTTTCTTAAGAACCATATCAACTGTTTTGCAAAAGTAATAAGATGATGCTGAACCTAATTGGTTATCTTTCTATCACTGGTTCTAAACTTAATTATTTAAGTTGTTTATTGTTTTCTTAATTCTTAAAAGTTACTTAGGTTAAATATTACAAAAAAGGTAGGTTAATAGATTATAGTGTCCATGGATTGTTACTTGGGTCCTTGCCTAGACTATACTATATATTGATAGGTATGTTTGCCTAGTACGTGTATACTTAGTATTAGTGCTTTTATCCTTAAACTCGGTTGTGTTCCAGGTCAATTTAATTGTTACTCTCTAAGCACGTCAAGTTTTTGGTGTCGCTGTTGGGGACGCTTAACTATTTCAAATCTATCTTATTAGTAGTAGTTTAACCATTAGCTAGGTTTAGGTTAGGCTAGTTTAGTTTTTACTAGGTTTTATTTGTCTTCTGTTTTTCTTTTGTGTGCCTTAGTACTTTTAAGTGCGTTAGACTTCACCTAAGAATGGTAGAATGAACGATTGCGGATTACGTGTGGCCCACTACAGATAAGATCAAAAATAACATTACTCGACTGAGGGTTGGAGCTGCTAATTTTACAATTCCTACTCAGATCATCACTATGATCCAACGCTCGTGTCAATATCATGGACTTGCAGATGAGGATCTGAACGACCATATTAATAAATTTCTTGAACTTTATGAAACCTTCAAAATTGAAGACGTTTCAGATGATGTAGTGAGACTCCGTCTTTTTCCATTCTCACTAGTTGTTAAAGCCCTTTCATGGCTTGATTCTTTGGCCCCTGATTCTGTTACTACTTGGGCAGAGATGGTTGAAAAATTCCTTCATAAATTCTTTTCTCCTTTAAAAACTAAGCGCTTGTGTAGCAAGATATATGGATTCGAATAAGAGGAGGACGAAAGTTTCTCGAACGCCTAGGATAGGTTCAAAGAGTTGCAAAGGAATTTGCCTCATCATGGTGTGGAGCCTTGGATGGTCATGAATACATTCTATAATGGTCTCCGTACTCCTTCTAAGCAACACCTTGATACAGTAGCGGGAGGTGTCTACTCTGAATTAACTCCTACTTCTGCTCGTGCTCTCATTGAAAAGATCTCAGAAAATGGTTACCAATCTAGGAGAGATCCCATATCTTCACGAAAGGCTGATGTTGGCAGTGTAGAGTTATACTCTAAGCTAGCAGCCCAAGTTGAAGCGTTGACTGCCAAGATTGATCAACTTGTCACTAAACAAGAAATGTGCAGTACATGTAGGGGATCTCATTTGACAAAGAACTGTCCTATTGTTACACAAGAAGAGGAAATCGATTATGTGAATGATCAATTAAGATAAAGGTAACATAAATTCATTCCAGCAGGCTATTCTCAGAACAACAGATTCTAGACTATCGAATGACAACCAAGTCTACATGAGATGCTTATGGAATATATGCAAGTGAATGGGGTAAAGATAAATAAACAAGATCAAGAGCTGGCGGGACATAGAACTACAATTGAGAACATAGAAAAGGTCCTGATGCAGTTAGTATCAAAATATTTAGAGAGGGAGAAAACTCAAGTTAAATCTATGACTGTTCTTAATAACAATATCATCACAGAGAGCCCTTCCATTGTAGAGCTTGTTCCAGAAGGAGGTGATGCGCAATCCACTAATACAGAAGGTCTTACAATTCGGCAACTAAGCGAAATAAGAAAGAAATAGAAGGATTAGGAGTCAAAACCTGACCTTCCACTTCAGAAGTGCCAATTGAAGGACAAATTTGAGCAACAATATAGTAAGTTTCTGGCAAAGTTTACGAAACTCCATATCAATCTTCCTTTCATGGAAGCATTGACTAAGATGCCTAAATACGCCAAATTCTTAAAGGATTTACTATCTAACAAGAAAAGACTAGAGGATCTTTCTACAGTTACCCTAAACGAAGAATGTTAGGCAGTCTTGCAAAACAAGTTACCTTCTAAAGTAGTAGATCCAAGTAGTTTCGTTATCCCATATTTAATAGGGGATCTTTCGGTCAACAATGCTTTAGCTAATCTATGAGCAAGTATAAACCTGATACCTTATTTAGTGTTTGCTAAGCTTGGCCTAGGGGAACCTACTCATACTCAAATGAGTATACAACTAGCTGGTCGGTCAATCAAATATCCAAGAGGGATTTATGAAAACATGTTAGTCAAAGTGGAAAAGTTTGTTTTCCCAGTCGATTTCGTCATCTTAGATACGGATGAAGATGAAAATGTTCCCTTGCTTTTGGGACAACCATTCCTAGCTACGGCTAGAGCTTTAATTGATGTAGTCAATGAGAGACTAACTTTGAGGGTTGGAGATGAAGAAATTGTTTACGAGTTAGAGGAACTTAGGAATCAAGCATATGACAACTCGCTTATTTACAAGGATCGTACAAAGAAGATTCATGATCGTCACCTGATAGGTGATAAAAATTTCAAGTGTGGGGATCGTGTACTTCTTTATAATTCAAAGCTATGCCTTTTTCCTGGTAAACTAAGGTCAAGATGTTCTGGACCATTGTTATCAAAGATGTTTATCCATATGGAGCAGTCAACCTACTAAATGAAAATGGGGGAAATGTTCAAAGTAAATGAACATAGGTTGAAACGATATATCGAAGGACCCATTAGTTTGAACGAGGATGAGGAATTCAACCTCGATCCTATACCTAATGGTTAAGACTAGGCTTACATCCGGCTGAAAATGAGTAAACTTAGCGCTTCCGGGAGGCAACCCGAGGGTCCTAATATTCAATTCATTGCATTTCTAAGAATTCTTAATTTTATCTTAAAAAAATCTAGAAGTTACTGATTTTTCAGGGCTTACGGCTCGTAAGCATTTGTTTACGATCCAAACCTGTCAAGTGGGATCCACCTTGAAATCTATACCAGTTCACGACACGTAAGCATTTTTTGTACAAAACCCCAGCATACGACCCGTAAGCATTCAAACTACCTTAGAGTTACCATAATCTATAAATTGAAAGTCTGAAACTCTTATGTTCTCATTCGCACTCCTGTGATTGGGAGAATTTAGGCATTCAACAAAACCGATGACGAGTATTGAAGAATTAAAGGTATACTCTTATTCTGTTCGTGTTTTTCATGATTCCTCCTTACTGTCAATTGTGATATGTCAATTTTTAGAAATTGTTTTTGCTTAGTAAATTCCTTGTTTTTAAACAAATCTGAAAGTTTTTAATCAGAATCACAATTTGATCACATACGACCGTTGACATTGTTCTGGTCTATGGCTCGTAAGCTGGTCACTAAACTGGTAATTGACATAATATTCTTCGGTTAACAGTTTTGGTATGGAAATTCACCGTTGAATATGACTCATGACCGCCTACTAGTCCACGACCCGTAAACAGTATCTTATCAGTATATTATGTTTATTTTTCTGGTTATAGCAGAATGCTAAAGGACTCTATGAGGTACCATAGAAACGTGGCAGAGGAAGGCAAAGGACGAACTTTATTGGGCCATATCCTGCTAATCCAAAAGTTCAGGTGTACAGTAATGATCTTGCTAATTTGAGGACTGAACTAAGAAGCATGCAAAGACATATGGATGATTATCATATGCATTTGATAAGGGGGATTATTGATGTTGAAAGAAGTGTTAAAGATTTGAGGATTATCATTCAAGAGATGATGTTTGACATTGCACCACCAAAACATGTCAAGCCACTAAAGCCTAAGGTACCAGAGCCTATTTTTGTGCCAATGGGTAATGCTTATTCACCACATAAGCCTCACCCTCCTGAACCACCACCATTTGTGCTGATGAAGCCTGTTACTCCACTGATGGAGAGGGTAAAACCCGAGCATTAACGTATTTATCTTATGGGTTTTTATTGCATTGTAGGTGATTATCTTGTTTGAATGTTATAACTACGAGAAATTGTGGTTTTGCAGGTTAATCGTTGAAATTAGTGGAGTTAAAGTGCTTGGAGATGAAGTGGAACACCTTAAGATGATAAGCAAGGTAAAAGACATTTTCGGGATGAGTTATAGCTTAGAAAATAGCTTGGAAGCATGAAGAATGTGGAAGAATGAAGTTTCGGGGCTGAATTGTCATTTTGTGAAGGAAAGGAGATATGCAAAACCTACCATAAGCTACGTCAGATCAGCTGTAGCTTACGACCAAGACAAAACAAATGAAACAAAAACTGTCAGTCGTAACTTACGGTTGGTGAGCATAGGCTACGGCGGGGAGCGACTGGATATTCCGTGTTTGACTTTTTAAGAGGTATAAAAAGGTTTTTCAAAACCCTAACTCATTAGGACGAATTTGGGGGATCAAAGGAGCACGTTTGGACGGTTTTTACCTCTCTTTCATCATAATTTTCACCGAAACGAAGACCCGAAAGATGATTTCAACTATGATTCAAGCTTCTGAAGGCCAATTCACCAACATGAGCGGCTAATTCCTTTGTGGTTTCCTCCGAGTGGAGGATTCTTGTAAGTGGACCGTTTTTATGTGTTTTTTATTGTACTTGAACTTAGTAATCTAAGCATTTGATGCTTTTTACCATTTGGAATCCAAACTTGGTGAGATTCAAGAACAAACACGAAAATCAGAAAATACGAAGAACAAAGAACAATACCAAATCACCTTTAAACACTTGCACACGATTCTATTACTATGAATTAGCAAAACCGTCTAGTACAAGTGCTCACAACCAAATCGCCTCCCACTCTCAGTTTCTCTAGAATTTCTGTAACATGGAGGTTCAAACCCTAAAACAAGTTAGAAACTTGTTTATATACTAACTCAAGCCCACTTCCCTACATGGGCTCCCCTTGGGCCTGCTTGGCCCACATGGCCTAAAGCTTAGCCCAAGTGACCTATAAAGGTCCACAACCTAATATAAACTAACCAATAAGGCCCAGTTCGTAACCATAGCTTGTTGTATTAATTTGATGCGTCAGTCTCACACTTTAGGGCCTAACAATCTCCCCCTAGACAGATGCCATCAAATTTTCTTCATAACTTGAATTCAACAACGTCTTCAACGAAATCTATGGTTGACGCTATGCTGCAGATGTTGTGGAAGTTCTTGACTTCTGAACTCTCAGCACTGGGTCTCTTTCTTCGGATTTTGTGGTTAGCTTCATATCAGGATCACGATCAGCATTTGCTTGAAAATCTTGTCAAAAAGAATGTGAGAGGAGGATTCTCAACAGCTCTTTTCTTTTTCAATCTTTGTCTTTCAAGCAGGTTCATGGTACTTCTTCAAATGTACTTTCATTGTCAGACGGCGTTTCGTATCCGGTTCTTCTAACTCAGGTACATCTTGTTGTTGAGCTGCTCCAGGCTTCTTCAGCAACTAACAGCATCTCATCTTCATCAACCCCTGTTCTTGATTGAAACCAAGTTCTGCACATGCTCACAAACTTTTAAGCAAACATTTCTTATGCAACAGGGAGAGTACCATATGAACACTAGGTACATCCAAGTACTTGTATTCGGATTTCACAATTCAAACTCTTTCAACTTTTTATGATCAGTCAAATCTTCAAGAACGGTTATAATTTTAATTTTAAGAAAAACAATTAAAAACTCTATTTTTGGATTTTTGGTTTTTGTGGAAAAGCAAGACACTATTTTTGTATTTTTTGAATTTTTCTTTTTTTTAATTTTTATTTTTTAAGAACTAAAAACAAATAAAAACTCAAAATATAAACAACCACCATAATATACATTTACAATTGCAATGGGATCAAAATTCGTTCTCAGGCAGACTAAGGAACACTTTTTAGTACGAGCCTAATCAAACTGGTCTATGCGATTGCCAATATGTTTGTCCACTTAAACTTTAACGCTCAACTTTCAATTTTTCAACTTCGTGATATGCTTAAGGTAATATTATACTATTATACATGTGTGTCCCATTTCAAGGCATACCCCCGCGATCAAGGTAAGCACAACGATTCATCGTAGCAGGTGAGTATACTGATGTCTTCCTTTAAGATATCCTGACTGTGTCTAGGTCTGCATATAATCTGTTTTATCATGTTTTGATTTCTTAACAATGAACACCCAAATAAATACTTATCAAATCCCAGAAATATAAACAGCACACTCTATCATGCAAGTATCTTCCCTACCACATATTTCACAAGTCTAATCCAGATTTCTGAAATCTTAACTGGGACTAGGTTGAGAAGAGAACAGAATAGATCTTAAGCAGAGATGGTATAATATACAGATCAAATGAGTTTTTTCTCAATTTGATATATGTTTCTTGGGGTTTCTTTTGGGCACTAGAGGGCCTCTTTCGGGTGTATTAGATCTATAGCGCGACAACGTACAGCTAGGTCAGCATGTATCTGGATGCAGCAGAAGTTATCGTTGCCTAGCACCTCCAGGTCAGCATATATCTGGATGCACCAGAGGAGGTACACGACTTTTTTAGAGAAGATTTCAGAATCAGATCAAAATTGTGTGTATCGGGACAACAGACAGACATTCAAATAGAAATGAGCTAATTCCAAGTGACTTTCTTTCCTGGGGTCATGTACAATTTTAGTTCTGAACAGAAGGACATCCAAGATATCCCCGGATGATTCAACAATATAAAGACCCGAAACCTCAGATGTTGGCTATCTATCAACGCAAGATTTAAGACCACAGAATCATACGCCATTGGTATGTTACCCACATGGTACATAGTTCGTTATGTTTTTATCACTTAGTATCTTTTATCATTTTGAGCGTCAAGCCTATCGACATATCGCAGTAGATCCTAGTCTTTTCAGCTATGGCACCTTACATGTGTTAGTCAAACCCTTTAACACGAACATTTATTTCACTTCCCATATCATCCAATTTATCTTTTTGGCTTTTTCATTTTTCTAATGTTTTTGTATTTTTCTCATTTTCTCCCCCTAAAGCAATACTTATATATATACAGCAAACTCTTTTCGTATTTTTCTTTTCTACGTTTTCTCCTCCTAAACTCTATATCTATCTATATGTTCCTCTCCCCCCCTAAATTTGTGCATAAATCTTGTATTTTTGCGCAAATTTACCATTTACTAGAGAAAGGACACTTTATGTACAAAGTAAAAAAAAACTAAGAAAGAGAGAAAATACTTTTGTTTAACCGTTCTATCATCAGATTGAAGACTAATCAAATTCAAATCAAAGTACTGAATTTAAACGGTACCTTTTGCTGATCTTATCTTACTTCTCTAATCTCCTCCAAAGGAAACATATCATCTGTAAAAAAATTTGAACTTTTTGCAACAGTGAAATGTTACCCGTTTTTTCTCTGGAACAACCGCTATCAACATTCCAGAGATTGTCAACAGCTCCTCCTTAGTTGTTCCTGAAAATTAAGGAGATTAGTAAGACATGGGTACCCAGGCCAACGTGGTCCTGGGTTTACCTGAAGCATCAAAATAAGACACTTCTTTCAAACACAAGTCCCCTTTAATTTCAAGGATTGGAGACGTTGCTGCTTTGGATTTGGGTTTCCAAATCTGTTTCGGTTTAACAAACGTGTTCGTTGCCTTCGGTTGAGCAACTTTAGCTGATTCAGGCTTGTTAGTTTTAGAAAAAAGTTTTTGTTCTTGAACAGCCTTGCGTTTGTTTTTAGCACATTCCAATCCCCATCAGAAGGTTTAACCTTGGGATTCACATTCTTCATTGCCTTAGGTGATGATACCTTCATCGGCTTGGAATGGTAGTTACCCTTTGGTGTAACCCTCTGATTTTGCATATAATAGGGTACGTAGGGACGATTTGTGCAGTTCCGAGCAGTGTGACCAGCAATGTCGCAATTGAAGCATGTTTATCTCTTCACGTAGAAGGCATTCTGATCAGCTTGTGTAGCTCTTGCAGGCCCTGAAGGATGAACCGGACCTTTCTGTGCTTGTTTTTGTTGCACATTTCTTGCAAACAATGATGAATTCGGATGTCTATACTTGTCGTTTGCAGGGGCCTTCTGTGGTGGAGATTTCCTCTGAGTTTTCTTATTTTGTGTAGACTTCACGTCTTGTTCAGAAATCTCACCAGTCTTTCCGAAAGCTTTGTTAGCACAGTCAAATGCATATTTTTCACATTTGCCATTACTGACTGGCTTAACAAAGGAATTTTTCACATCACGGGCCTTTTGAGGACTATTGCTGCCCGTTGAGGACTGTGGAGAGCCTGATCGTCTTTGATGTTTAGGCTTCTTATTTCCGCGTCCTTTACCTGCTCGCTTCGGCTCCTATTGCTTGATCTGAACCTTTTCATCACTAACAGAAGGTTCAGATTGTTCAGCTTGCGCACTTTGAGCCTTGTTCATGTCAATCTTCACTTCTTCCTTCATGTCCTCAGCTTTGACAAAATCGGAGAATTCTGGTTTATCAGATGAAACACCAGAAACTTTAGTAGAAACTTCAGCTGAATCATTAGACGAATTATCAGCACAAGACGGTTTTGCATATGGCACTCTTGAGCTGAATTCACTAGAATCAACTGATTCCAATTTCTCAGAATCAGCTGCTTCAGGTGATTCGCATTTGGAATCTGATGGTTCAGCTGGCTCATTCGTTTCGTTTGCTGTTTCAGTCTCTGTTACACAAGCATCAACGTTTTCGCCCAAACCATCAGGCCTGACATTCATCATAGAGTGTAAAAATGAGCCAAAAATGTCACACGCATGAGAACTTGATGCTTGTTCATCTCCAACGACACCTTCAACTTTAACTTCATCTGCAGGGGAAAACGAAGCATTAGGATCAAAAGTACCCTTTGAAACAAAATTTACCGAATGAGTCGCTCGTTTATCAACAGGTCTGCTGTTGATTGATGACTTATCAGTTTTAGGACCGTAAGCCATCTTGTCCTCATTCATCAATTCCTCCTCAGTCATGGGTAAGTATGTGTAATTGTCATTGTAAGGAGGAGGAACTTGATTAAATCCCAACCCACACCCCTTCTTTTTCTTGTATGCAAGTTGCTGATCACACAGATTTTTGACCAGTTTACCGGAAGACTCATATTTTTTAATGTTAAGTTCGTTAATTTGATATCTTTCTCTAATATCTTCCAGTTCTTTGATCAAAATGCATACCTTCTCCTGTGCCTCTAAGAAATGGGCTGTTTTTACACTGACATCATCCTTAAGTTGGATGATGTCTTTTCGCTGAGCTTCAATTTTATCTTTATAAAGCTTTTCATTCTTTGATAAAGTAAAATTTTTATTTTTTTATGTCGTTGTAGTCTTGAATCAACTCAGCGTTGTGTAATCGATATGCCTCATTTCTTTCTCTACACTCAGGAGTGCAAAAGGCAGAAAGTATCTCTTCACGTTCTTTAGTAATTTCTTGAGCCAGGGGTTTGTTAAACATAAATGCTGAATTTTGTGATGAGTCAGCATTGTCATATGATTTGATTAGTGAGATCAGCTCATCTGACTTCATTTTGTAACAGTTGCAGTCGGTTGTCAATATTATCTGATTAACATTTCTAAACCAACTACAGTTCGCCTGATCTGGAATCCCTTTTATAGCATCCAGAAGCTTTCTGTTGCTCATGCGAGTAGACACCACCATCTCTGCCTTCTCCATTTCAGAGAGCAGTTCAACAAACCGGCCAATCACTGCTTCTATAGATTCACCAGGAAAGCATCTAAATCCTTGGAGTTCCTGCTCAAGCACCTCTCTCTTAGAAGACATTTTTAAGAAGAGATCCCCAAAAATGTGTGTTTTTTAACAATTTCCTCAACACAAGCTTAAAGCGAGAACCCGTGTACTCGCCAACTCAAACCCTTGCACGTAATCGAACCAGCTTCCTATATCGCACCTCGAAACCTGTCAGACCGTTATCACAAAACAAACCCCCTTTTTTTAATTTTTTTTTTAAATTACTTTTTAAAAAATATAAAAGTTTATTATTATTATTATAACCTAATGATTAATAATTATTATTATTATATTTAAAACAAAAAGAAACTGAACGTCACTGTCTTCTTCGTTAAACAATATCGACCAAAACCCTAATTTTTTAAGTCTCCAAAATGATGATTTGATGAGTGGTAATCGGAGGATCAGACAATGTATGGCAATGTGTCGTTGCAGGTGAAGAATTATTGGATCCCGGTGACTGTGCGGTGGTGCGGTGGAAGGAGAACGGTGGTGATCGGTAAACGGAGAGTGATCGGTAAACGGAGAGGACAGCGGTGGTCGGCGTATGACGGTTAATGATCGATGATGATGGAGAGTGAATGACGGTGATGAAGATGATGTACAGTGAACGGAGTTTACGGAGTTTACGATGGTGATGTGGATGGTGATGAAGACGGCCGGAGAAGGTGCAGGTGATTAACGATGGTTACGAGTGAAGATGATGAAGATCGGAGTTAAGAAGGATGGTCGGATGAAGAGATGACCGGAGATGGTGATCAACGATAGAACGATGAAGATAGTGATGATGAGTCGAGACTGGTGAGGTGAGGAGTCGAGACCATGACTCGAAATCGTGAGAAATGGGACTCGAGACCTGTTGACTCGAGACCTCAACTAGTGAGATGGTTAAGGATGTGCTGGTCGGAGACGTTTTGCGGCGGATATGCACGTTGTGGCGGATGTGCGGTGGTTGATGATTGCGACTCGAGACAATGGATGTTGATAACTCGAGATCTCGGTTGCGACTCGGAACCGTGAAAGAGATAACTCGAGACCAGTGGAGGTGATGGAGGTTGCGAGTCGGAACGATGTTTGCGAGTCGGAACAGTGGAAATGACTCGAGACCAAGTGATAACTCGAAACCTCTGTGATAGAGACAACTCGAGACCAGTGGGACTCGAGACCGTGAAGGATGAAGTTGATAACTCGAGACAATGGTGTCGGCTGGATTTTGTTGCTACTCGAGACCCTGTAGAGATGAGTCGAGACCTTGAACAGATGATGAAGTTGATTTGAGGAAAATGTGAGGAGAGTTGTTTCCTTAAAAATGGAGTCGAGACCAATTGATGATATTTTGAAACAAGGATCTGGTCAACCAAATTTTTTACCTTTTATTTTTAAATTTGGAAACAAGAATTTCAAAAAAAAAAAAAAAAAAATCAACCAGATTTTTTTCGAAATTTTGGGAATTTGATAACTCGGGAAAGATAATAATGATTACCTTTTAAAAATTTCAAAAGATTTCCGTTTATCTTGTAACAACTTTCAAAAGATCAAACACCACCAAAATATACTAACTTTTGATAAAATTTTGATGAACACTACGAAGAACACGAAGAACGCGAAGAACCCCAACCCAAAAATAACGAAAATCTTGAATCCTTGATATCACACCGAGCCTAGAAACAGGTTCTAATGGCTCTGATACCACTTGTAAGTCCCGTAAAACCGGATCTTTCAATGATATCAAACAATCACCAAGTTTGTGCGGAATCCAAACTTGGTGAGATTCAAGAACAAACACGAAAATCAGAAAATACGAAGAACAAAGAACAATACCGAATCACCTTTAAACACTTGCACACGATTCTATTACTATGAATTAGCAAAACCGTCTAGTACAAGTGCTCACAACCAAATCGCCTCCCACTCTCAGTTTCTCTAGAATTTCTGTAACATGAAGGTTCAAACCCTAAAACAAGTTAGAAACTTGTTTATATACTAACTCAAGCCCACTTCCCTACATGGGCTCCCCTTGGGCCTGCTTGGCCCACATGGCCTAAAGCTTAGCCCAAGTGACCTATAAAGGTCCACAACCTAATATAAACTAACCAGTAAGGCCCAGTTCATAACCATAGCTTGTTGTATTAATTTGATGCGTCAGTCTCACACTTTAGGGCCTAACACTTAGTTCTAGTTCATTCAATTTCTGAGAGTTCTAGTAATTGGGATATATTTGATTGTGTGACATTTGTGCTTGTAATCATTGTGAACAATTCAGTTATCAATGAAATAAAGTTATTTGATCCCAATGTTTGTTTGTTTATGTTTGATGTTTTTCATGTTTTGGTTTTTATTCAATTTCAAACTCTATATCGCTTTCTAGAGAATTATACGCAAACTGGTGCGTAAACGTAATCAGTTTAATGCGACAAATACTCCGGAACATCAACTTATGCTTAACATACCTTAAATAACCTTTACATAACTTAGAAATAAGTTTTGAAAGCTTTGGTATGGCAAAATCAAGTTAATTCGCTTACAGGGACTAAAATTGACAAACTGCGAAAGTTTGCCAATTTGAACTGTAACGAACATTCCGGAGCATGACCATAAGTTGAACATACCCTAAATATCCTTTACATAGCTTAGAAATAGGCTTTGAGGGGTTCGGTGTGCTAAAATAAACTTTATGCTCATTCAGGGACTAAAAGCGTCAAAAAGTGCATAAGTTCGCATTTTCGCGCATATCTTACGTTCTGAATACATCCAGACATTCAAAAATGTATGTAATCATTAAAATATTATGTTTTAGTGATTGGCTTGTCAAAAATCCATTCGTCATGCAATTTGGACCGTTTTTGCGTCCATTACGACTTCCGTCGTAATTAACCGAACAACGCAATCGTACGGCCAAACGAACCGACATCCGACATATTTTTGAGCATGTTTCATGTTCCCCATACTTTAACATCCTTAGGGAGCTTAAAAATGGGTTTGACGGGTGTTAGAAGTGCCAAAACACGACCATACGCGCACAGGGACCTAAACTGCCAAAACTCAAACTTTGCTGGACTGCAGGGTCCTTACGGACCGTATGGACCTGCTTACGGTCCGTAAGCAACCCCCAGATCAGCAGAAGTGATTTCCAGCCATTTCCAGCTGTTACCCACCTTTGCACATGGTTTTGATGTATCTATGGGTTGGTTTAGGGGCTCCCTTGGTTTTCTATAACTATGGGCTCGATGTGTACGGCTAGGATTGAATCTCGGATAACGAGGAACGATCTTAATGGTTCTACTACACCTATAAATACCCCCTCCATATTGCACTTCAAACCCACAATTTGAATCTGATTTAAGCTCTCTAAGTGGAAGTATATGCTTCCTACCTGAGAGAAAATCGGATCAAATCTTGCGGGGACCTTCTGTAAGTATTCCTTCATTCTTTTCATTCGTTTTAGCGTTAAAGTCAAACTGCGTTTGACTTTCTGCATTGACCAGTTTATGGTCAACGCAAAGTTCGTTTGAACTTCATAACGTGAGCGTAATCACGATGGTTATAGTCCCTAGTGACTATACCTACTGATTACCACGTTATCTAGGCTCAGTGACGAGTCGTAGTTTCGGCCAAAATGCGTTTTCTCGCGTATTTTGTAACCAAACTACTCTAGGGTATTAAAACCGTTTATTTTAATACCAAACCTGTTTTCTAACTTAACTAAACATGTTCTAGCATGTTTAGCTCGTCGCTTTTAGAATTGTGTTTGTCTAGGGTCGTAAAGGTAATCGATCTAAACAATCGCTTGTACTTTCGAACCCGACCCATTTGGTCGATCATTAGGATCCGACCAAACACTTTAGATGACCATAGTTGTATAGGGAATAACCTTCCGAGGTTATACGTTATGGTCACGTCGTTTAAGTAGTTGTGTGATAAGTAGTTCTTATGCCTTAGGAAAATTACCAAAATACCCTTTTCACGCCAAAATTCATTTTAAGCCTATGTAACATAATTTTTGACATCTAAACTGATTTAGCAACAATATTAAACATGTTAAGGCATATCTTGCTTGTTATAGGACTAGTTAGACATTCCGAACGCGCTTCACGCGAACGACGCGTTAAAGTAGCATAAGCTACCTAAACGGGTCATAGCGGGTCAAAAGCACTTAGGATAAGTTTCGTTTTAGTATGTAGGCTTTGTTAAACCATATTACATAAGTTCCCATACTTATTTGGTTTACGAACCCTCGTACTACCCAATCCTCCAATAGGTCCGTTTATTAATGTAGATACCTATATTAGGTGCCGTTTGAATCCGTGATCTTCTAGCTTTGCTTGGTGGATATCTAAAGTCTATTGAGCAATCTCAAGTGAGTACATAGTCCCCTCTTTTACTGTTTTTCAAACATTTTGGGGTGAAACACATGTGCCTACTTGTTACTTTCGTGTTTTCCATGTTTTCATATCATATACTTGCTATGTTCATTAGTACATCGTTTTACATGACATTTTATGCTATGTATGTTCATTTAGCGCATACTTAGTACATTATTTTACATTACCTTTTCATGCTATGTATGTTCATCATACTTAGTGCATTTGTTTTACATCACATGCTATGTATGTTCATCATACTTAGTGCATTGGTTTTACATCACATGCTATGTATGTTCATCATGCTTAGTACATTTTCATTTCATCACATGCTTACATTTTGGGTATGACATTTGGTTTGTTTAAGTGGGACCGTATACATTCATTAACTTTGATCACGCCGCTCGTTAGTAGGTAATGGTACCATAGGAATTGACAACTCCCATTCCTGACATCCTAGGTATGTTTGGATGGAAGGAATGACCGAATTCGATAAAACATAACACAGATAGACTTTTAATTTGTTTAAAGGTTTATCACCACAGTCACAAGGCTTGGATGTATGCATTTTCACAATACCGCATAAATGTTTGTATTCAGTATAGCATGCATTTTCACAAAACATAACGTTGATTTAAACCACGTTTTACTTCAATACAATGTTTTGTGCATTTTTACCTATGGTTTAGTTGATACATATTTCACTTGCCATACATGACATTTTGTTTACACATTACTTGATTGACATTTGACATAGACATTTTGATATTGATATACACATTTCATGGACTACATTTTGACATAAACATTTTGACATGGTTTTCACAAAGACATTTGACAAATGGTTTAGACATGGGCAATTTACATTGGTGGTCTGTTTGGGTAAGTGATTTAAGTAACGAGACGTGTGTAATGTGATACAAGCATGGTGGATACGCCGCTGGTACTTCCTATATATAAGTGCTTGTATTGTATTACATGTGGTAGCGTTATTTAAATCATTTAATTTGGACTTATACAGTTTTACACAAATAACATATTTTTCACAAGACTTTGTTTTACAAAACAGTTTATTTTATACAACTTATTTTACTTGGTTATTCTTTTACCCATACATTATTCTTTTACTTATACATATCATCTGATTTTATCGCTTTTCAAATGATTTACAAAACAAAACAATTTACAAGGTTCATGACTGAATTTTATTAAACATTTTCTTGAACTTAAGTCATGAATCATATTTTCACAAAACCTATGTATCTCACAGGCATTTATATGCTGACGTGCCTGTTTTCACATGTGTTTCAGGAGCTAATGCATAGGACGTTCGTGACACGCTAGGGTGGACTTGGGCCTTAGTGACATAAAACGAAGCTAGACTAGTTAAAACATGTTATGTACTCTTTGTTTCAGTTGTTTTTAGACAATGTACCTCGTTTGTTTGATAAATAAAATATAACTTTGTATGCCATGGTTGTGAAATAATAATTCTGTTACAACACTCCCCGACGTTTCCGCCACGATTTGATGTTTTACGTGGTCGGGGTGTGACAGATTGGGATTGGGGTTGGTAATCTAATTGATGTTCATGTGATAACCTTCCATTGTCTTGCAATCGAAGTAAGTAGTCTTTGAATAATCACAACCTATTAATTGAGTTACACAATCATGTCTATGTGATTGTCATAATTGAATTCCATTTTGAATCTAAAATCCGGTGGAACCATTGTTTCTCTCATTGATATAAACTCGATTTAGTTTGTCTTAATTTATTCTAAAACACTTAAAAACTTGATTTTTACATTTTTGCAAGAAGATCTTTAAAACTTAATCAACAAACACTTTCCACCATACTCATCTGGTTCGATACCCTGCTTACCCTAGCTACCTAGGTTATTTAAGTTTTTGCATGACACTCACGACAGTTATCATCCACCTCAGGGTAGGTTTTCTATGCTATATCAGAATCTGCCTATTTATATGAAAGTGGTGTGCGTTAAGCGTGATATGATTTTATTAATATTTTAAGCTCGTTTGACGCATTAGTCAAGTTTTAAATTTATAAAACACGATATTGTACTAACACTAAACACACACTAGGGCAAGTTGTCACACCCCGATTTCCACGTGTCTCACCGGTGGGCCCGGTGGGGGATTACCGTGACATGGTTGGCAACATAATAGTCAAACAACACAATTATATGAATGCACAGCGGAAGCAAAAGGTAAAATATATTACAATCCGAATATAAGTAATATCCAGTATTACAATGGAGAGTAAAAAGATCCACAGGCGGATCGATAATAAAACAGAAACAATAGTTCAATAGACTTTGACATCTAGAGCTTGCGAGACTTGAGTAATGATGTCTAGAGTAGCCAGCCTATTACGTCTAGCACCTGCACTTAACCTTTTTGGAAAATACGTCAGTTTACACTGGTAAATACAACTCAACTGACTCGTTTTGAAAAGAGTTTGTAAATTGATTTGAATGCACTTCGGCAGAAATATCTTTATAACTTGGGACAATTATTTGTATATAATCTTGTATACAGATTTACTTATTTGCCGTCCATTAGTACCGGTTAGAAGAGCCGGTTTAAGTTATCTGACACGCCACCGGTATAATGCCCACAAGGTAGATTCCTTTAGTGGATTACCAGTTTTTACATAATGCATCTGTCAGGTGTACGCCTACACCCCGTGCTTAGGTCGTGGCCATTTCGTAAAATGATGCCAAGGATATCCGGGACATGGTCATTTAACCCCAAGGGCCATACATCAAATAATACAGAACAAAGCGGGTTATGTAAATACATTAATCACAATCCGATTTAAATGACTACATACCCGACCAAGCGGTACTTTTATAGTACCGTATCCCAAGCCCGTATAGGGTAAATAAGTTAAGAGTATTTACCTGAGCAAAGTATCAATCAAATACAGCAAATGCAAGTACTTTTACTGGGCTCCTAATCTGGAACGAAGGTTTATAATAACCTATTAAAATCCTAACGGGTCTTTAATTTAGCCTTAGCTTAGACCGGTCAGTTTCGGAGGATAACTATGGTTTAATCGCGTGAAAGGCGAAAACCGGGAATGGAATGTGGTTTGGACCCAACAAGTTTGAAGACTTGTTTTATATGGGTAATATGACCACACTTTGGATTTTGAGGTCATAACAATAAGGTTTGACCCGTTTCGGCTAGTTTATGTAAACTAGTTACATAAGCCGAACCGTGCGCGCAAAAGGCGTAACGGTAAATCCGAAGGAGTCCTACACAAGTTTTCTAAGTCAATATGCCTTAAAAGGGTTGTGGTATCAGTAGGATACCTTCCATAATGCCCGTAACGAGTTTAAATCCATATTATGCCTCGTAGGGGTATTTTGGTCATTTTAAAGATTATAAAAGAGGTTTCTGAGTTCTACAGGAATTCTGAGTTTGCTGAACAGTTTATAAAGTTCAAAATACTCTATTTATTATTTAAAATCAGTAGCAACTGGAATCGGGTCAAAATACTATGTAGAACTCAAGTTACGTCCGAAAAAGGGTATATTCGGTAATTACCGAACCGATGCCATAACCGTAGGTTATGAGCAGGTTAAAAATAATTAAAAATCCTTAAAAATCCCAAAATATTATTTTACATCAGTGTGTAAAAAGTTTGGTGTCGAAATCTGGGTTTAGATAGGCGTTATGCTAATTGCGCTAATTACTAAAGTTTTCGTAATTGCGCTATTTAGCATAACTCCTATTCTGGACCTCGGATTGACGTGAAATTTTAGGGGCATGCTTAGAAATCAGTAACCACGGTTATGGTCCTTTCACATGTCCGAAATTCTCGTTTTAAATTAAAAAGGGCGTTACGGTCAACTTTTAAGCATTTATCGGAAATGTGTAAAAGACTCGGTCAAACAACGAACCGGTCACAGAGGGTTATATCATCATGTAACCTGATCCTAAGAGAGTCCTAAGTCATATCTAGATCATACCATAACGGGTCAGAGCTGAAGTCAAGGCAAAAGTCAAAGTTTTGCGACTTTCGGTTCCGAACCGGGTCGAAACAGTAAATGGTCGGATCAAACAAGCTTAGACTAATTAATATACTTGTTATCATGTTATATGAGTGTTAAAACAGGTTACACGCCATCTACATTACTGGTTATGCATTAAATCGCCAAATAGCATTTCTGTTGACTTTTTCTAAGCACGTTTGACTCGACATTCGGATTAGTTAGAGTAGGAATCAGAGGGTGCCCTTTTAGGGGTTTAAAGCCCACATGATTACCAACTTATAATTACCATCGATTCGACAAACCACTGGACCATTTGTGATTTATCGCTAAGTCGACCGTTAGTTACGACGGTATAACTTCTAAGCTAAAACTAAGTGATAACTCGAATAAGAAAGGAGTAGAACACTTACTGAAGTCCTATGCACGAAATGTGACCACTTGAGAGAAGGTTTGAGCTCCAGAAGTGATCCAAGAATGCAGATGAAGGTGTGAAAAATGGGTTGCACATCATGGCCTTTATATAGTCCATTTCTCACCATAAGAAGTTGACACACAACTCTACCACTGACCACAACTCATCAACATGTGTCCCTAATGCTTAGAGATTGTTTAGGGGTCACTTGGAAGGTTTTAAATGCATTTCATGATGTGTAGAAGGCTGAACAGGCAAGTTAAACATTTTTCTGCATCTGTGACTTTCACGCGGCCCGCATTAAGGATCAGGCAACATGGACGCGGGCCGCCTGAATCCTAATGTCAGGAACCGTATCTACAGATGGCTCGCAGCCCGCATTAAGTTACCCAGATCTTTAACGCGGCCCGCCTCAGGCCTGTAAATCAAGATTTCCAAATCTTTTGTCATGATTAGCCTGACCTTTCGGTTTCGAAGGGGTAACTTTGCGATTTGGCCCTCGATTTATTACAAATAAGGGCCTCGTGACTTTTACCCGCATTGTTAAGTCCCCGGTTAGTTTAATTACTATCCGAAAAGCCTTAACTTTTATTGTTGACGCTTTTAATCCCTCGCATACGAATTTGATCATAACTTTCTCGTTTTAAAACGGAACTTCGCGAAATTTATATCGTATATTCTAGTGAGTGTATCTTACTGTTACAAGGCCTCGGGTTCGTCAAAGGGTCACTCAGAGGTATAAATTAAACATGTTGACACATTTAACCCCTGTAGTTTGTAATCTCTCACTTTCTTCCGCAATTCGCTCCGTACGATCCATGATTTATTCGTTTGAAGGTACGAGCATCAATTAGGGTTACTATACAGTATAATTATCCCTTGTTGACATTTTCAACCCTCGAATTTACATACATTCAAGGTTTGTCAACTTTAGTCCTTTATTTAATATTTAATGCCACGTGTAAACTCATGACACGTGTTAACACATTATTGGACACAAAATTTCGAGGTGTTACACAAGTGCACCCATCGCGAGCGTAGTATAGTGTTGGTAAGATACCGAGGTCGTCCAAGGACACAAGAGCTTTTAATACCGTTTTATCGTCAACGTCTAATCGATCTAAATTTTTTGAAAAGAGTTTTTAAACATGAAAATAAACCTAAAAAGAAAAAGATAAATAAAATGAAAAACAAATAGACAAGATAGAATCACTTAGATCCAACTCATCTTTAATGCACCCTTTGATGATTTTCGCACTTTTGGACTTTTTAAGAGATTATCTTAGTTATAGTAGTAGGCCCCTCTTTTGAAGGTGACTTTACCCTCAACCCAGTGGTTTGAGTCAGCAGGGATACAATCCCAAAGGGTCGGAATATTGAAAGATAATTAAATAAGTTATTAATGCGAAAAGTGGTAGGCCCTCTTTTGAAGGTGACGTTACCATCGGCTAAGTGGTTTGAGTCAGCAAGGATACAATCCCAAGAAGCCGGTTTAATGTTTTAATAGTAGTTTACATATGAGGGGTTCAAGCTATTCGCACCCCCGCCATCCAATACCTTTGGGGCATTAAAGGAGGCCCTAGTAAGCTTGAACCAAATCCTCGCAGGATCTATACACTGAACGAGACAAGAACTTTACCAAACCACTCTTCTAACCCCCTTCCAAGTAGTTAACGTGCTTTATATAGATCGTAAAGACACGAATGAGCAAATCAATGACATCATGAAGAAATGGTAAAGAAAATTCACTTTCAACATAAGAAACTAGTTATTAAATTCATTAATACATACCCAATTAAAATGTGCCGAAAGATTAAAAATCAAAAGTAATACATTAAAGACTTGTCTTCACCAAGCAATGTAAGAGATTAGCTAAGCATGGCCTTTGATTGACAAGAACTCTTACAATCAATCTTAGATCCCGAGACTACTACACACTCTAAAGATGAAAGATGGATGATGGTGGTGGGTGTTGGTGTTGTAGTGGTGGTGGAATGATGGCAAAGTGGGAGAGAAGTAGTTTGCCAAGGGATGCCTTTGAAATGAACCAAGCACCCCTATTTATAGTCAGAACATTGCCGCGGCCACGGCCTCATATCCATTGGGCACGGCACATGGCCAGCTTCTTCTCTTCCTTCATTTATTACATCTGTCAGCAGAGGGCCCCACACGACCCCGTGGCCTCTGGACACAACCCCGTGGTCAACTACTTGTTGTACTATCAAGATTCTGCAAATGTAAGAGTTGACCACGCCCCATGGTGAGCTGGACATGGCTTCGTGGTGGGCGTAGAAGCTTCTGCAGTCTTTGTCTTTTTGTGTGAGGTCTAACCACGGCCCATGCCTGGCTGGGCACGACCCCATGGTCAGCTTCTGTTTTCTTGTTTTTGTCTTAGGAGATGTTGCCGAGGGGTCGGGCATGTCACGTTATTCCTTCTTCTTGTATTTATGTTGGTTGTTGGCTGCTTATTTGTTCCTTTTGTTATTTTAAGCTCATTTGGTCCTATAAATTCAAAAGGAAGAAAGAAACGTGCTTTTTCCAACATTAGTACTAAAAAAGGGTTGGTTTTATGCCTCTATTGATATAGTTTATATGTTGCATTTGTACACATCAAATACCCATACCCCTACACTTTAATCTTTGCTTGTACTCAAGAAAAACACTTTAAATGTGGCTTACACACCCAAATGGAATAGGTAGAGAAGATGTTTTGTGGCTTATCTTGAGTGTCGGGAATCCAAGATCTTTATTTAATTTTGTTTTTATTTATTTACAATCCTATTCGTCATGATTTATTTAGAACAACTTGTTAAGAAAAATTATTTATTTGGGCATAACATGCCTCTTTAAAATTCCATTTATATACAAGTTCACATACCTCACGGTAGATCACTCAACACTCGGCCGAAGGTATATTTTTGTAAAAACACTCGATTCCGGTATGGAACTTACTTCTACCATATGCTTGCTAAACGATCAAACCTCCTCCTTTTTAACTATAAACCTTCGTAAATATCAAGAGGACTTTGGAAAGGGTTAGGCTTGGGCTAAGGGTAGGTGGTTTTTGGGTTAGTAGTTAGAAAAATGGCGAAAAGCGTAAAAAGTGTCGGTTGTCGTAAAACTTTTTATTTTTGTGACATCTATTCAAACTAAGCATATTTAAACAAGATATTTGAGGAACTTGTTTGGTTATTGCAAAACTCTCTATTTTTTTCATGTCACAAGATAACCGAGCTTTTTACTAAAACAAATGGGTTTGAAAGGAAAAAGGTTTTGGTGGTTAATAGGTGTTTATTTTACGGGTTTTGGAAACGAAAAGGTTTGCTCAAAGGGATTAACTAGGGGATTTTTGGTAGGGGGTAAAAAGAAGAAAAACAATGGTTTTGAAAGAAAAATGTTAGTCCTAATGCCTCCATCATTTACTTATTGGGTTTAAGTTGGTAAGGACCGGGAATGTATCGTCTTGGCAAGTTCTAGAGTCGTAAGAACCAAGCGACTATTCACACAAGAAACGAAAATGAGCATTTAGTTTAAAAATGTATGCATGTATGCTCAATAAAGACTCAAAACTCACTTATTGTGGGAATGGGTTTAAAGTGTGAACAAGTATATATAATCAAATTTTAAAAAGATTTGTCATGCCTTTTTATAATTTTCTTATTGGTTCTTTTTATCACGATGCTATCGGTGGTAAATTTGTAAAAACGTAACCTTTTTAGAACTTGTTATTCCCAAATTAAACCAAGACAAGTAAAAAAATGAAAATTTTTGAAAAGATTTGGGGCAATTAGCGGTTCCAATACGAGTTTTGTGTAAGGCTTGTTATTAGGACTTGCAAGATTCAAGGTTTTAGCTCCCCCCCCCCCACTTAAATTACACATTGTCCTCAATGTGTCCCAAAATAAGTTTTTAGGTTGATTCGAATGTGTAAAAGCATATCAAAAACAAGTTTTTGTGTTACTGGGCACCTGGCCACGGCCCCGTGGTCAGAGTGCCAGTAACGTTACTTACAGAAAGTTGGCCACGGGGCGTGCCTTGTGGCCACGACCTGTGGTGGGCGCTTGCAGACAAAAACAACAGATCCGGGGCTGGCCACGGGGGTGTGGTCAATGACCACGGCCCTGTGGTGGCAGTCTGCAATTGTTGAATTTCAGGTTTTTGGCTTTCGTTTGTGATTTCCGGGCTTAGGTGGCACAAATGCTTAGTGCATTCAAGCCTCCCGTGTACCTGTTTTGCTATACACCACACAAAGCATAATACAATACCAATATCCTCATTTACGAGTGTTTCAAATCCATCATCATCACAAACTTAATACTAAAAAAAAATGCAGAAATTAAAAGTGTCTAGAAAGTAAATTGTTCAACCATGGCACACAGGCCAACAAATTGTTCTAAGAGTAGAGAGGGTTAACTTGAAACTGCATCCTTCGCCTACCACACCACCTCTATCGCTTCCGCTCAATCCATGTCCTCATCCTCATCGCCCTCCTCATCCCGATATACCATGTGCTCCCGGATGTATGTGACATCCTCTTGCATAGCAGCGACAGAACGTTCCACCGCTCCAATCCAGGTGTTGGCGTTGCTAGCCATGTTGTATGTGTTTCGGGTACAAAGAAGGTTTTTCTGCAAAGGATCAGTTAAACTTTGAAAGTTAGGAAACCCGCCTCCTTGAGAGGAGCAACCCTCATGGTAGCTTTGGTGTTGTGGGGGAGGACGGTTTGGGTCGTCTTGGAGGGCTAGGATTTCTTCTGGGCCCCATGTGTTTCCTTGGGCATTTCGGAAGCAGACGGACCCACCATCCATTTCTTGGATGAGTCCCATGGAGCGACATTGGGATAGATCTACCTTCTCGGACCTTGCACCCCGATGGAATGATTTTGGGATGCGATGGACATAGTTTTTGAACAGACGGTAGATCCATCCCCCGAGAAAGATCGATGTTGGAGGAGAGGCCAATTGGTTGAGGTGCATGTTCTTGAGGAGTAGGTATATGACATCAAGAGGTTGGCGGTTGTGGATGCAATAGAGGCAAGTGAGATCACGGAGGTTCACCACACCCGAACTATCACGCTGTTGACAGATGGAGTTGCTTAGGACCCGGTGGATGTAGCGGTAAAGGGGGTCCCGCAACTGTGAGCTTTTGGTAATGCTTGGATCGTACAGCCCATCTCCAAGTTGAGCCCATGCAGTTTGGCGCATGTTAGTCAGAATTGCGCGGAGACCACCCGTGAATTCTTCTTCAGTCGACTCATCCTCAGTGTATAGGCCCACATTCACACCGAGTTGGGAAATGGAGATGGAAAATAGCTCCCCAGCACATCTGAACTCAACCCCATTTGAGTCAAACGGGCCTGCCTTGGCTTTGAACTTGAAGGTGCTATAGAACTCCATGTTATACTTGTAGACGGAATGGGGCTTGGTGTTAGGAGCTGCTCGGAGTGGTCCCGTGACTAGCGTATCATATCGGCCTCATTTTCCCACAGTTTCAAGAGTTTCATAGCATGCTTGTCTTGGTGCCTCTTCAGGCCTTGTTTGGAGGATGTCGTGTCGGGCTTGGTATTCCCATTCCGATGGTTTGAACTTCAGAAACTTGTTGGCCGTTGTTGCAAAAGAGAACCACAGAAACAATCAGCACGTTATGATTAAATTTCAGAAAAAACTGAAAACAGGGAGCTGGACACGGCCCCGTGGTCAATGGCTACACACCGTGTTCAGCATTTGTCCCTGGCCACGCCCCGTGTTCGCTGACCACGCCCTGTGGTCAGAACTCTGTAACTGCAAATGTTCAAATTTCGACCCGGTTTCGAAAAGTTGAAATTTTTTTGTTGAGTAGGGGCGGTTTCCTCCGAAAATGAAACCCCAAGTGTTGTTTTTCCAAAAGCAAACCGTTAGCCCTATCAGTTTTAACTTTTTCGGTTCAAGAACAAGGGTGCATGGTTTATACTTGAAATCGAGTGATTCTACAAACAATAATGGTTGATTTACTTCCTATAACATGAATGCAAACTACTACTACTAGATCTAGTAAAAAATTTAGGGTTTGATTCGGTTCTAGTTCAAGAACCCTAGATTTTTCCCAAATTTTTGGTCTTAATCTACATGCAAATCGTTAAACTAACTACAGAAGATGTTAGAATCATACCTTGCAGATGTTGAATGAAAGGAAAACGTGAAAACGTTGAATAAAGTTACTATTCATCGTCCTTCGTTAACTATATATACTAGTTTTTTTACGTCGCGCATTGTGGCGAAACCGATCAAATGATAATATAAAACAAACGTGGTTTGAAAATAAAGCATGTTGTTTAGAAAGTCAGACAATTAAATCGATTTAGTTTATCATCGAACCGTTTTTTGATACCAAATAAACACTTTATTTTGAGTACAGCTTCGTTGTTAACAAAACTTATAACGGAATGTCGAGAGAAAAAATCAAGCACAACTACGTATTTAAGTTTTTAGAAAAAAGTCATAAACATAAATTATTTTAAAGAAGTATCAAATTAATTGATATATTAATATATGTTCTAAAAAAAGAATTATTAAAAAATGCTAAAGGAAATATATGGTTTAAAAAAAGGAAAAAAAGAACAATATATATATATATATATATATAACATTAAAAGTAAATATAATAATAAATTATTATAATATATCAAATAAAAAATAATAAAAATTATATATTATATATTATTATAAAAATAAAGTTACTATTCATCGTCCTTCATCAACAATACATACATAATATAAAAAATAAAAATATGTTATTAAAAGTAAATATAATAATAAACTATTATAATATATTAAATAAAAAATGATAAAAAGTTATATATCATTTTAAAAATAAAGTTACTATTTATCTTCATTCGTTAACTCTCTCTCTCTCTATATATATATATATATATATATAATTTAACTAATTTAACTATGTGATGTTGGGAAACTCATAATGTATGCATTTATTCATAGGTTAGTGTATGGCTATGTTAGTTTATGTTTTTTGAATAAGATACGGTGAATGAAGTCTTAATTATGTTTTGAAAACTCTTGAATGGGCATCTTTATGCTTAAGCTTAGAAAGGCTAAGTGCTTGTTCTGATTTTGTCATGTTAGGTTTCATGCTCGTTTAGGATTTGTTAACGGACATTGCTAGTTTGTGCAGAAGAAGTGAAATATTATTACTTAGATTAATCAATTCCATGTGGATTATGTGTTTTTCATTTTATTTTTCAAATAGTTGTTGGATTTGTCACCCTTGAAAGACTATTAATCAAAATCTATGAAATATCGACATAGTTGTATCTCTTGGTTTAATTGAGTGATTTTAGATGGTTTCGATTGTATCTTTCAATCTAACTTTACAACAAATTATATAACTAGGAGTCTTTAGCTAGATCCTAGTTACCTATGTGTTTGTGAACTTGCCATGTATTCATACTTAGGGTGTAAGGAGTGGTTAAACACTTTGGAGTGGCAAACTAAAAAACCGGCCAATCAGAGTGCGCCATGTCAATCAGTCAAAAGTGTTTAAACTTTGCTGAAAAGTGTTGGCAATGGTTTAAACACTTGCTGAAGTGGTAAACTTTTATTTTTATTTTTTATTTTTTTTTAACTTAACCACCACCGTGATCCACCTCCGCCACCACCGATCACCACCTCCAACAACCTGCAACTGCCATCTCCATCATCTCTATCTCTTCTCTGATAACTTTCATCGACGCCAACCACCGCAGTCTTCTCCATTCAACTGCCATCACGGTCATCACCTCCTTCATCATCATAATCACCACCGTGATCCACCTCCGCCTTACCGATCATCATTCCAACCACCCTCACTCGAAACCGATCACCTCCGTCTTTCTCTATAATCACCACCGTACATCGATCACCATCTCCAAACCACCATGTCGACCACCATTTACCGTTCCTCATCACCGCACATTCATCGTGATCCTCCTCTCCGGTCATCTTCTCCACGACCATCTCAAAACCACCACGTCGACCACCATTCATCGGCATCCTCCTCTCCGGTCATCTTCTCCACGACCACCATAAAACTTTTTTTTTTATAATAAACGGCTTTATAGCCGTTGAGAATGCACAAACCTCGAACAAACCAACTACCCCGCTTCGGTGAACCTTCACCGATGTTTAAACTTTGCCGATCGGTAAAGGGGTCGGCGGCGGTGTTCCCGCTCGGCAAACCGAGTTTGCCGCACCCCTTTACCGCCCACTCCGGACACCCTTATCATCATTTGTAGTTAAATGAATTCGAGATTAAAGTGATGTTCCCCTTGATTGATTACATTCGCGTTTGTTACTTTACCTGTTATCTTAGTTAAAACCAATCATCTCTAGTTTTTAATTAGCGCAACAATAACACAAATTTAGTTCTTATGTGAAAATTCATTTTAAAATGCGTGCTATTGTGAAAACCTTTATTAAATTTATATATACTTTCACGCACATCACATCTCGGCCCGAAATCCAAAACCAAAGAATACAATGGTAATGGAACAAAATGATCAAAGGCCGACATGTCATAAGGAATCCATACTATAGCGACTACATAGAGTTAAAGGAAGGACGAAGAATTTGTACCTTAATCAATCGTTTAGGCTTTTAGAGACACTAATAAGTTCTCTTTGAAATGGAATGATCGTCCAATGCCAATGTTTGCCTAATTATTATTCCTAGATTAGATAAAATCTGAAACTTATCTTTATATTTATATTTTAGGTTTAATTGTCGATATTTTAAGTGTTAATGGATATTTTACTATTTTGAACAATATTTGTCTAATTGTATAATCAAATTTTGATTGTGTTATAATTATTTTAAATTCTTTATAATTTGTCTTGCTGATTAACATTATGTAATACCATTTATTAGTTTATATCAATTTATTCAAGTATCATCAACTTACCAATATTTATTGGAAAACAAACATTTTCAAAGTATTTATTCTATCAAACCTCTTAGTGACTAGTCCGAGTACAGGCCGAGTAGGCCGATTTTGACCGCCGCCGACTAGTCAAGTCCGACTAGGGTAAACTCGCCTCGGAGGTGGTCCGAGGACCGAGTACTCGCCGAGTACAAGGCTGAGTAGGCCGACTTTTACAACACTGATCATACGGAGTAGAGGGACTTGAAAAGGGGACGTGAAGCGTCATGACTCATGTGGCAGAAACGTCGGTAAATGTCAGAAAAGTGGTATGGTGCAAAAAAGGAGAGGGAGACGGGGCCTGAAAGGGTGGCGTGGTCCGACACATGACATAAATTTTTGTATTTATTTTATATTAAAAAATCTATTAAATTTAAATAAAAAGCATAATTAATTAGATAAATAATATAAATTAAAAAATTACATAAAGTTTTAAAAAATACATTAAGTTAAAATAAAATTACATAAAGTTAAAAAAAAATACATAAACCTTTAATCACCGTATTCGTCAGCGTTGTTTTGTGGAACGGTCCAAATGTGTTCAACCAAATCCGTTTAAAGATTGTGAAATGTAACACTGTCATAAATATCCCATGCATTCGCTTCTCTCTCTTTATCACTTATTTCTATACTATTTGGTTGACTCCCCTCCTCATAGTACTCGCAAATTGCACGTCTCTTATCCTCCAAAATCATGTTATGTAAAATAGCACACGCGTACATCATATTTCGAATTCTAGGGTTTTCTATAATCCTAGATGGCATTCTCAAAATGCGTAGATCACATTTTGAAAAATTTGGGTTAAAAGATGTGAATATATAGTTTTTTTTTAAATAATTTTTTTATCAAACTAGCCGTTCAACGGCTAGTTAGACCTCATCCAATAGAAGGCGGCCACGTCAACCCCACCATTGCCCTCAACGGCGGTCGAATTCGTCAAGCCACCTCCCCAACGTCGCTGATCACGTCATTTCAGGGATGGTGTGTCCGGCGTGAAATGGCTTTCAAGCCAGTTTTCCACGCCCATACCATATAGTCTAATAAACTGACATATTATATATTTTTTCGTTATTGAATCAAGCCATATACTTTATAAGGTTTTTTTTTCTTTAATCAAACTATTATACTCTTTAAACCTTTTTAATCAACCCATTATAGTTTTTTTTTTCTTTTGTTATCTTTTTAAAAAACTCATCACCCTTTCCCAATCAACCCAAGTAAAATACACACTAAAATAATCATCTCAAATAAATTCTAAAAATTAAATAAGTATCAAAAACTGTTATGCAAACTTTGAAACTTGACTAATTACCGGACTCAATATCACATACAAATGAAAATAGGAGGGAAATGTCGTTCATGTCAATCAATATCCATCGTGATGATTCAATCTCGTGGAAGCCATCAATTAACAAAATCTTCGCTGCTGACAGATTTAGAAGAAGCCATTATGTCATTGACCGATTTAGAGAATCCATTATGCCATCAATGATACATTTTGCGACCTTTGACATTTTTGTTTGTACTTAATATTATTTTTTAATGTGTTTTCTTAAAAATGCGAAATTCTAAAACCACATATTATTTTTTAAAGCAAAATATTTTATGAAAAGAATAGATTAAGCTCCCAACAAGAAACTTCAAGATTAATCAGAGAGACACTTAAATGAAAAATATATGGAACTAAAGCTACTCTAGGCTAACCTCGTCTTTTTAATCCCCTAAAATCCATCTACTGTCTATTATATAGAATTCAAACCCGCACTATTTTGATGGAGATAAATGCCCGATGAAACTAGAGTAAGAGGTGGTGGCTAGCCACATTTGATAAATCTTTTGTGAACAACCTTTTATAAATAGGAATATTAGATTTTAGTAATCCCAACTATTCGTCATAAGCCACCAACAGTCTTAACTTCAAAAATAACCACTGGCAGTCTCAACTATTAACATATTGGCCTCCAATGGATCTTGACTAACATAATCCTAACACCGTTAGTCTCCGGTCGCCGTAAAAACGTTTTTGGCCCGAAAACTCATTTTTGGCCGGAAAACCCAACTTTTTAATCCCAAACCTCTTTGTAACATTATTACGGGCCTTTAGGAACATTTTTCTAGTAAAAGCCCCAATTATCAAAGTCGCCGGAAAACTTCTTTTTGGCCGGAAAACTCAACTTTTTGGCCGGAAAACTCAACATTTTTGTCCAAAACCTCTTTGTAACCTTAGATCGGAACTTTAGAAACCTTTTTATGAACAAAAACGGTTTTCCGGCGACTGGAGACTAACGGCGTTAGGGTTCTGTTAATCAGGGTCCATTGGTGGCCAATATGTTAATAGTTGGGGCTCTCAGTGGTTATTTTTGAAGTTGGAACTGTTGGCGGCCAACGACGAATAGTTGGGATTATTAAAATCCAATATTCCTTATAAATATTATCCAATATATACATTTCCCCTGACGGGAATAGTTGTGTTATTTGATTGGCCAAAAGTGGCGGCAATAAATTAGAATTCTTTTTTTTATTACAATTAGTAATACAAGCTTGGGGGAATAGTGTCAGGCAGCTGTCTGACACTCCCTCATTGAACCAACCAGTTTATTGTTTTATACCCACTTTAAAATTACGTTTTTGCCCTCAGTTTAAAATTACGTTTTTGACCCAAGTTTAAAATATATTCACCATTTTGCCCCCATCTCAAAATTACGATTTTGCTCTCGGTAAAAAATACGATTTTACCCTCAGCCAAAATTACGTTTTTACCCCAGTTCAAAATAAAAATATGGTTTTCTCCTAGCTAAAATTACAATTTTACAACAGTTTATTATTTTACACCCACTTTAAAATTACGTTTTTCGCCTCCAGTTTAAAATTACGTTTTTACCCCCAGTTAAAAATAAAAATATGCTTTTGCCCCCAGCTAAAAATTACGATTTTGCCCTTGGTTCAAAATTACGATTTTACCCTCATTTCAAAATTACGTTTTCGCCCCAGTTCAAAATAAAAATATGGTTTTCCCCCGGTTCAAAATTACGATTTTACCATCGGTTCAAAATTATGATTTTACCCCCAGTTAAAAATAAAATATAGTACTGTTTTTTTAATTGGTTGAGAATTATTCAGACATTGCCCCACAACACGAACAGTGCATCAAGTAGTTATGTTACAAAATGGAAAAACTAAGTAGTAATTCTAGATTTCACTACAAAACTCAAAAGTACTAATCCAAAGAGTTTAACTAAATTTGTGATTTGCAATTATGCATGTAGATAAAAATAAAAAATAAAAGTCCTAACACAATGATCTAGCCCGATGCTTTAACAACTAGTCAATTGCAAAAGTGAGTAGGGTTAGGGGTGTTCAAAACCGGATATTCGAAAATTCGGATATCCGAATTTTGGATATCCGAAAATTTCGGATACCAAATTTCACTATCTGAATCCGTATCCGAAATTTCGGATATCCGAAATTTCGGATATCCGAAATTCGGATATCCGAAATTTCGGTAATCCGATCGGATAGTGAATCGGATATCCGAATATCCGATTTTTATTTTTTTATTATTATTTTTATATATAGAACCGGATATTTCGGATAGTTTCGGATATCCAAATATAAGTTTTCGGATATTTTGGATATTTTCGGATATTTCGGATACTTTTCGGATATTTCGGATATTTTTCGGATACTTTTCGGATATTTTCGGATACTTCAGAAATTTTCGGATATTCGGATATCTGAAAAAAATAAAAATTAAATTTTCTGATATTTCGGATATCCGAAATATCCGAAAATTTTTAAAATCACTATCCGAATCCGAAAATTCGGATATCCGAATTTCGGATATCCGAAATTTCGGATATCCAAATTTTCGGATATTTCGGATTCGTATATCGGATAATTCGGATCGGATTTTCGGATACGGATAGTTTTGAACACCCCTAAGTAGGGTGACAAAAATCAAATCATAACCGAAAATCAAGATATTAACCGAAAAACTTAACTGAAATTAACGATAATAGACAAAACCAATCGATTATGGTTAAATGAATATTATTAATAGATCATTCATTTTTTGTTACAGTTAATGTGTCTTCGTTAATTGAAATGGACAAAACCTTATATGCTTGTGATATTTGAGCTTTTATAATGTAAATTGGTTTCAATTTGAAATGGTTGCTAAGTTAGAAAAAAAAAAGTGTAAAGTTTGTTTTTATTTTGTCTAGTTTGCTTGTAAAAATTTCTATAGAAAAAATAACTTTAAGTATTCAAGAATAATATCATGAATTAATTCACGGTTAGTATCGGCCTCCATGATGGATAATTCCAAATTGATTAATAAAAACCAAGCTTGAATCACCATAATCGAACTATTTTTAGCTGGGAACAATGCAAAAAATAATAAAAGAAATACGTTCGATAATTATCCAAGAACCGACCTATAACCGACTGTTTAAGCAAACCACAGTTAACCGACTTTCGGTTATTATCAAGGTTAGCACTTTTTGATTAACCAAACCACGTTTAACCAATTTTACACACCCCTAGAAGTCGGTATTGATATAAAAACTTGTGTTGAAATGTAACGGTGGTCCTATACTTAGAGGTACACAAAAAACTCGAACCTAAAAAAAAACAGACCCGAGTATTAAAAAACAGGGTTTTAACCTGAACCCGAACTCGACCCTACCCGTAGGGTAGGTACGGGTAGGTTTCGGGTATGCATATTCTCATCAGTACCCCAACCCGAACCTGGGTTTTTGTGTACCTAGGTTTAGGAATACCTGTACCCTGATTTAGGAATACCGCAACGGGTTTTACGAATACCCGATACTGGGTTTTAGGAATGTATGCATTTTGATTATTCTAGTTCCTAGTAACATGTAATCTTGTTAAATTAAAGTTTTATATTATTAAAGTTCATGTTTATAAACGCAAAAATGAAGTTTGAAACAAAAAATCTACAAAGTGCATGTTTATACCCATCCCGATTTTTTTAATACCCGCCCGGGTTTTTTTCATACCCGACCAATACCCGAATCCTGAAATAGGGTATTCTATACCCGGATATAGAAAACCCGAACCCGAACCACAGGGTACGGATTTCCTGGCCAATACCCGGACTTGAACCCGACCCGAGTATTAGTAATACCCGGAAATTTAAAACCCGATCATACCTGTACCCGGATATTAAAAAAGCCCGATTTCTGCACCTCTACTCTACCTAGACTCCTAGCGATCATTTGCGGATTCCCAACGGGCCCAGATCTTCTATGGACCAAGTCTAAAATCAATTTGTTATCATATTGGGCCTTGGGTTTTTGTTTGTCTCTAGCAACTTAGCAAGGCCTACATCATTGCGTTGATTGGACTTCCGTACAGCTTCAACATCGAATATAACTTTAGTTATGTTAAATTTGTTTTTCTTAGACAGATAAGAGTGGCATTTTTTATTACTACAAAAATCACATTTCTATATATTATTAGCATTTTCACATATTTCAAAATCATATAAAAGGCTTTTAACGTGATTATTAGTAATGATATGTGTGAAGATGCAAGTCCTCGTCATCGACCAGATCAGTGGTCACTTCAAGAGAAGCGATTAACAAGCTGCCGACAGGCCGTCATTAGTCTCGTTATATGTCTCCCTGTGAACACCATATGGCGTAAGAATAAGTATCAGTGTAAGAAAATGATTAGAGAGAGTACTAAGTGAGTATTGTGAGAGAGTACGTCCCCTAAATTCTCCATCGTCACTTGTATATATAGTAGATATTGTTACCTTTCGTTGTCAAAGGGTAATGGACACGCAACCGCTTTGATAGTGATTGCTGAAAGTGTGATTGGTGGTCTTTTATTTATACGCTACACAACTTGCCATACTTATGAAGTGTGGTGGGTAGGCCTAATACAACCCTGACCGGACGTCGTGTCAGGATACCATGGTTTAAAAACGACATGAATAATATTCAATTTTGTATCTATAGGGTTAAGTTATTCTACAAAGGCTCCTAAAAATAAGAGGTGTAAGAAGATATTATAGAGTGACAAGTGTCCAAGAACCTAAAATCTAAACCCACCCCACCCCACCACCACCCAAAACCTAGACACCCACCCCACCACCACCCAAAAACCTAACCTCCCCCCCCCCCCCCCAAACCCTGAAAAAAAAAACTATATCTCACCAAAAAACCTAACCCCCACTCCCCAAAAACCTAAAAAAAAAACCTAACCACCACCGCTCTCCGCCCACAAAAAAAAAAAAAAAAAAAAAAAAAAAAAAATTGGGGTGGGTGATGGGGTTGGGGGGGTTTTGGTTTTTGAGTGGGGGTGGGTGTGGTTTTTTTTTTTTTTTTTTTTTTTGTAGTGAATTTAGTTTTAGGAGTCTTTGTACACTTTTTATTTTTAGGAGAATTTGTATTTGATCCTAAACCTGTATCTATAAAGAGATAACTTTTGCAATTATTACGATTATTAAGATATTAAGATACTTGTAAACATGACTGTGTCGTATTTTAAACAGGTTAATGCAACTTTAGAATACATATTGAAATGGGTGGGGATATAAATTTTAAATTTTTATCTTTCTTCTTTTTTTTTTTTTGTTAATTGTTTTTTTTCATCTAGTAAACTAAGGTAGTCTCTATGAATTTTAAAAGGGTTGTTCTATTTCCACACCTCTATAATCTTATTTTCACATCCCTATTTGTATACGGACCGTATATAATTATACGAGCTGTATAGAATATTTATGCACAGAATTTAATGAGTGGAATGTTTTTTTTGTTTTTATATGTATACGGGCCGTATATTATATACGGTCGTATACATACTTGCATATTGTTTCGAAGGTTGGACAAGGGTTTTTAGTTTTGAAATATGTATACGGGCCGTATAATGTTATACGGCCCGTATAGCCCGTATAGAAAGGTTAATTTTTTGTTGAAATCGGGAAACCGTTTGTTGTATATATCGGATTATGTTACGAGTTTGTAGTTAAACGTATTTAGTATGTTTAATAAGTTTCCTCTTTGTAAAACGATAAATATGTATAGAAAAGTTAATTTTTTTGTTGCAATCGGGAAACCGTTTAATAAATTTTGAAAATTTTAAAATAGTGTTCTATATATCGCATTATGTTACGAGTTTGTAGTTAAACGTATTTATTATGTTTCATAGGTTTCCACTTTGTAAAACGATAAATATGTATAGAATAGTTAATTTTTTGTTGCAATCGGGAAACCGTTTAATAAGTTTTGTAAATTTTAAAATAGTATTGTATATATCGGATTATGTTACGAGTTTCTAGTTAAACGTATACAGATTGTTTAGTAAGTTTCCAGTATGTAAAACGATAAATATGTGATATGATTATGATAAACTACGACAACAATTATTAAACAAACAAGTTAACATCTAAACATAAGATTAATATTTATAATGTTTTACATCTAAAACAAAAAAAGATAAACTTTTACAAAGTTTCAAACGTAAAATAACAAAAAAAAAAAATAATAATAATAATACAAAAAGCAGCTACGGCGGTGGTGGTGGTGGTGGTGCTGCGCCAGCTCGTGGAGGTAGGGGCGCGACAGAATACATAGCCACAATCGCCTCGATCATCCACCGTACATCCTCTCTCACTGCAGCTAAATCCCCTCTGACTGCAGCTAAATCCCCTCTGATTGCAGCTACATCCGACTCGACCTGAACGAGTCTCTCCTCCACCCCTGGTGGAGGCATCACACGCTGTCTCACGCTGCGTCGAACGTACGGGCGATCACCCTGTAACTCCTCCGCAGCTACCTGTGATCGATCACCAGCATGACCGACCCCCTCTCTATCACCTCCCTCTCCGTCGCCTCCATCTCCCTCCCCCTCGCCTCCCTCTCCATCGTCTCCCTCCTCATCACCACCCTCTCCACGGGGTCCCTCACCCACACCATAAGCCCAAACCAGCTGCCCTCCCTCGAGCTCGCGAGCCAAACCCATCGATAGGGCTGCGTCCCTCCCAACCCTATCAAGCTGGCGTGTCAGGGTCATATCACTTGCCACCTGCGGGGACAAGAGGCGAAAGAAACCCTTCGCCAGACGGGTGACGAAGGCCCCACAGCTGATGTGGGAAGAGGGTCGCTTAAAAGCGTAGTCGGCGAGATATGCGGCCAACTTGTACGCCAAGTTGGCCCTCCCGCCGCTAAGTAAGTCGTGCAAGAAGAATAGGTCATTTTGGGTGACCCATTCCCTGCTATCATGACGACCGGCGATTGTCACGGCGATACACCGATGTAGGTATCGGTGTAACTGGTCGAAAAGATCAGTCGCTCGTGCCTTCGGGGATCGCTACTTCGGTTTCGCGAACTCCCCGAACCCAATAGTGCGCCAATACGGCCACAACACGTCAGTGGACGTGGTGACTGGCGCATCAAAAAATGCGCGGGACCTTGAGTCCTCCTGTGAGTACAGACCCAAGGCAACAGCGAACTGAGGAAGTGTCATCCTCTGACTCTTGCCGCAAATAGTAAAAGCTACGGCCTCTGTCGTCAAAAAATGCTGAAAACCCCCACCCCGGGTGTCCGTAAATGAAAAGGTAGATAAAAACTCTAAAGTAATCTCCCTGTGGGCCCGCTCTGCGGCAGCATCAAATAAGCGGTCCCACGGGGAGTTAGTTGGCATAAGCTCCCGGACCCGACCGATCGCTCCAATATCGGTCAAAAACTGAAAATCTATGGTCCAAGGCGCATCCCGCACCATCTCCCGTAATTTGCCCAAAACCCTATAGGCAACCGTACCTCGGGGGATATCTCTAAGAAACTGCTCCGTCTCAGTAAAATCGGGCACAACCTCCTCCTCCTGTCCACGTCCACGTCCCCGTCCGCGTCCACGTCCACGGCCCCGACCCTGACCCTGACCCTGCCCTCGACCTCTACGGGCCGCACCAGCTGCTGATGACTCAGCCATATCGTCTGTAACAAATAACAATTACAACTTAGCAATCACTATACGATTATCGTTAACGTATTATACGGATACTGTTCTTGTATACGAACGTATTATACATATCATATACGCTCGTACAATGTTTGAATATTCAACAAGTATACGAGCGTATATAAAATATACGTTCGTATAATGTTTGAATATTCAAACAGGTATACGACCGTATATAAATATACGGTCGTATAATGTTTGAATATTCAAAGGTTATACGAGCGTATATAATGTATACGATCGACAAACCTTTGATTATTCAAGTGTATACGGTCGTATAAAATGTATACGATCGTATACAGTTTGAATAATCAAACATTATACGATCGTATACAATTTATACGACCGTATACACTTGAATAATCAGTTACAATTTTCTGTTTCAATTTTTTTTTTCAAATTGAATTATACAATCGTAATCGTTATGCCTATCTACGCTTTACTATACAAGACCATAATCTAACATGTTACGGAATTTGAAAGTTTACTATACGAAAACGTACCGTATAGGAAGAACGAGAAGAAAACGCCAAAAACGCCGAAGAACGCTGTCCAAGAACGATCCGAGAGAAAACCGACAGAATTTTTTGTGGAATGTTGAGGCCGTATGGTGGAAATGAGGTCGTATAAAACTTATACGATCTTTTTTCCTGTGTATACGGGCCGTATACTTGTATACGGCTCGTATACATTAATTTAATTTATTTTAATTCTGTCGTATACTTAATATACGATCACTGTATACGAGGCGTATATTTTTATACGGCCCGTATACAATTCAATGTTTTTCATTTATTTTCAATTACTATATGCGGAACTGACGAAAATACGGTCGGTATGCGTTAACGTTGATTCGTTTAAACGTTTTTTCAAATTCAATTTCAACAAGTTGCCAAAACATTTATATAACGTGTATGTTGATCATTACAAATTGTCAAAACATGTAAATAACAAGTTGCCAAAACATTTATATAACGTGTATGTTGATCATTACAAATTGTCAAAACATGTAAATAACATTTTATATTCATAGGGTACCTATATCTATGTAATCCCTGGTCCTATATTCATCAATGATCGTATTATATTGGTCAATACGTTCCTTGTAATAGTGATACCAACTTTCTGCTGGCGTATTCCGTGTCGGTTGTCGCCAGTATCCTGATGGGGTTGGCATTGGATATTCCCCTTCTAATCTGACGTGAATAAAATGGTTCCTGTGTACATGTACAAGCGCGACTGTTCGATGAGGAATACTTTCTTCGGCTGTTTTGAACATGGGAAAAAATGAAGCACAACCAATGTCACTTAATAAGAGACAAATGACATTCCACCGGTTTGCTATCATAACCCCGTGAATGGCATTTGTAGCCACTTATGTCGGTGCTCCGACTATTTGGCCGGACCAAACTAATGATTCCAGAACTTGTTGATACTCAACTTCATTTATGTTTTTCCAAAATTCGTGGAACCGGTTGCATTCATCATGAAGATTCTGCCGTATGAATGGCCACTGCCACTCTTTAAGCGATAAGCCGACCGCTATAGATCGAAACCCACAATTACCATCACCCTGCACATTTTGTATGTGACTGAGGTGTGGATAGAAGCACAGTGGAATGAACTTTTGGAAGTGCAAGAACATATTAACTTGTCCGACAGGTAGCAAAGGTAAATCTGGTGGCTCTTCCTTTGATTTTGCGACCTTCTTTTTCGTTTTCGAATTCTTAGCGCCTTTCGCAATCTCGCCGAAGAACATAGGTGTTTCAGTACAATAACTTTGTGACTCGACAAACGAGCTGTGCCTGGTAGGTTCGATCGCTGACTCTTGTGTGCCAAACCCATCTTATGAATCACTATACTGGTCCTGCGTTGTAAAAAAGCTGTGTCTAGAAGGCTCCGTAAACGAATCATCCTTCCTTTGTTGCTGAGCTTTTAAAGTTGGACGACCCCGTGTGTTTTTTTGCACAACTGGTTGTTTAAGCTTCGTCTTATTGAGTTGTACCAACTCCTTCATCTTTTGAATCAAGTTTTTCTTGAGTTCTCTCAGCTGAGCACTTAAATGTTGTTTGAGAAGCGAAAATTCGCCGTCTAAGTCGAAAGAGTCCACCTTGCTCGGTTCCACTATGGAGTCCAAATTTAACTTTCTCCAAAAAGGGTCTATCAACTCCAACGGATTCATTTCACCTAAGAAACATATCAACAAACAACATAAAACGTCAATAAGATTTTGCGTGATGAAAGGCTATGATTATAAAATGTGGTTGGTCGAATAATGTATTACCATTCGTTGTATACGGTTCCAACCGACACGCGCACGGCAACCCACAGCTTGTATACAAACGGCACACGCATGTACGGTTATATAACATTAATTTTTCTATTTCATTTACTTCGTCTGATATCAACTCTAGGCAGGCATGTGAAACCTTCTTTAGTAGGAGATTAAATATTGGTTTGTTATGATGACCCAATGTTCGGCTCCTGCTTGTTTCAATGCTGCCTTTGATTTCTGTCACCTGGTTTCTTATGAGCTTATCGATAAGTGGTACCACTTTCTCCAGGGTGTAATTAGAGTCGCCTAGGTACTGCTTCAAAAGAGCATGTTGACCCTCTGCCCTGTTCGTTGTACGTTGACCGAAGTTCAGATGTTGGTCGCTCCAGAACGAAACAAACCGGTCTCTATATGGTTGTAACCAGATTGAATCCAAATAGTTCATAATCTCTGTAATCAAAGTCAAGTGCAGTTAAGACAAGTCAAATAAATACGATTATTAAGCAAAAATTATATAAAACTTACCGTCGGTTTTTTTGCCTGGCAAGTTTGATCGTATTCGCTCGTACCAGTAGTTGTAGTCATGATCGGTCGTTGAGTTAATTAGCTCGCGCCACTTGTAAAGAAAGCTTTCCCATTGATCATCTGTTTTAAAGCTTTTCCTGCAATGTTTTAAGATGTTTTGCTGTATGTGCCACCTACACAATGAATGTCTAGCCCTGGGAAACACGGTTGCACATGCGTTCATTAGGGCGCGATCTCTATCCGTTACTATTACACGGGGTTCCATAACACTGTCTAATGAGTGTTTCAACCTCTGTAGAACCCATGTGAAGTTTTCCTGTTTCTCGTTGCTTACGAACGCATGAGCAATGCAAAACGACATCAATGTGGATGTAACACCGATAATCTGGACTAGCGGCATTTTGTACCGATTCGTCTTGTAGGTGGCGTCTATAAGCAACACATGCGGGAAGGCGCGCCACAACATGTTCGACTCCAGGTGGATGAAGAAAACATCCTCGACCCGTTCGCCGTTTTGAGATGTTCTATGGTAAAAAACAAACCCAACCTTCCCCAACCGGTCGAAAAGTATCTGCATTGGAGTCTCGCCGACTTGTTCCATTCGACCCAATTTGGCCCGAGCGTTGTATATGGTGTTTCTTGTTGAGACATTATGGGGGTTCTGTTCTTTAATGGCAGCAAGAATGTCTCGTGGTTTTATGTTCTGATGCGTCATTTGCTTCACCGTCCTCTCTTCTGATGGAGTCAGCCTCATTAGGGACGGATGACCCTCTGGATACATAAATGGTTCGTGGTTATGTTTAGCTTCATCAACCTTTAGATCCCAATAACCTAACCTCTTTTTGTATGCCGCAATCAGTTGGAACTTGCAACCGGTTTTCCTAGTCCCGCTGCGTCTGACCGTGGCTGTTGATTTGTACTCGCCGGCACAATCGCACGTAAGCCAGATTTTTAACGGCTGATCGCTACCCTTTTTATCGTAGATGGTGCGTTTGGTGACGAGGGCGTAGCCATTTACGCGTCCAACATCTCTACACCACTCTACCAATTCATCCATGCTAGCGAATTTCTAACGAAAACACTTATATGTGTCAATTAATGATTAACCAATCGGTTTAGCTTTAGTATAAACTGGTTCGGGTCAGTTTCAGGTTGAACCTGCGAACCCGTTTGGGTTAACGGGTCGGGTTCGGGTCAACATGGTCGGGTTGGCGGCTTGACCCGTTACACATTTATACTATATTATGTTTTTTTAACAATACATTTTACGTCATAAATTAACCCATGAAAGTTCGGGTCGAGTTCGGGTTTGTGTAAAATTTTCAGGTTCAGGTCGGGTTGAACCCACCAACCCACGAACACGACCCGTTGAGCAACCCTAATCTAAGGTTTTAATAAAAACAACATCAAACGTAAAAACACTAAAATAGTTAACGTACAACAAATAAACGTATAATTAAATGTTATACCTGCTTGTTTTGAAACTCACTACGTTCCTAGTCAGCATTTGGACCCTCCGGCGGTCCATCACTTATGGGAGGAGACTGAGAACTATCAGTCGGTGGTCCAAAACTAACAGGAGGGGCTTCAAAATTAACCGGGTGTTGCGATGGATAATAACCAGCATAATTAGGCTGAATTGCATCCAAACCCCAACTATCCTGACCTGCATCAGACGCAAGAATGGGATCGAACGGAGCATTCAGATCAAACATGCCCGCTTTGTTATCTTCATTGTTATCATAACTCCCCTGATTCGCCTCGTTATCAAACACATTAAAAAAGTTACCCCAACCCGACATTATAGCGTAAATGATTTGAATACAGAGAAAAATAGAAGAAACGAATAGAAGTTGAATGAAAATGAATGAAATTAGTGTCGTTTATATAGAGAATTTTACGGAATATTACATCGTTTCAAATGATTAACACGCGAATCGAGGAATCTAACGTCGAATCAAATAACTCGCACGAATATCGAGGAATCTAACGTCTAATCACATAAATCGCACGAGAATCGAGGAATATAACATCGAATCAGAGAATCTTACGTCTACTCGCACGTGAATCGAGGAATAATACGTCGCGTCAAATAGTAATAAAACAATAAAATAAATGAAATTCATTGTATACGAGTCGTATATATATATACGACCCGTATAAAGTAGTTGTATAATATATATACGACCACAGTATCATCTTATTTATACATGGTTTATACGGGCCGTATAAGGTTATACGGCCGTATAGAATAAAGTGAACTGACAAAGGCTGCTGGCACAGCCTTTGTCGGTTCACTTTATTCTATACGGCCGTATAACCTTATACGGCCCGTATAAACCATGTGTAAATAAGATGATACCATGTGGATTTATTAGGACCCTTTTAAAATTTATCTTCTTTTTATCTAGTAAACTAAGGTCATCTCTATTTTGGTGATGGGGTCCACATAGTTCTCTTCCTCTCATTAATCTTTATTTATAGGTTTTGGGGTGGGTGGTGCCAAACTGCCAATAATATTCCATTGGCAAAATTGAAATTTAATATCTATACAATATGATACCATGTTTGAAATCAAATCTTTTGTGTGGGGTCACCTAACACTGTTCACATATTCATGCTGTCTCCTGTCTTCTCTCCAATTGAAAAAAGTATTTGGTTAAGATTATGACATCCATTTATACAGGTGTGCATTTCACTTTGTTATCTTTCAATTACTCAATCACTTTCAACTTTAAGATGCATTTATCCAATTGTTTGTGTTGTTACATCTATGTTGGTTCAAATCAATCCAAAACTTAACTAAATATAATTAATAGTCTTTTGAGTCTTCCTCAACAAGACAAGGAGATATAAATATGATTTCTATGCCCTTTTGTTACCTTTCGGATAATTTTTAGTAAGTATTAGTGCATATGTCTATCGCTTCCGTCAATCACGTATCGTAGCTGAACAATTGATTCAAGACAAGGTTTCAAAGTGTATGACCACATATATTCCAGGTCCGCACGGATGTATCAAAGTAGATTCACACAAACAAACATTGCGCAGATTTAGGGTTTTTGAGGATAGTTGGTGCGCATGGAGTGGATTCGCACGGATGGACATCAAGTCCATCCGCACATAGGCTGATCCGCGCACTCTTGTTCATCCGCACTTAGTTTCATGCGAACCTGGGTGTCCTATATATATGGGTGTTAGTCTTGTTCATTTGGTACTTTTGAGAACTAGAGTGGGGAAACTCTGTTCGTTTGATTTCACGGTTCTGTAAATGTCAATCAGTAATAGAAATCATTGTTAATTAGCTTGCTTGTGTTCTATCCATTCTTGTACTTGGATTCCACACAAGATACGAGATCTACGCAGTCAACGGTGTAACGGAATCGATTCTAACACAAACTCACAATTAGAATATGACATTTGGCGTCATTAGACATTTTATGTAAACTTAGGTAATGTTACAATGTGTAATGCATCACTATAGTTTCTGGGACAAGAAGATTTCTTATGGTCTTGCTTTAGGCATGAAAAGTTTCTTTCTATGTTGGTCCTTTTAATCAATGATTGTACTATGCATATCAATTGTACGATTTCATTACAATACAAAGTATCTTTCTTTATATCATATACAACAAGAAAACTTTGTTGTTTAGTGTAGTTGATGTGGATTACAGATGCACACTTAAACAAGTATCTAAAAAAGAAAATGTGAACCCTTATCAACTCATTATCCTTAAGAATATCAACATCCGCTACAAACAATTTTAGATTACTAGTTTGTAGGTGTAATATCGTTTATAGGTTTGATCTTTCCCTTACAAAATTAATCTTCTAGATGTGAGTAACACAATGTCCTTGGTTGGTGTTGGATAAGGGTGAGAGGGGCACTCCCCTTTTAGGGGAGCCCCCTCTCTTACGCACACCCAATCAGATTATGTCACGTCAACTTCCCTCTTAAACTCCCCTCACACCCCAATTTGATGGCGGCACTCCTCTCTTAGAGGACTTGTTTTTTTAATTTTTTTTGTTTTTTTATTTGTTGTAAAATTATGCATGTTTATAAATTAAAAAAATATTAATAAAAATTAAATAAAATTTAACAAAAGACATTTCAAAGTAGAAAATAAAAATAAAAATTACATTCAAACTAGAAAATAAAAATTACATTCAAACTAGAAAATAAAAATTACATTCAAACTAGAAAATAAAAATTTTAGAAATTGCACGACCACCCATACTTGTTAGCGATGTCGCGCTTTCGGGCGAGGATGAACGGCAACATTTCCGGCGGAGCATCGTCGTGCGGCTTGAGGAATGTTTTCATATCTCGATCGTAATTGTAGTTTCTCATCGTCTCGCGTTGTTCCGATATAAGCTCGCGAGCCTCCGACTCTCTTTTCTTCCTCAATTCAATCGCCTCCAATTCAATCGCGTGCTTCGCTTCTTTCATGGCGGTGTACTCTTTGAATTGTGCCGCCAACTCGGCCGAGCCCTCGGACGATGTCACTTGACGCTTGTCTCGCCGTTGTGTTCTTTGTGGCGAGGGGTCTTCATTCATATCGGGTATGGAAGGGTCCACGTCAACGGGCTTTCTTTTTTGTGCCGAACCTTCCCCTTCCTCACCCAACAATGGGACTTGGGCCCATTTGTCGTGTTTTCGAACGACCTCCCATGCCTTGACATGTTGAAAATCGTTCGGATATTTATCTTTAAATTCCTTTAAAGAGACTTTCATCATGTTGAGATCGCTACATCCGCTTCCTCGTGTGCGATCCTACGTATTATAAAATAATAAGTGTTAAAAAAATATGAACTTAGTAAACAAAATTAAAAAATATACAACGTTAAAAAATATAATTTTTACCGCTTGTTGGTATAGGCCGTTGAAAAAGTTTATTTTCGTCATCATCGGGCCCATTTAGACCGTACTTGATGCACGGTCCGGTTACTTCCACCAACGGTGGCGTTAAAATGATCTAAAATCTTACGCCAAAAACTATCGCGGTTTTGTTGATTGCCCTTCTTTTTGTTGGTAGAGCAATGTACCCACGCCTTCACCAACACCTCTTCTTGGACCTTTGTCCATTTTTGGCTCTCCATTTTCCCCTTTTTATCCCGAGCGTCATCTTCTTCGTTTCCGGCGTCTTTATCCACATTATATTCATCGTCACCGGTGTCATCTTCATAGTCGCCCAAATTTTGAGTTTCGGGCACTACTTCCTCGTCCTCGTCGTCGTAAATAGGTAGAGGACGTTCAACATTCCTCGTGTAGATGGAACTTGTGGGGAACAAAAACCATACGGGTCGAAGGCGGGGGATTGAGGAGGATCCATTGATAACAAATTTTGAAAATAGCCGAAATTGGGTTGAAGGTTGGGTGGTTGGGTGTTGTAAAAGGAGGGGTGTGAAGGTTGTTGGAAAAAAAAAACGGGGGTTGTGAAGTATATCCGAAAGGGGGTTGTGGTTGTGCACTTGCACCGCTCGAACCACCACGAGACGGTTGCGAGCCCCGTCCCTTAGTTTTTTTCTTGGCTTTGCGGGGTTGGTTCTCCATTACTCGGTTTGGCTTTTGTTGTATTTGATAGATTTTAGAGTATAAAAGTTTGAGAGTGGTGGGTGTGGTAAAAAATTAGTGAAGTTGGTTATTTATATTAGTTTAAATTGATTTTTTTTTAAGTTTGACCGTTGGAAAAGTCGACCGTTCCTCGATCCATGTGCAATTCAACGCGGTGAACCAACCCCGATTCCCCTCCCCGATTTGGGTCCCCGCGGTGATGGCGGCGGTGTTCCCGATCGGGGACTGGGGTCACCGAACAAGTCCCCGCATGGTGCCCCGGATACCCTAACAATGAGTTTAATGCTAATTTTGAGACGTCACTATCCCTAGTTTTGATAATTGAAATTATGGACGTGTGTTATTAAGTTGTTGATTAAAGATATGCATATACCATAGTAATAGCTTGATTCGCAGGAATATTCCTCTTCAACGGCTAGAAGACGAAGCTTTGCGGATATCTTGAAGAATAGGTTGAGAGTACGTGTGGAAAAGAAATGGAAGGACTAACCACGTTGCCCAGTCCTTCCAGGATCCCGGAAATCTCGGACTTCTAGTTCGGATATTTTTCAGCTTTGTACTATAATAGCTTGATTCGGTCGACTTAGGATTAACTTTTATAACACAACATACACTCGCAATACTTGCAATCAACTTTGTAACACATAGTTCTTGATCAATCAAAGCTCATAATTGTTATTTTTCAAGTATTTGATGTAACATCCGTAAAAAGATCCTATAACAACACATAATTGAAACCTCGAACGCGCACGACAAGAATCAACACGAAAAATAAGAAAAACAGATTTTTACTCTCGTTGCGTGGTGCGACGGTGCCAGATTCTCGCAAGTGCCACGTGTTGCCACGTAGCAGGCCTACGTGGCTGACTCATGACACCTATGCCCTAGCATTGAAATCCCGGGCGATGCAGACATATGCCCACCCACTACCAGGGTGGGCATATGCTGAATTTATATTATCACCTATCGTATGTCACACCTCTATGTCGGTGATCCACCCAACAGTGGCGGACGCAGAAATTTTTTCATGGGGGTGCGAAGTATTTTTTAAAATCTTAGGCCCCGAGGTATATAAAAAAATTCGGTTCTTATCGGGTTGGGTTGGGTCGGGTCATGTAAAACAAAAGAACATTAAGCTAAAATTTATATAATTAACAAAAACACGTCAAATGTTATTACAAACATATTTAAAATGTCACCCTACGGATTATATTTTTTGAAATATATTCAAAACATCATTTCATTAAGTCTCAATACATATTAGCTTATTTTATCAAATAAAAATACATCTTCAGAAGAGAATTTCCTACATAAGAAAAACAAAAAAGAACGACAAAAATATATCAAATAATAACGTGATAAAATAAATTAATAAAATATTATATTATCTAAGCCAAATTCAAAATATAATACGTAAAATACTATAGTCAAAACTAAAAATTGTAGTTAACAAAAGGACTATATTTGATAAATGAATTATTTTAGTTGAAATAGTTACTTCATGGTTAAATATAGATTGTGCCAGATGGTGAAAAGACATGACCATGTATGTAGATAAAGAAGTAATAAAGAAATAAATATAATATAAAAAAGTAGTAGGGGGCGTAGAGTGTTAAAGAGAGAATCCCATATTCACCTAAACCATTATCATTTTCTTTATCCATCATCATCTTCCATATTTTTCTTTCTAAGTTTCAGACTCACCGGAGCACAATAATACCTCGGCATTCCGGTAAACTCTCAAAAATTACATCATAAATCTTGTCTTTTTTATTACAGATTTGCCGAGTTCAAGGGGTGCGATTACAAAATTTCAAGGGATGCGCTTGAGATTTTTATTCACGCATAACATTAAAAAAATAAAAATCAAGGGGTGCGCCCGCCCACCCACGGCTAACTCTAGGTCCGCCCCTGCCACCCAAAATTGGGTTATTTAGTTGCAGTAGGCGTACAAGGTGTACGCATGGTTATGATTTTTGGTTGATGTTATGACTTTAGATCACATTTTGTTTGGAGGTTTTAAATCTTACTTATAAGTTGTATAATGGCTGATGATGTTTAACCAATATTTCTTTACAACGATAATTGAACCATAGACCGAGATTATAAAAAATTATACTATAACTAATCCTAGAACAAGGTTCACAAAGGAATATATTTATATATATTATCATTAAGAAAAATAAAATTCCGATTCTGCAAATCAGCTTTGGCAAATACCTTTTTTTATAGATTGCTTTCTGTCTTTTTATCATTGTACGGTCGATTCCAACACCGTCCACCCCATGCATAAATTAAGTTTCAAACTATTCTCATGCTTTGTTTGATTGTTTTTTTAATTAAAATATTTTTTTTATAAGAACTGGAATAAGAACAAATCCGACATACAAATCTGGATCAAAGTAAAAGGTAAAACTACTAACTAATTTGTTTTACTTTTATATGCAAAGTATTCTGATCATATCTTAGATATCTATCATAAAATATATTTATAACAGTAATGGATTTTTGTAGCTTTTTTTAAAATTATAAAAGAAAAGCATTTATTGAATAAGCCTTTATTGAGTTTCGTAGAATGAAAAAAATTTAATGTATTTTGGTTGCTTTTTTTTTTTATAAATTATAAAAGAAAAGCATTTATTGAATTTAGAAGAAGAAAATTTAATGTATGTTGGTAGCTTTTTTTAATTATAAAAGAAAAACATTTATGGAATTTGTTATAAGAAAAAAAATTAACGTATAGCCACCGAGGGTGCGAATGATCCAAGCTGAGCCTAAGAAACCAATAAAGGGACACATGTCATTCATTGAAGCCATCAAATAAAAGATAATTATAAAATTAAATTTAATATAAATTTAAACAATTCGTATAGGAGATAATCTAATATTTTAAAATATTTATCAGTTTTAATAATAATAATAATAACAATAATAATAATAATAATAATAATAATAATAATAATTTCTCTAAATGAGTGGGTAATATTATAAAATAATTTAGTAAAATTCAAGATGTTATTTTGGAGATTAAAACGGAGCTATAGACAGAAAAAAGATGGATAAGTTGTTAGGGAAATATCATTAGGAATTTAGGTAAAATTAATTAATGTTAACGAATCAAAAAAATCTTAGGAGCCAAATCATGTGAAAAATGATTACGTATACCAAGAAAAGTAGTCACCAAATATATTTTTTTATTAAATTCATTTAACCTGTATAATAAACGTGGTTTTTTAAAGATATAACATTTTTATTTTTTACTATACAAAATTACATTTATGCAACTTGTGTAATACACGGGGTTCTTAAAAATATAACTTTTTTTTATTATGTAGTATATAAAATTAGATTTATTCAATCCATATAATACAGAGAGTTTATAAAGATATAACTTTTTATTGTTGGATATATAAAATTACATGTACTCAACCCGTATAACACATGAGATTCTTAAAAATGTAATTTTTTCATTATTTAATATATAAAAGTAAATTTACTCAACCCGTACAATGCAAGGGGTTTATAAAAATACAACATTTTTTTATTATTTAATATATAAAATTACATTTATTCAACCCATATAATAAACGAGATTTTTAATTATATATTGTTTTATTATTTGATAAATAAAATTATATTTATTCAACCCGTATAATAAACAAGATTTTTAAAGATATATATATTTTTATATTATTTGTTATATAAAAATACATTTTTTCAACCCGTAATACACGGGGTTCTAACCTAGTGTTATATATTTACACTAGGTTAATACCCGCGCGATGCGCGATTTCATCCAAAACCATATTATTTACTTTGAAATATAATATCTTGTACAAACGCATACATTGGAAGAAAAAACAAAAAACTATTCAAATGCCGGAAAAAAATTCCTTGTAGACTACAGTTGTTGTTTTACTCGTTACATTCCCATCTTTGTCTAGTATAAGCAACTTCACACCGCCTCTGCTTTTAACTCTTGATAACGCAACATAAAGCTGGCCATGTGAGAAAACTGGATATTTCAAATACAATCCAACCCTCGATAGAGATTGTCCTTGACTTTTATTTATAGTCATTGCAAAACATACATTTATAGGGAATTGTCGTCGTTGAAACTTGATAGGAATTCTTTTATCTGACGGTGTCAAACTGATTCGTGGAATAAACGTTCTGGTCCCTATGTTTCCTCCGGATATAATCTCCGCCTCTATAACATGTTTATAAAGTTTAGTAATCCGTAGTCTCGTACCATTGCATAAACCATTTTGTTGATCGATATTACGAAGCAACATTACAGGTACACCAACTTTAAGGACTAATCGATGATTAGGCAGACCAAAAATTTTTAAACCATTTAGAACATCGGGAGACTATAGTCTCGCATTTGCTTCATTCTTTCCTTGATTAGTTTGAAAAAATACTATCAGAACTCAGATACTCCACTTCATCGCCAGGAAATGAAGCAAGCAACTTTTCATTAATTTCTTGAACAACCTCGTTCGTTGGTGCCAATATAGCTCTTTCAGCAAAATAATCTTTATCTTTGTACAGTTGAAGAAGCGAAGGATGTACAAAGTCGATCAGATCTGACATAGGATCCTCAGAGCACTTGATTAACAAATCTTCAGGAATATCTATAACCACCTCACAATCATCACTGTCACCAATCTTTCCCTCGCCCAAGTCAAGCAACCAATCCGCAAAAGCTTTAATCTCGTCTATATCAGATGTGTTGGCTCCTACAGTTAACCTCATGTTTTTGGTTAACGTACGGACCTTGCAAGTACTCCAAATATACGACGACGTGATTGAAGCATTAACGATATCTCGCCTACTGCCATTTGGTACAACCGGAAGTATTTGTCTAAAGTCACCACCGAACACCATAACTTTTCCACCAAATGTCATCTCACATTTGAAGACATCTTTCATTGTTCGGTCAAGTGCTTCAAACGCATGTTTATGATTCATCGGTGCTTCATCCCAAATGATCAATTTCGTTTTCTTCAATAAATCAGCAACGTCATGATCCGGTTTAATAAAACACATCGAGGTTTCTGTTAAATTTAGAGGTATATGAAACCTTGAATGTGCAGTACGCCCACCAGGTAACAAAAGAGATGCGATTCCACTTGATGCAACATTTAGTACAATATCGCCTTTACATCTAATGGATGCAGATAATGTCTTCCAAAGAAATGTCTTACCAGTACCTCCGTAGCCTTATACGAAGAACAAACCACCCGCATTACTATTAACTGCTTCAATTATCTCATCAAACACTAAACACTGCTCATCGGTTAGGCTGCTTAAATTATTATCAAATTCAATGGCAGTAGCGCTTACATCGTACCTAAGCTCGTCAGCAATTAAACGGTTGTCTGCTGAATATATTGATTCACTGTCGGGTTGAGGCATAGACAGAAACCGACTTAAACTTGAGTTGTTACGTAATAAGTAACGCTCAATTTCCAACAACGTTAGGTTCCTTATTTGTTCTTCTGGAAGAGACAAACCTATTAAATTTATGTAAATAAATTATTAAAATTCTTGTAAATAAAAAATGAAATTAATAAACACTAATCTGTAAAACATAACTGACAAAATATTAAATAAAAATTTGCGTACCTTCGATCCTCAAAAGCTTTTGCCGATTATATAAAATACCATCCGCAAGGTACTCCCATGTGTTTTCCCAAACATGTTCAGGCTTTGATAATGTATTAGACGCCAACATTGTAGCAAACAGATTACGAAGATAGTAACCAGAACCTGTGTAGTACGCCTCTTTGATAGCTTCTATATACTCCTTGTCGTCGTCTAAAAGGCCTCTAGCGTAGCACGCATCTCTAAATGTTGGGAAGACTTGTCCATTCATAGTATGAATGTCTTCAAAAGACTTAGGACCTACTACCTTATTAAGAAGAATTCTTAAAAAGTATGCCTCGCCCATAGAAGGATTCACACAATGAATACGACCAATGGTTTTGCCTATTATGCGTTTATCCCATATCCTTTCGTCCTTCTTCCAAACAAATTTAGTTGGGAACTCAACGTAAGTAAGGGTGCGCGCCAACGGATCTTTTTCGTTCTTTTCCATCCACCCCAATAACATCGTAGAAGAAACAGAAGGTTTTTGTAGAACACTATCAAGTTCGTCGTCAGGGCCGTATACAACGTTTTGTTTATCAGGTAGATGAAACGGAAGCCTGATTACGGATGGATAGCGGTAATGAACATCAAATGCAAATATGCGCCATGAAGCTTCGCATGCCGAGAGATATCTACAATCGTAATACTCTTTGATTTCATCTTTTCCATCTTCAAGCTGACCTTCATCACCATTTGGTACAAAACCAAATTCAGCCCTATCTGGTCCTTTGTTAATGTATTTAAACAAATTCTTAATGGACGCACCCTGGTTGCACCATTCGACGTTAATGTGTGCTTGATAACGTCTCAATAGGGTTTTGCTATACGGAACCACGCTTCTGTTATCAAGCTGAATACCAGATTTCTCAACAAAAACACCTGAATCGGCTCGTCTATAGACCGGATAACCATTCGAATCTAGAGAAGTCTTATCACAGAACTTCTTAGGAAATTTCTTCGAACACTTACCGTCGACCATACACGGACAATTTGGTTTTGCAACACCACAAGGTCCGTGAATCATATAGTCGTTGACAAGAGTATATAGATCTGGTTCTAAGTTTTTGTCAGGTATCTCGGCAGAAATGAAGTTGTCAACATGCTCAACCGAAGGAAGCTTACTTTCGTCATGTAAGAACAGACAGATATGCGCATGCGGTAGACCTCGTTTCTGAAACTCTATGGTATAGACAACTGCAATAGGATAGTTAATATTAAAATACTTATTTTTGAAGTTACGGTTATGAACGTAGCATACCAAAAAAATATATAGTAAAGTAACTGATTTAAATGGATGCTTACCTGCCGATGCATTGCCGAATAAAGATTTCTCTCGCAAGTCTTTCATGATTGCGTCAAGCTTAATTTTGAACAATCGGCATAAAATGTCCTGCCTATCCTCGGGATTAATCTTCGTGTCCTTTAGAAATCTTTTAATCTCCGGCCATTTAGGATTGCAAGTGATCGTAATGAAAAAATCAGGGTTGCCAAACCATTTTCAAATGGTCATCGCATCATAATAATTCTCCCTCATATAACGCGATCCACCGGTAAACGAAGACGGTAGTAGTACGCGTGTTCCAGTGTTTGACATATCTGGATTACCATTTTGTCCAAGCTTTTTAAGGTTATCATATGTCTCAGATCTTAGTTTTTTTTTGCTGCAGACGTATGAATAGTAATCGTTCACTTTCAATCATCGTATATACGTCAACCAAGAACTGTTGCAAAAGTCTTCGAGCATTGAGAATCAAAGAGAAATGATTCACTCTATCTTGAACATGGTAAGCAAAATACTCTCTCGTTGTACATTTTGACTCTTTCTTCTTCGTTGATGCCCTTCCTTCTCTATGAAGAATATCAACCCGGTAACCATCTTCACCAAAAGGGAAAAGCAATGGATACTGAAGCGCGAGATACGAAGGATGAAGCTCGCTAATACGTTGTAGACCATCTTTCTTTGACTCAACAACTACATCACGATTATCAAGAGCTTCCTCAATGTTTCCAACAATAAGCGCAGCAACTTCGGACGACGTCGGTAGGTTGTATGTACGACCATCTTTAGACCTATTTGCCTTAAGCCTTAATTTTAAGTCAACTTGAGGATTATCAACAAACCGATCTCGTACACGTCTATATGTTTTCACCAGCTCATTATTTGAATCTAAAATCACCTTAAGGTACTCTATGAGTTCAGTGTCAAGCAAATCAGAAGTTGCGGATGCTGGTTTGTTTGAGTTACTGTAAAGCAATTGTAAGACAAAAGCGAAAGTACTAGTAAGTGATTATATAACATAAAACAAAAAATAAATAAAAAAATAAAGAAAGAAATGGTTTCCAGGGATACCTAAATATGGTTTTGCGATTATAGACTTCATTATCTGTGTCGTATATGTAAAGCTGCGCAAACTTTGGTTCACCACCTTCTTTAGGAAGAAGACTTCCCAATGTATGTTAATTCTCGCCACTAATTCGGTATACATACGGAGCATTTCCTCTATTGATTTTCGAATCAACTTTACCACCCATTGAAGTGAACGAAAACATAGAATTAAAACGACGAATATTCAGTAAGAAATGCTTGCTCTTGTCGTCTAAACTCTTAAAAAGACTTTGATATTCCAGACACGTCTCTTTAAAATTAGGAGGATGTACTTTTCCATAAGCACAACAAAGCATATAAGTTGTTCTTCCTGAGTAAACCTTTCCTTTTCCAGCCTCAACTTTCCACAACTTAGCATTACATATGTCGCATACAACTACTTGATCACCATGATCCAAATAATCTATTATTGAGCATAAAAAAATATATCATTTTGTGCTATTGGTTATGAAATTAATATAATGACGTTCTTCAAGTGGAACTTAAAGTAGTGAGTGTGTAAGGTACTTACTGCTAGAAACTCCTTTATATGGATCTTCAGCTAATTGTCGAGGAATAATATGATCGTCGGAAGATAAGTCAACCATTGGAATAGGATATACGTTTCTACCCTGATTAGTAGAAAACCTTTGTTTACCTCTTTGTTTCCTCTTTACACCTATATGTTGAAACCAACGAAAAATAATAAAAATGTCAAAATAAAAAAAAAGAAATGTGAAATACATAAATACATACCACCAACCTGAAGTAGATGCTTCAGACGGAGTTGTTAAAGGTGTGGTTGCGCAAAAACGTGGATCGATGGTATTGATATAAGACAATGAACGCATTGGTGTTACGATCCGGCATTCATTTGAATGGGATGCAGAAACATTGAATGACCGAGTAACGTCTTTTGAAATGGAAGATTGGTTACTCACATTATTTCTCTTATTATCCAAATGTAATTTCCTATATTTTCTTCGTTCAGCTGATTGTTGATGCTCAACATCATTAGAAGCAACTGAAAAAAATATGGATATCCGTAAAATATCAAATTATACAATAAAATTTGTATTTTTGTCTAAAAAACCAAAGAATTTACCATTTGTAATGTTACACAAATATAAATGAAAAAAAACGTATTCATGTGTAAAAAATTATAGAATGTACCATTTGTAATATTACCCAATGGACTTCTTTCAGTTTCAACTGCAACAAAAAAAAGGCTAAGTTACCGTATGAAAAATGTTTATGTATTACATAATTTTTTATTTAAAAAAAATCATAATCATAATAAATAAAATTTAAATATGTAAGTAAATAACACCAACCTGATGTATACGCCTCGTACGAATTTGTTAAAGGTGTGGTTGGCAAGATACGTCGATCAATGGTATTGATATAAGAGGATGAACGAATTGGTGCTACAACACGGCAATCATTTGTATCGGATACTGGAACATTGGATGATCGAATTACGTTTTGTCTTGTGTTTAATTTGTTAGTCACATTATGTCTCTTATTATCTTCATGTAGTTTCTTTAATCTTCTTCGTTCAGCTGATTTTTGATTCTCAACATCATTATAAGCAACTGAAAAATAAAATTGATATCCATAAGTTATCAAATTATATATTAACAAACGAATTCCTTTATAAAAAACCAAATAATTTACCATTTGTAATGTTAAACAAATTTTAAATGAAACATTATATTCATGTGTACAAAAATAAAAAAATTACCTTTTGTAATATTAGCCAATGGACTTCTTCCAGCTTCAACTGCAACAAATAAAGTCCAATGTACTAATCAAATATGTTTATGTATTACATAATTTTTTATTTAAAAAGAAAAAAATAAACACATAATCATAGTAAAGAAACACAAAACTGACTTACACGCCACGTAGAGATTTGTTAAAGGTGTGGTTGGCAAAATACGTCCATCCATGGTATTGATATAAGAGGATGAACGAATTGGTGTTACAACACGGAAAACATTTGTATCGGATAGTGAAACGTTGGATGAACGAATGACGTTTTGTGAAGTGGAAGATTTATTATTTGCATTTTTTCTTTTATTATCCAAATACAGTTTTCTTAACTTTCTGCATTCAGCATAGTCTTGATGCTCAACTTGATTAGGATCAACTGAAGAATAAAATGCATATAGTACTTTTTAACTATTTATAAAAAAAATCAATTCATATCTAAAAAATTACAAACATTAGCATTCGTAATGTTAGACAAAGGACTTCTACCAACAACACCTGCAAAAATTTAAGTAAAATTAACATTACGTAACATAGTTACCTATTATATTATTTTTTTATTGTATTTTTAAACAAAAATAAAAATAAAGTACATACTATTGGAAGGTTCAACACCAATAGGAAGTAGAAATGAAAGTAAAGTTTGACGTTTTGCACGTTTGGACATATCCTAAAATTGTATCATATATAACATACCAATGTATTAAAATGAGTATTAGAATAATATAAACGTATAAGTATAATATAAAAAGATAAAACTTACGTGTATGAGAAATGACCAAACGTCAAAACTTCAAAAATGATGAATGTGGTGAGAGAGTTTTCTGATTAGACTTGTAGAACCTTTAGTATAAAACATTGAGTGTGTATTATGAATAAGAGTAGAGGTTCTTATAGTATTTGAAGTGATTATAAAAAAGGAAACTATAAATTTTTTTAAAAAAATTCGGTTATAAATGTAAAAAAGGAAACAATTTAAATTAAAATTAAATGGAGGTAAATCCATAAAATTTAATGGCGGATTTTTTAAAAAAAATCTCATATTGTCGGTTATACAATTTAAAAAAGGAAACAAATTCATACAAATTATTATCTTTAGATAAATTTAACAAAAGTGGAAGTTTATTATACAATTTTATATTAGAGGTTTTAAAATATTGGGAAAAATATAATTATAGTAATTACATAATGATTACAACAAATTTATTTACATAAATCCGGTTACTAAAATCTTTATTTACAGTTTAAATATTAAAAAAAAAGTTATAAATAGTTTTAAAAATTATACTTTCTAAAAAAATATAAAGTAACAAAAGGTAAAGTTTAAAGAAGTATAAGTAATAGGAAACATTCCAAACCAACCATATGTCTCAAATAAAAAACCAATCATATGTCTCAAATAAAGAACCAACAAACCATGTCTCAAATGAAAAACCAAACAACCATATGTTTAAAAAAAAACAAAACAACATACCATATGTTTCAATCCAAAATAAAACAAACAAACCAACCATGACAAAACAATCCAAACCAATCTAACACGCAAACGAAACCAAAGCAGCAATATTCGGAAAAAAATAAATTGTTTTTGTTAAACCTACTTCAACCATGAACTACTTCTCCAACTTTGGAACCAGCATAATCGTTTCATCATCAACTTGAACATCCGAGACACCAGCCTTTTTAACCTTTGTTAATGATAGAGATGTGCTTTCTTCAACTTCATACACGTTAGAAGGTTAAGTTTCAATTCCGAAGACGAAGTCTTAGAACAATCTTTAGATGTGCAAGCGGGTGTGAAGCTATCACCAATAGAATCCACAGCATCCTGAATGATATATTCAAAATCAGAAAGTATATAAAATGTTTAAAACATTTGGTATTTTGTAACATTAACTTAAAATACATACCTTTAGAGCAAAAGGGTTTTGAGTTGACATATCACTAAGTGAAACATCAGCAGCCGCCTCGTCCACACCCTACAATTCAAAAAATAATAAGGCTAGGCACAATAAAACTAATAAATCTCGTAACATAACTTTAATTCAAAGGTTTGTAAGTGTTAACCTGATCAGCTGGAATTCGGCTCTCCAAGGACTCAATGATTGCTGCATCATTCACCAACTTATGAACAGCATAACCATCAATATGGTTGTCAATATTGAATTGACTAATTTGAATCTTGAAGGCAAACTTTTTATCATTCAAAGATTTAAACTGATAGGGAATGGTTTTCTCTTCCAGAGATGCCTAATATACATGAATCAAAATTTATTGAAAAGAACATAGAAATAAGATGTAAACATTAATAATATGTAACTTGTATAAGAATTTAAAGAAAGGACTGATGTGAAATACGTTACCTGATCCACTTTAGACTTCTCAAGCAATTGAATTGCTGTCATACCCAACATTTTTCTAGCTTCACGGTCGAACAAAGTCAAAGAGGCAATAACTGCATAATCTTGTACTCTTATCGGAATCCTAAAACTAAATGCACAAAAAGTAATTCACAAAATAAATACATTTTACATTCCTAAAGTAAAATAAAATAATCATAAATATAATATAATTACAAAAAAATATAAGTAACTTACATCGGCGTCGCAGCCACAACCTCCTTAGGACAATCAGGATTTGAGCAAACTAAAACCTGTTTAAACTTCGGTTCTTCAGCACCGTCTTCAGCATCCTCAATGACCAAAGTTGTCTCAACCTTCCGATTGCACTCCTCACAACCAAGGTAGTACCAATCATCTTTATCATCCACACCCATGATCGTACCAAGAACTATGACCTCACAAGGCTGAAATTATATGTAAGAAATTAGAGTTATAAAAATGAATTTGTGAAACAATTTTGTTTAATGTATTTATTTAAAATATTAAAAAGTAGAGACAAACCTTATCCAAGAGCGTAATATCACGGAAATTGGAAAACGGATGCTTCACTAAAATGTCATCGGCAACGCTTATGCTTCCAGATGAACCAATTGATTTCTGACCATTAGAAGATGTTTTACATATCTTCTCAACAAACCTGTTTACAATAATGGAAGCAAACAAAGTTAACAACATCAATAAGTAGTTCATATTATTTTATAAACTGTTTACTTTGTTCTAAATGAATGAATCTCCTCTATGTCAGCATTGATAAACAGCCTTGTTATATGGAAAGCATTAGATAGCGTTGTCTTCCCTGTGTAAAAAAATTAATATCAGATATTAGGATATTCAAGTTCGTAAATCATAAAAAAATTATATAAAATTAAAAAAGTATTTAATGAGTTAATACCTTTATACTTGTTGAAACTACCAAACTGCACAAGCAGAACAACATGAACTTCTTCTTTATGACTCTGAATGTAACCAAACATCTCATCGCAGTACTCATCCCATAAAGTGCAGTTTAACTTGATACCCCTACATAAATACAAAATAAACATATCAGAGGATATCATGTAATAAAAAATATATAACACTAAAGTTACAATGAAGTTAAATTAGAATTTAATTAACAGACTCTTCATCCAGCAATTGCAAGTTCATGTATTTGCTATCTTTTCCCATCTTCGTTTTGGTCATCTCTGGTTCAGACCACTCATCTACATATCCAATAAAATCTGACAAAAAAATTGATTAATAAAAAATGTAATCAGCACAAAAAACAAAAATTTAAAAAATAATCTATATTTATATATTTCTTAATTTAGGATGTTGTTGTTATATATGATGAAGTACAAACCAACTCGATACTTGACATCGACTTCACCGGCTTTAATGGACTCAAAAGATGCTAACCGAATACCATATAAACTTCCATCAAAGTTCTCACACTTTTTAACAGATGTATCAAAGTTTAAGCTAATAGCATGTTCCTTATCAAAGTGTTTGAAATTTGACTTAATGACAGAAAGTTGAGATTTATAAATGTAATAACACTCGTTTTCATTAAGCAAAATTTCATGTTTTTTCATAAACTTGCTCCAAACAGTTGCCTGCATCCTGGTACCCTAATAAAAAAAGAAAAAAATTGGTAAGTATAGACAACAATATAAAAATTAAGCTACATTTTAAAAAGCAAATGACATTCAAACCAACCTGCTCATCCATGACCACCATTTCAATACCAAGGATTTCTCCTTCTCTCTTTGGATTCACACGAATCCAAAGTCTTAACACCTTGATTTTGATGGTAAACAGCTTGGATCTCCAATCAAGATTGTTTAAGAAAGTAACATTATTTTCATCCATTTGTATGAGATATGAGCCGAACTGAGATGATTAATGTTAGAAAATAATTCGTAATTGAATCAAATGAATGTATTAATTAAATATATATATACAAATTTCGTTTACTTATTTTTTGTAAAGTTGAAAAAATTTATTAGAAAACAAAATTGTGGCCGAAATTAAAGACATTATTATTTTTAGAAATGGGTTTACATTTCTAAAAAAAACTACAAATCACAAAAAGATTTTTTGATTCTTACTTATATTACTTAAAAAATAAAACAATAATCATTTACTTAAATCAACAAATCACAATACAATAAAATGCAATAAATACACTCTATAGTAATGCATGCAAACAACACAAAGTAAGTTTTATCACCAAAATACTAAGAAAATATAACTAATAACTTGAAATTATAATAAATTTATAGTTTATTTTATAATTTGAGAAAAATTAATTAATCGGTATAGTTTACATTGGATATTTTCGGACTTTTATTTGTAATAGGTTGTAGTTAATTTTGGAATTTATCTATTCAAGTTAATTGATTAATTAAATATGGCATGATTGTAATGGTTTAAAAAACTTCAATAAAAATGTTTAAAAACCGATTCTTACTTTCCAACATTAAAAACAAAACTTTGGAATGTTTTATTAAAAACTTAAATAAAACGGCCACATATAATTTAGAATTTAAAAACTGAAAAATTAAAAATAAAAACCAATTTGATACACAAATTTATTTATTTTTAATATTCACTTAAAAATTATAATCATTTCATTGTTTAAGCTATTAATAATGTATATTTACGAATTTCAAACACAAGTATAATAAAATCAATATTTTATTTTCAAACCTTTTAATTTCAATAACCAACATCTTTTTATTTATACAAAATTGATTTAAATGGAAAGTATTTTTAAGTTTATATACTTAGATAAGATGGTAAATCTATGCGTGTAAAAAAGGAAACAACATAAATTCAAACTAATTAGAGGTAATCCTATAGAATGTGGCCGTTTTTTTTAAATATATATTGTCGTTTACAAAATTAAAATAGGAAACAAAATCATACGAAACTTTATTTTTAGATCAGTTTCTTTTTAAAAAGTGCCGGCATAATCAATTTTTTCAAACAAATTACGTTAATGGACTTTAATATGATCACTAATTTTCTTCATTATCAAACTAAGAAACATAAAATTTCAAGAAATGTTGATTTCACTAAAACATAGGATACTAAGCACAAACAGGTAGCAAAAAACAGACACAACGTCTAGTCATATAAGCATTCAAAACTAAGTACTTCGGCCACAAATATAAAAGCCCCAAAAAAAGTATCAGCAACATCTACCATGACATCAGATCAACGTAACAACCACACCAAAAACATACCACTAAATGTATTCTAACCATCAACAGTTTGTGCAAAAAAATACTACCAGAACATACCATGTACCTTCACCAACTCAGTTATAAAGCAACATACCTTTACTTTTAACAAATACCATCTGAAACGAAGAACCAAATACCAACCATTTGTCTCTAACAAACTCTCTCATACCGGTAACATTGAATCGAGGACAGCCTTGCGAGAACTCCTTACCAATAGCCACATTCCAAGTTTGACCAGCGCTGTCCTTGATGGTCAAATCCATCTTTCGATCCAAGCCATGAGTTTGTTCCCACTTCTTTTTCAAACGCTACAAATCAGAATATAAAATTTAATAATAGATACCATTAAATCTGGTTTTTCTACAACTAATGACTTCAACTGGATTTACAAAACATACATTAATATTATGAAAAAGTAAATAATACAAACTTACATAATGGTTGTCAACAACAAAAGTAACCGGTACTTCGTCATCAACACTCTGTTTAAATACAGGTGCAACAACCGCAGTAGGCACCTCATCATCAGACACTTCAATTAAGTCAACAGTTGGTTCTTTTTTGATAACACAAAGTTCAGGCGGGTAAGTAAGAAGGGCAGGCTTACAGCTAAAAACACTCAAATCAAATGTCTTAAAATCAACCATTTCAAAAACCAACAAACGATCATCCGTTATCGACATCTCCTCCTTGATTCGACTCCAACCTGTGGTAATATAAAGCTCATGGTCTAAAACTTCCATCCGAACAACCCATTTACGATATCCAGCAGAACGAACCAAAACAGGATCTGAAGGACAGGTATTCAGCATTGAGTGATGAACAAACAACCTGTTCACATACTACACAAAGAACAAAACAATATCAGGATCGATGGTATAAAGAAAATACAAAAAAATGTATGAATGCAAGGATAAAAGAATTTAAAAATGTATATGTTCAAGTACCATGCAGTCGTCTCGGTCTTTAAAATCATTTTTAGGTTTGTAGTAGAAGTAGTTAGATGGCGCAAGAGAAATGTCTTGATAAAAGTGGAACAGCCGGAACGAAGATAAAGCTTCTTCATACTGACAAACAACCCACGAATCGTCCGGTAATTTCAATGACGTGACGACATCAAACCAGCCATTGTAAAAAACGTAGTCGCTTGCAAGGTTAAACACTTTGACTTGAAAGGTCCTCCCATCGAGGGTCCCGATGACTGCATTCTTCTCTGGATAACCAAACGTCTTAATCCACTCACCATACCCAGCAGGAAGTTTCTGCAACAGAAAAGATAACTATCGTTAAATGCAATTATAATATCAGTAATCACAAAGTCTTATATTAAAAACATCTAAATTCTTTTTTTTAAATGATTATAATATCAACACTCACCAACGATTTTTTGTCGCTCTTCCACACACGGGTAGCGAATCCGTACACCATGTCGCTTCCAAAGTTGTCGTCTTTCACAACCACAAAATGTATATCAAAACAGGTACATGTAACAAATATGGGTAACAAACGACAATCAGTTACTACATCAAATAAGATATCAAACCATATTAAAAAAGTATTCAGTTATTACATATTTAAATAAAAAAAAAACAAACAAACATAGATACTAAATAAAATAAGAACGGCTAATCATAACATAAGATTTGGCAAAATATAAACCATCAAAAACATTCACCGGACTTATATATACAGATTCACTCCATCATCAACTCATTGATATGAACAACAGTAACATCTGCCTAATGTACTCGGTAACATATATCTATCGAACCTCAAAATCGAAATCGACTATTACAGACCCTATAAAAGAAACTATACAAAGGAATTAAACACCTAATCAGCTACGAACAACAGTAACATCAACAAATAACAATACATGAACAAAGAATTTAAAACCCTAAAACACAAAAAAAAAACCCAAACATCAAAATCGACTATTAGAGACCATGAAAAAGAAACTGTACAAATGAATTAAAACCCTAATCGGCTATGAATATCAGTAACATCAACAACTCACAATAAATGGACAAAGAATTTAAAACCCTAAAACACAAAAAAAAAATGTTCAACATCAACCGCCTACACTACTCTAACAAACGAACAATCTAACAAAACCATTGAATCTGAAAATCGAATCAAAGAAAACGAAATCGTATGCAACTGATGGCGTTATCGGAATCAAGCATGAATACCGTCGATGAAGACACTTACCTAATGAAGATTGGTTATACCTTTCCTGCAAAATTAGCCATATTAAAACATATAATCGATCATGAAATACTCTAATTAGATGGTACCGTAGATGATTTGTCTTCAAATCCGTTGAATCTTGAACAAAATTATTGGATCGATTATAGTCCATGTGTTCGCCGTGTTCGTCGGAGAGGAAAAGAGAGAGAAATCGTTTTAGGGTTTTGATAGGAGAGAGAGTGTGATGAGCGTAAATGAGAAGCACTCCTTCAATCCTCAACTATGAGGTGTGCCACATGGATGATGACATGGCTGCTTATTTGGCTTGCACCATTGGGTGACATGTGTCCCCCAATGGTTTGCTTTATTAGATATACTAGCGGTAAGACCCGTGTGCAAACACGGGTCGTTTCTTAGAAAACAATGCATAACCGACATTGACAGAGAGTAAAAAAATAATTAATGCAGACTTATAAAATTGATATAAATTAATGATTAATAGCTTTATTCAACAGCAATTCCATTACGTTTAGAACAAACTACTTTACAAAATTATTTAATGATAGGGTGACTTGGGATTTTTAAAAATGTTTATTTTTGTACTACTTTACAAAATTACATAGAATTCAAGAAAACGAAACAACAAATTAAACAGATATTGAGTTATTCAAAGTTCTGTTGAATACTAAATGAGATGTTGACCAAAATTAAAACAGATGTTGACCAAAAGTCAATCAGATGTTAACCAATAGTCAAACAGATGTTGACTTTAAACAGATGTTTGGTTTAACGCCACAGATCTGTTTATGGCCAAACATCTGATATACAAGGCCAAACATCTGTTTAAGGAAAAACATCTGTTCAAGGTGAAACATCTGTTTATGACCAAACATCTGTTTAAGCACAAACATCTGTTTAAGTCCAAACCTTTGATATAAAAGGCCAAACATCTGTTAAAGGCCAAACATCTGTTTAAGGCCAAACATCTGTTTAAATCTGAACATATGTTTAACTTAATCAGATCTACTCTCTTCTCACACTGTTTTCCTCTTCAAAACACTGTTGAACCTAACATCGGTTTCCATTAACTATTGACCAAAAGTCAAACAGATGTTCAAACCACTGTTTGTTCTTGTATTTCCATTAACTATTGACCAAAAGTCAAACAGATGTTCAAACCCTGGTTTTGACAACATGAAACACAACCAAAAGTCAAACAGATGTTCAAACCCTGGTTTTGACAACATGAAACACAACATCATCATGCCAAATATAGTCATATACATCCATCCATTATTCTGAATTCATAAACCCATAAATGCAGAAGAATGTCACATTTGCGATTAATAAACCAAGTTTCTACTAATTGCAGTTACTATTAGCAAAAAGAAGCATGATATCATCTATATATAAAACATAGAGTGCTAATAACAGTGTTTTATCATGTTAGCTATACATAGCAGCAAAACATCAAGTTAATAATTAAAAAAAAACATACAATTTAACCATCAAAATATTCATAATTATAATATCTGATATCAGATCATACTTAAATGTCGTTGTTAAACTGAGGTAACTTGATTTAATATGATCTTCTATTCCGAAGACACGTATGTGAAGTGTAACATATCACCAAATCTCAACTTATTCTCAGTCATAAACTTTCGCCAACCGTCCAACGCATAACGTGGCTTCAAATCATTTAACTCCGACTTAACATCATAAACCTCCACAACTCCAACCATGTTTTGAACTTTCAAAGGATGAAGATCAACAGAAAGACCTGCTCGTCTGGCAACTTCAACAGGAAGACGCTACATGTATTATGTGGAAAAAAAATAATAGTCAGACAAATAAACATAAATCATTAGTTTGTTATAAAAAACGGTATACCAGCCTATAGTTTCCTTTGCGATCAAAATGAAAGAACTCAGGGTCGAGAAGATGTCCAGTATGTTTTTTTGCAGTCTTTATAATCTTATTTCTACAGATAAGCTTTTTCTGAACATTTGCGGCTTTCTTCCCCTTGATGAAAAAGTAAACATATACATGTGAATTAAAGGAATGTTGAATATATGAACAAAAAAAAAACAGTTTATATAAGATATACTGATTAAGTGGCGAGTATAGATACCTTAACTTTATGAGCAGATGAAGAACATCCAATATGATCACTTGTGTCGACAGGTAAGGCAACATTTCCCTTAGTCATATTCTTGACCGTCTTCTTACTCTCAGAAGTAACTTTACCTTTCTTCTTAACCTGTTGTCATATAGTGACTTTAATAACTATAGTAATATAACAATCTTTAACACGGTAAACTTACATCTTGTGTTTTATTCAATCGTGAAGACATGCATCTCTTCGAGGTGCATTCGGCATTCGTTCATAACTTCTTCTAAATAATACATTATTGGATAAATGTAACATCAGTAAACAGCATTACTAATAGTTGTACAAACATTAAATTCTTATATGTGTTAAATTAAAAATAAATAATTTTAATAATTTAGTAAGTACCTGAGTAACAGTTCTTCCTTCACCTACAGACACAACTTCTTCATCCTCATAGATGTCCTGGTCAACATTAATGAAATAATTAATATAATGCTAAAATAATTAAAACTTTTACTGCTAATGCTAAATACATACGTACCTTGAATGCATTCTCAACATAATCAGCCTTCGATATCTCAAGTACACTATCATCATCAGATTCAACTTTCTTCGAAAAGCAAATCTCAATCTCATCTCTATAAACTACTACCTCAAAAACAACATCATCAATTCTGCTAAACACAAGCAAATCATCCTCAAGTATCCCAACATCCTTGCACATTTCAGGCCATCCTCTAGCAAATACAAAGTTTGTATCAACCTTAGACACCTCAACATTCCAATAGGAACCCTTATAACAGATTTGAAATTTGCCACTTGGTGGGCTGTTTACATAAAACTGTTTAATGAAGCAGTCTTCGATTACCTGCATAAAATTAAAAATAATGAACACTATATGTGAAGTATGTAACTTATGAGAATAAGTGCTGACACGTTTAAGATGCAAAAGGATTGAAGTTAAGATCAATAGTCATAACGTAAAACCAAATCTTGCATAACGATTAAACGTGAAACAAGATTCACCACACATCCCATCAACAAAACATGAAAGTTCAAACCCAAAATCACCTAACGCTTTAAAAACCAACAAAGTATCCCTCGGCAGATTGAGATCTTTAACAACATTGTCCCAACCGTTAGTTATTATCGGTGTTGAATTTTCTGTTCTGACCTTCATAACCCATTTTTTTACCAGACTCATGATAGATTCGCAACTTATTTTTTTGCCAACAATCTCCCCAATTTTGATTAGCAAAGGCTATAGGTACATCCTGTATATAATTTTTAAGTAGTGTAAGAAAATATAAACCATAACAACTGTTAAATATATATCTCAATAAAAATAAATTATGTATATAAAAACATTTCATACCAGTTTCAAAGATTCTGGGTTATAAAGAAACTTGACAAATGTAGTATACATGACAAAACCTGAATCAGTAAAGATGTTAAAACATTGAAATTAAAAAGTTGGCTTCGAAGATGAACATTAACTTTTTGTATTAACAGAGTATCTACTGAAATTAATCATAGAAACAGAGTATGAGTTAAAATTTTCTGCAAATAATAACTATTTTAATATGTTATCAACAAATGATTCAAACACCTAACTAAACCCTTCTTAAATGTATAGCAATAAACATAAAATCGTATTTGTAGCAAGATAGGATTTGAATTTTTTTTTAATTAAAATCGGTTAAACAATATAAAGTATTACAATATGAATTTACATACTAGTTATTGAAGAAAAAACAACAAAACCTCCAGTGATTCAAGTGTAGAAGACGGAGAATAAAAAAGTTGAAACCCTAGAAAATGACTGGGAAGAAGAGATTTTTGAAAGAAGTCAGATGATAGATGTTTAACGTGTAATGATGCTAAAGAAATAATGACGGTTGTGTTTTCGTTTTCCCATATTTTCAACAAATGAAAAATATTTACACATAGACCCCTTTTTGAATTTGTTATTTACATTTACAAACTTAATAAAAGATGTCTAACAAAATGTGTTTGGAAACCTTTGTTGGTCGTTGGAAACAGTGTAAGTCAAACAGTTGTTACATAAACAGAAGTTATGACAATAGATGATAACTTTCAGCAGTTGTTTTATTTTTAGCTAACATCTGTCCACGTCAGAACCTCTGTTATCATAATGCATGACAGTCAGCAGTCAGCACTATAGTAAATGAACAGTCATTAGGAAAACAGAAATTATGATAACAGACGGTACCATTTAGCAGTGGATGTGTTTTTAGGCAAGCATAAGTTTCAAAAACAGTTGTTTTCAATCAGTGTAATTCAACAGTGGTAAGTCTAACATCTGCTATTAGCCCAACCACTGTTAGGAATGACTGAAATAATTAAAATGAAGATGCGACAACAAAGATTAGTACTATTTAAATTTATGTCATTTAGTCAACAGTGGTAAATCAAACAGTCGTTAGCATACACAGATGTTTAATCATCAACAGATTCTTCAAAAAACTACTATCAATGATCAAATTCTGAACATTTGTTTTATCTTTGCACTCATCTGTTCACCATCAAAGATTAAAACTATTTAAATTTATGTCATTTAGTCAACAGTGGTAAATCAAACAGTCGTTAGCATACACAGTTGTTTCATCATCAGCAGATTCTTCAAAAAACTACTATCAATGATCAAATTCTGAACATTTGTTTTATCTTTGCACTCATCTGTTCACCATCAAAGATTAATACTATTTAAATTTATGTCATTTAGTCAACAGTGGTAAATCAAACAGTCCTTAGCATACACAATTGTTTCATCATCAGCAGATTCTTCAAAAAACTACTATCATTGATCAAATTCTGAACATTTGTTTTAACTTTGCACTCATCTGTTCACCATCAAAGATTAATACTATTTAAATTTATGTCATTTAGTCAACAATGGTAAATCAAACAGTCGTTAGCATACACAGTTGTTTCATCATCAGCAGATTCTTCAAAAAACTACTATCAATGATCAAATTCTGAACATTTGTTTTATCTTTGCACTCATCTGTTCACCATCAAAGATTAATACTATTTAAATTTATGTCATTTAGTCAAAGTGGTAAATCAAACAGCCGTTAGCATACACAGTTGTTTCATCATTAGCAGATTCTTCAAAAAACTACTATCAATGATCTAATTCTGAACATTTGTTTTATCTTTGCACTCATCTGTTCACCATCAAAGATTAATACTATTTAAATTTATGTCATTTAGTCAACAGTGTTAAATCAAACAGTCGTTAGCATACATAGTTGTTTCATCATCAGTAGATTCTTCAAAAAACTACTATCAATAATCAAATTCTGAACATTTGTTTTATCTTTGCACTCATCTGTTCACCATCAAAGATTAATACTATTTAAATTTATGTCATTTAGTCAACAGTGGTAAATCAAACAGTCGTTAGCATACACAGTTGTTTCACCATCAGCAGATTCTTCAAAAAACTACTATCAATGATCAAATTCTGAACATTTGTTTTATCTTTGCACTCATCTGTTCACCATCAAACCAACCCCTGATGATATTAAACTTCTGTTGACTTACCAATAATTAAACTAATTCAAACTAAAAAACTAAATAAATAAAACTAAAAGGCAACATAGATTCATAAGTTTAAAATTTATTCATTTATTCATGACATTAAAAGTCCAAAAATTACATCACATACTGAACAACATTAAAATTCAAATCTAACAATAACAGCAAGAATGAAGAAACTTTAGCTTCAACTCCATCGATTGCTGAACCTCTCGATGTATGTCCTTCAGCATCGCCATGAACTCCACGTCTCTATCACCGCACTCTATATTACTAACAACACAAAGCTCACGAACGGAAGTTGAAGGCATGCGCATAAGATCTCTGGAAACCTGTTCTCTAGTGAGCAGACCAACCTGCAATCCATCAAAACATCTCTTCAACTCTTGAAGAGTAGCCTTGTCTTCATACACCTGATCCTCGATTTGCCTGACAAAACGCTGCTTGAAATCATCTGATTTTGCATCTGTGAATGAGGCCATTTGAATAAACTATATAACTTGATTTTCCTGAAAGTATGATATCTTCTTAGGAAAACGTGATGAAAAAACAGGTGAAGTGACTATGAGTTTATATACTGAACTTTGTAATTATGAAAACGTGTAGATTTAATATATATAAACATAATCTGCTTCATTAAACAGTCTTTTAATGCAAAAACTAATTCAAAACCCCAACTTTTATGGGAAATCCGTAAAATTAAATACCAAGAAACCCAAGGGATAAAATATCGAAATTCAAAGAACAAAAGCAGATTATGAAAATTACAATTAAACGATTCATTTTCCATGTAAACGCGTTTTTTAAACTCTATAAAAAACCGCTGATTTGTTTTGATTCAAAACATCAACAACTCGTCCTACAAATCACTTTCTGCCAAAAATAGTTCCAAATCAGAAAACCTACAAAAAATCTACATGGCAAAGTTCAGTTTCTACCACTGGTCAGACACCAGCGATCTTAAAACATAATTCTCGATGTGGTCACTCAAAGAACAAAGAACAAACCAAGAAGTAAACAGGAAAGTCGACATAATCAACAACACTAATAACAACAAAACCTGGAACAACATAGCATTGCTCGATGAAGTCCTCCACTCTCCTCAATCAGACTTCCAGAAGAATGCAGAAGAGTTTCTTACACAACTTCTAGAACAGGATCAGAAAATCTGCAACATGCTAACTGACTTGAAATTAAAAAGAGAGCATGAAATCACATGGAGAAAGGCTAGAGTCTACGAAATCTTAGCAAGTGTTAATCCTAGCGTGTAATACTTTATAAATATTTCATTCAAATTCAATATTTTTCTCTGTAGTAGTTCATTTTAATAATATAAACATGCATCTTAACAGTTAATAAAAAATAAGAAACAAACCTAAAATGCAAAGATCTCTTCTCAACTGGTGTAGCACAACTGACCTTTTCACGATAGAAGATACATATCGTCGGTTGAAGTTACAACTCTCCCATCAAAGAATGTAACACATGCAACTTTTCATGATGTTGCAACAATTATATTGCAACATCGACATTGAAAGGTTGATGTTTGATGGCCAACATCATTGATACGACGATGCTGGAACAATGATACTGGAACGATAACATGTAAACAGAATCATCAACCATTCGAACAAAATTGTGTAATCGGAGAATAGCGGCTAAATCATGAGAGTCGAGAAAGATGCATTTGAGAGAGAGAGAGAGAGAGAGAGAGAGAGAGAGACGCTTACAGATATCAGCGAGAGAGATTTGAAGGTGCAACCAGATAATTATGTCTTATTTATAGAATGGTTTGAATTTTGAATTTTGAATTTTGAATGTGGAGCCAGAATTTGAATTGGAGAAGATGTTGATTAGAGAGAGTAATTGATTGAAGAAGATGATATGTTATATATCTGGAGCCACTGTAATTTTGATTTTTGAATTTGGAGCCATAATATTGAATCGTCAGAGATTTTGAAGTTTGAATTTTTAATCATCAGTGGTACAGTGGTTCGTATGAGATTTTGAATGGGCAGACCTTTGCAATCTAAATGTGGGCCAACTTTGAATTATAAAGTCTTTTAATATTAGGATTTATGATATAATAATGAGATAAAAAAAAGCTTGTTGGACATGCTCTCAGGCTGACACATCAGCTTTTCTTATGTCACTTGAATTTCTCCTTTTATAGAAAGTATAGATAGATATAGATTATGTACTTGTATATCAGAAAGATTTCAAACCCTTCACCGATCAAAAAAAAAAAAAACATTAAACACATTCAAGATATCGATGAGCGAAAGATATGTTTAGGATCGATGGGTTCTTTTCAGTTTCAATATCAAACTAAAATGTAATACAAAATAACTAATTACAAAAAGACAACAAATGAACAAAACTTTTGACTGAAATATTACCTTAATGTTTTTAATGAACATATTATTATAATTGACATACAAAAAGACAACAAATGAACAAAACTTTTGACTGTTTTCGGGGTTTTTTTTTTTTTTCATAAAATACTACCTTAATGTTTTTAATGAACATATTATTATAACTAGTTTTTTTGTCGTCGCGCGTTGCGGCGAAACCGAGCAAATGATAATGTAAAACAAATATGATTTGAAAATAAAGCATTAGAACGGTTTAGTTTATCATCGTACTGTTTTATAATACCAAATAAATACTTTATTATAAGTACCATTTCGTTTTTAACAAAACTTATAACGGAATGTCCGGGAAAATTAATCATAACTACGTACTTAAGTTTTAAGAAAAAATTATAAACGTATAATATTAAAGAAGTATCAAATTAATCAATAATACGCTCTAAAAAAGAAAAGAGAATTATTAAAAAAACGGTATAGGAAGTATATGATTTAAAAAAAGGAAAAATAATTAAAAATATGTGATTAAAAGTAAAAAATAATAAAAAGCTATATATTATTATAAAACTAAAATTACTATTCATCATCCTTCAATAACAATATATACTAGGGTGTTTGACCGCGCCTTGCGGCGGTACATTATCGCGAGGATTAGATCGGTATCGGTTTGGTTTCTTATAGTACTGGTACGATATACTTGCACTAAGTATAAAAATCAACACGTGTTTTACATCAATCGAAACTATAAAAATGAACACCAGTGCCGACACCAATGTTCGAATGGTATCGATCGGTTCAGATCGTCACGGTACTGGTACTGGTACCGATATTCATATACCGTCGCAGAAAAGTTCGTAGAAGTCAAAATTATCTAAACCTAAAACAATAAAAATGAATATAGGTACCGCTATCAATGTTGTTCGGTATGATACGGTGTAAGAAAGCGAACCTAATAAAATAATTACCGTTACTGAAAATTATATTTTTTGTATGGTTCCGTTATTATTCATGAAGCCATAAAAATGAATACAACTACCGCTACTGCTCTTGTTCGGTATGTTATGGTAGCGATATGATGTCAGTTTACCGAAAGCAAAACACAATAAAGTTAAATACCGACATCAATACAAATGTTGTTTGAAAAAAAAAATAAATATAGAATGCAAGTTATTATGGAAAAATCAAATTATGAATAAGATTATATTAAATAAATGAATAAATACTTCAAGATAATAAATTACCATTTATCATCGGCTTCGGTTTGGTTAGTACGACAGCAACACAGTATCCATATTCAATATAACGTATATAGAAATGTTGAAAAAATAAACATATTTGTGAAGTTAGATTTTTTAAATAAGTTAACGAACACAACTTATTAGGAAAAAAACAAATTGAATAATCAATAAATTTTTATTAAGAAAGTTTATCAAAAAATTGAATGCTCAAAAAATAAAATAAAAAATAAACAAATACTATTCCAACACTTTGGTAAAAAAACGGTACCGGAAGACGGAAAATGGAAACCGGTATCGGTTCCGAATATACCCGGTATGGTATCGGTTCAGTACCGGTACGGTACCGGTATTTGAGGATAAAACCAGTACTGTACCGGTATCAAAAATGTCAAAAGACGGTACCGAATTGATACAAAAAATGTACCATGTTTGGTAAATTCGGTATCGATACCGGTTCAGTACCGGTACCCAATACCATTTACTCATCTCTAGGTGATGTTGTTATAATATTAAAATAAGAAAATAAAAGAAAAAAAACACTAAAGTAAAAAACTTTAAAAAAAAGGAAAAGAAAAAAGAAATCAAAGAAAAAAAAGGGAAAAAATGTAAATAGTACTATTCATCAACACTTTCGATTCATATATATAATATAATATAATATATAATATATATATAATTGACATAAAAATTGACTAAAGTCTATAGGACATGTCTACTTTGGGTGTAACAAGTTAATTCAATTGCGAGCTCGTCTATGCTTGAGAACGGTTCGTTTAATTTATTTGAACTTGAGTTTAAGCTCGACTCGTTTTAAACAGGGGTAAGGCCGCTATGGTCCTTGGGGTGGCGGGCACCCCCTTGAAATTTTTAATGTATTATTTAGGCAAAATTCTGATTGCACCTCTTGGAAATATGATAAAACCCTCCGATCACACCCTCAGAAAATAAATTATGAGTTCGTCACTGATTTCAAACTCTATTTGTAGAGCTCGAGTTTGGCTCGATTATTATTCATTAAATATTTGGTTATTTTATTTATATAATATAATATAATATAATATAATATAATATAATATAATATAATATAATATAATATAATATAATATAATATAATATAATATAATATAATATAATATAATATAATATAATATAATATAATATAATATAATATAATATAATATAATATAATATAATATAATATAATATAATATAATATAATATAATATAATATAATATAATATAATATAATATAATATAATATAATATAATATAATATAATATAATATAATATAATATAATATAATATAATATAATTATGTGTGTATATAGTGGTCCTTTCACTAACAATGAACCCTTTTAAATTTAGGGGCTGTTTGGCAACATCTGAATCAATAAGTGCTGAATGAATAAGAGGTCTGAATGGGTAAGAGGGTCTGAACCAGTAAGTGCTGAACCAATAAAATGCTGTTTGGTTGCACATCTGAATGATGTGTAAAATGACATTTTTACCCCTGAACAAAACAAAATACCCAACAGGTTTTAAAACCAAAGTTGTTCTCTGTCTCTCTCACTTCCCCATCTTCAAACTCTCTGCTTCTCTCTTTAAAAACTCTCTGCTTCTCTCTCTAAAAAGATCAAACTCTCAGCTTCTCTTACTCTCTCTCTAATGAAAGAACCCAGGCTCAAACTCTCTGCTTCTCTCTCTAAACAGCGGCGGCTGTGGAGCTCCGATTGAGGGGGATGGCGGCGGCTGTGGAGGTCCGGTATGGAGGACAGTGACGTGGAGGTGTGGAATGGAGGTGGCCGGAGGTGTGGAGGAGATGGAGGGAGGATGCGGTGGAGGTCCAGTGTGGAGGAAGGAGGTGGCAGGAGGTGTGGAGGAGGGCAACGACGGTGGAGGTCCGGTGTGGAGGAGGTGGCAGGAGGTGTGGAGTGGAGGTGGCAGGAGGTGTGGAGGAGATGAAGGATGAAGGATATGCAGGAGGTGTTAGGGCACAAGGGTAATAAACACTATCCAGATCTCAAAAGGTGCTGAACCATTCAGATCTGAATGGTTTCATTCAGATGTTGTTATTTGCTGAACCAAACACCTCCATGTCTGAGCGATTCTGAGCCAAGCCTCTTAATGGCTCCATTCAGACCCAAACAAACAACCCCTTAGTATCATGGTGGTCATCGTGATATTCCTTTAGTTTCAACTCTTACGACTGATCAACAATTTCTCAACTCAATTTCATAAAATATGTTAAGTACATCTTTAGCTACTTATAATCAAAATTCACAACTTCCGCATATTTCACTACGTAAATTTTCTAGTCTTTCGTTAAATTTCCAAATTATTTGTGACAACCCTCGTATTTGCATGTATCCGTACGATTATTTAATGATAATTAAAGTGCTTAGTGACTGTGTTGAATTACTTAACTGTTTCCTGTTACTGTGTCATACTTACATGTGCGTGTTAGCATACTAGTAGTATGCAGAAAACTTGACTAAATGGTACTAAATATTTTCCTATGTGTTAGGAATTAATTGTGTTACAAAAATATATGTATAAGACGCCTTACGGAACAATTAAACAACTTAACGGAACAGTATCCGACCGAACAACCGGACATTACCCGGGACACCAAATATTTGTCAAACACATTATTTAATTATTTTTGGCTAGTCATGATCCCCGAACACCATAACACCCACTAGAATGTCCACTAACTAACACATGTAACCATATACTTAGACTTGAACTATTATTTACTTCTACCATCAAAAATGTTTCACTTAGCCCCCCCCCTCATTGTTCACGGCACCAAGGGGCCCCACACCCAAGGATTTGTTTAAAATCTTCTTCCAAATCTTCCAAAATATTCACCCTGGACTTTGTTGAGATTTGATTGGATATGGGGATTTACATGTATGGCCAAGATCACACACTATCATTCACAATCTTCACTCTCTCTCTTCACTACTCTCTCTCTCACTTTCGGCCTCCCCCATAACCGAACCCACCATCACCCCTCAACATCTTCATCTCCTCCAACATCAAGTGCCACTCAAAGCTTCAAAGTTGATCCATGGAGGTTGCAAGTTGAAGGACTTTCTAAGGAGCTTCTTTCACTTGCTTTTCACCATCACCTTCTCCATCTTCTTCACTAAGAATCATCCCTAGCTTTAAGCTAGTAGTAAGTTCCTTATGTCACCTTTGTTCATCTTGTCTCATGATTAAAAGATGTAATATGTTAAATCTACAAGAACACTAAAAAAGGGTTTAAACAAGAAGATGAAACATGATGTATTTATGTTAGTATGATGTTATCTTGAGATGTTACTGATTTCTTGCCGATTACTTGTTAATATGGATTACTAGAAATGTTGTTGATCATTATGCATGTTAACGGAACCAATATAACTCGCTTTAGAATGTTAAAGCTGAAAAACAGAAAGCTGTTTAGTGATTACAGCCAACTTCAGTTGGCTGTAACCGAACCTTAATAAAGCGAAAAATGTAATTTCTGAAGCCTAGACTTATATATTATGAAATACGGTTCTAATGGCACCGGAATCGTAATTTTTTGACTTCGTTTACTATTTTTAAAGACCCGATTTGTAACAGCAGCTAGAGCTGCATTTTTACAACAGAAAATGGTCGAAATGTTTTTAGTCATAAGTTGAGTTCTGTGTCGAATCAGCCCATGAAATCTGCATAGTAGATGGACACTGATGTCGTAGTAATTGTCCCACTAGAATTTCGTCAATCCGACTTACAATGAATTTTTAATGAATTATTCCGTAGACTGCAGTCAGAAAAAGATAAATCTGAGTGCAGTCCGGTAAATGATTTTCTATAAAATATTGGTAACGAATTGGATCCCGAGATTTTTATACAATAATATTTGGATCATTTATGACCTTCTATAAAAAGTTGGGAATTTTTGAAACAAGTTAACTATTTTATTAAAATCTCCGAAAACAGCCTAGTTTTGAATATAAAAGCTGAAACGACATAAGTAGTGATTTTGCGTGTCTAAATGTCGGGTAGGCTATCTAAGAATAATCTAACATGTTATATGTCAATAAAAGTGTTATGTGCAATGTCGTATGCTTGCTTATGAACGGGAATAGATGGGAGGTTACATGGGCATAAACCGTTAAAGTAATGCATGTTATGTGTTAGATACGTGTAGGAACTTTGTGCTCTATTTGAAAACCACCAAATGACTAACTGGTGATCATATTAGGACGTGATTGACCGGCCTTGACTGTTAGCTATATTTGAGAATCTAACCGAGCAAACCGAGGTGAGTTCACACACTTTCTAAGGCATGAGATTCCCGGTGGTTTGGGAATGGGTTAAAGAATTTAAAACTGAATCTACATATCCTCCTTGGGTAGGATATGTACAGCCATCCTCCTTGGGTAGGATGCCAATATTACTCCTGCGTATTCTCCTTGGGTAGAACTACGTACGTTCGTCCTCCTTGGGTAGGACAACAACCTTAAAACTTACTAGACAAAACTCTATCATAAGTCCCTCATTTTTATATCGACTTAATCGCCGAGGCCAATGGCGAGCGGGTCATTAGTTAATAGCGCTATTAGTTTAACAAACCTCACATCGTGCCAGTCGGATGGGCGTGTACTAATGGACTATGGCAAACCGTCAGTGATGATAGACGCTGATGTAGGGCACAACTCATTTGCGTAGTAGTCGATATGGTACAGTCTAGTGGTTCACATGGGAAAGCCCCCACTAATCATGGATATGGTTTGGGTAATAAAGAATGAACTGGTTAATCTTACTTTCAACTACGGGGTAACCCCCACGACAACTACGCCAACGAAAGTCAAACCACGTTTTCGGAAACAACTTAAAACTAAACAACCAAACTTGAACTCACTCAGTTTTGTTGTTGACTCGTTGTTACATGCCTTACAGGTCGTTAAATGCTTGGAGCTTGCACGAGGAAGGAGTCGTTGTGGGATACGCACTGTCATGTTCCGTAATAAACACTTAATCCTTATGAACTTATTCAAATCTATGTTTTGGATTTTAAACTTATGGACTATGAACTTATATTTTGGTATCACGTATTATGTTTCCGCTGTTTAATTTAAAACTTGGTTAACTGGCTTTTGGTCACCAATTGTATTGTGGTTGGTTTTATTTACTTAAATACGTTGTTCAATATGATTGGTGGCTCGATCCTGGTCACGTCACGCCTCCAAGCGGTGGTACTCCGCATGGTGGATTTTGGGGGTGTGACATTATTTGACCCTTATACCATGTATAGTGGTTTAGGAGTTTCAAGCTCCTCCACTGGGCATTATCCGACATGTGACCTCGAGTCAGCAAAGGGTCTTGAAGTTAAAAAGAGGTGTAGTGAGCTTTAACTTCAAACATCTTTGCAATAATTAGATATTGTAATTGAATTAAATAAAAAATAAAAAAACATCACAAAAATTCTATTGGTCATCCACTTGTGAATCAATCGTTTTTTAGAAACACCCCAACCCAAAAATCACTAAAAAAGGCTTATCTGTGTTGAGTAACTGATCAAGTTATCAGACACTATTATTTGGTGAAATATTGAGGAATTAAACTAAAGTTATATATACACATGAACATATGACATAACACATTAACATGAAGCTATAACTTTTCTTCACCAAGTAACATTATAACTTATAAATTAGCAACATGGTGGTGCTATGGGTTGTTGTACATGGTGCTTTGGGTGTATTTCAAAAAAAAAAAAAATTAGGGTCTGCTTGCTCTTCTCCTTTTGATTGGCTAATTTGGGAGGTGGTGTAGTCCTCTGCCTACTCATACATGTCTTGCTTTTTCTCTCTCCAGTTCTTGAAAATCAAGTCTGAGGCCCTTTTTCTTTTGATTCACAACATCTGCACACATATAGTTAGAGAGAGGGAGAGAGAGCCAGAAGAAAGATGGCAGTGGCCGACATGGTGGTGCACGGCGACGACCATGGCGGCATGAGGGTGTCTGGCAGTAGCATCTGTGGCATGAGGGTGTTTGGCAGTCGCATGCCGCCAGTTGCTCCTTAGCCGTGGGGTGTGCTCCGGTGACCAAGTTCTCCGCCGGCAGTGATGCCGCCGGTTGCTCCTCCCCCTTCTGCCTCCGTCTCTGGTGATTTTCTTTATTTTTTAGAAAGCTCCATTTTTTCTTGATTTTTGGCTATGGTGTCGGGTCAATCTGATTTTTGTGGTTGTGATTGATTTTTGTGGTTGATTGAGAGAAATTGTTGATATTTGTGGGTGAAAACTTGATTTAGAGAAGGTCAATCTGAATGTTGATTTTTGTGGTTGAAAACTTTGATTTAGAGAAACTGTGGCGAGTAGTGGGTTACAGATATGTACCGACGGTATAGAGCATATGTTGGCTACGGTGATGGTGGTTAATATGTGTGACAATGATGGTGGTTATGGCGCGTGACGGTGATGATGTTGTCATGGTGTAACGGTGGTGATGGTCATTGTGGTGAGGGAGCCGCTTCCTCCACCGCCAAACCCTCTTGGTAAAAACCAATACGGTTTGTATTCCATTACTTCTTCAATCTTGATGCAAGTACAAAGAGGGTAATGATAAATTTGAACTAGAAAATGCAAATCTTGATTTGGTAGTAACTTTTTTATGTTATTACTGAACTCCAAAAGAAGTGGGGTTCTTGCATTTGGATTATTTGGTCATTATTGTGTGCACACAGGCTGTTCAACGAAATGCTTGTGAGAGATTACTAGAAGAAAAATTCAAATCTTTCAGTGGGAGATTTTGTGTGTCTTTGTATGTTATGTTACCCTTAAGAAACAAAGGTGTGTGAACAAATTGGATTGTTGGGCTCTGATGATGAACACGTATTTATGTGAGCCTGCATTTCATTTAGGCTCTAAAACTATGATATGCTCGACATAGATTTTGGCGATGATGATAAAAGTAAAAAATAGGGTGTTGTTTTGGCGTGGCAAACGTTATCCTCAAACTAATATTTGCAGCCACAACAGTGTTGTTTTGGCGTGGCAAACGTTATCCTCAAACTAATATTTGCAGCCACAACATTCGTACTAATTCTGAGCCTAATTAGCGGTAAAAACAAATCGTTTTACTAAATTTGAAATTTTGATTATCCAGGGAGCTGTTAAGGTTGTTTCATACATCCTTGATATATAGGTCAGGCGATGTGACTATGGAAGAATGATGTAATTAAACACTTATGGCCTCCCGGCCGCAACGCGGCGGGGCTTTAAATCTAGTTAATAAGTAACTTGGCTAAGGCCACTGGGGGCGGAGACATTTCAACGCGTGATAGCATATTTTCAACGCGTGATAGTCTTGTTTTACCACCGCCACTCATTGTTGGTGCATTCATCTGTTGTCTACGTCTTATATCGAGTCTCGGTTTACAAACTTGAAGCTGAAAGTTTGAAGCTGAAAGTTTGAAACTGCTGAAAGTTTGAAACTGCTGAAAGTTTGAAACTGATGAAAGTTTGAAAGTCTGTCCGTTTGAAAGTCTGTCCGTTTGAAAGTCTGTCCGTGGTCAAGTAGTATATATAGGTTTCAAACTTTCACATTTGTAACTTTCCGATCAGAGCAACGAAGTGCTGCCGAGGTGTTGTCAGGTTGTAAAACGTTCTAAAATCAATAGTACAACAGTATATTGTGTAAATCTAGCTGAATTGAGCTCTACACGTCTGTTTCCGCCATTCGTTTAGAGATAAACTCTTCTGATTGACTCGTTCGGGTCAGAAACCGATCCTACAAGTGGTATCAGAGCTCAGGAGGAAGAGTTCTATACAATTCAGCTGCATTTTCTTCTTCTACACCTTTCTTTCTCAAATTTTTCAAGTTTTCACGGTTGAAATTGGCTGAAACTTACACAATGTGTGCGTAATGATAGTTTAACAAATCCTTGAAAGTTTCAGCTTAAAACTCGAAGTATAACTGGTAAAAATGGACTGAAAAAGGGTGTCCGTTTGAACGAATCTTGCCCTGTCGTTTGAAAATTAGGCTTCCCATCGTTTGAAACACTTCCCATCGTTTGAAAATTGGATCTGTCGTTTGAAGAAAGACTTCCCATTGTTTGAATTCAACATCCCATCGTTTGAAAGGTGTTCCATCGTTTGAACACATGTTCTATCGTTTGAAGGTTGTCACCGTTTGAGTGGTCGTTTGAAAGAGTATCCACCGTTTGAAAATCATCACATCGTTTGAAAGTAACATGGCCGTTTGAGATTAATCATATCCGTTTGAAATTAATCCCAATTGTTTGAAAGAAACAAAATATTCTTTGAAACTGCATGTGATCATCAGTATTGTTGGGCGACTGCTTATAAAAAAAGAATATTCATTAAGCCCACATATGTTGATAAGATAGAGATCCAATCACTGTTTAGTATCAAGTCCACTACCGAGTTTGTGGCCCTATCAGCCTTTGTAATATTTGGCCCAATGCATGTTTGAGTATGTTTTTGTCAACATTAGATAATCGGCCACTTAGACAATCGGTCCAATCCATTGAAGTGATTAGTTGTCTGTGAGGTCTAATGGATTTATTTTGAAATAATAGTTGTCGGCCATTGTTAAATATAAGTGGTTTGCATGTGATATAAAGATATTGTCTACCATCAACTTATCTGATTTTACGTTTGCGGTCAAATGGGAATTAAGAGATAATCAAAATTGTTGAATATTGATGGTTCATTGAACAATGTAAATGTTTTGTCGGCATGTTTAGCATTTAACCATATTACAATCATATCATATCATAGTGATACTTGTTTTTGTCGACTATTATCAAGCCCACTGTTTACATCGGCCCAATCTCAAAGCTCAAAGTTTAGTTGTCAGTTCATTACCAAATTCGCACAGTTTGAAGTTCAAAAGTCTGAAAAGATCAGGTTATTTGAAAGTCCGTCAGTGTGTGTTATGGGTGAAATTCTGAGCCTATATCCTGGAAAATATCTTGATATATATCTTGTTTATTGTATCTGTTTACATCCGGGATGCTGACTCAGGATATTGGTAACATCCTGAATGGTATCCTCAGGATCACTAACGGATTAAATGCAGGTACGTGGGTTAGAAGCTAGCAACGTTCATGAAGACCTTTTCTACTGAAGACTCGGTCCAAGTCGTTCACAATAAGCCGTTGAAGCCGCATTACTCGGTCTACAACGTTCACATTGGAATATTCGGGGCATCCCATGTTTATAGGAATTTTAGTTTGTAATTCGTTACTATAAATAGTGGGTATATCAGATCAACTAGGACATCACAATCACACTCTCTACACTCTCAACACTTGTTCTCTCGCAACTTTCACAAAATTCATTGTAACACTTAGCGATCTGATCTATATCCTGCACTGTATCCTGAAGTTTAAAGCAATAAGAAGAACTAGGCAGCTGCGATTGTCAGCTCCCGAGGTTTTATGCCGGCGATCTAGATTGATCAAGGGCTTTCCTCGTACATCTCGTGTCATTTACTTTACTTTATTGCTCATTGTTTGATCGTAGATACAGCTCAATATCCTGAGCCGTATCCTGAACACTGTTTTTCCAACGAACCTAACAAGCATATTTTCAACATACTTTTTAGCACACTACCTCACTCAACTAATTTGATCACTTAATTGCTTCGGTAATTTTTGACCAAAACAATTTGGCGCCCACCGTGGGGCAAGTGGTGCTCTCTTTACTAAAAATCTTTGTGAAATCGTTAATCGGTTTTCTGTTTTCAAAACTTTTTGCCACATTGTTTACAATGGCCTCAAGATCAAACATGAGCTCTTCTACTGTGTCTGCTACAACTTCTGCAACAGTTGGTTCGGTGCTTCCACCGCCTCCTTCAAGGATGCCAGCCTCTACACAATCTCAAGATGTTATCCCTACTCGGAGTGTCCAGGGATCTGCTCCTGTTTTAGCTTCTAACGATGAAATTCTAACCTTGTTTGGAAGTGTGCAGGAACAAATGAGGCAGCAACAAGAAACAAACCAAATGCTTTTAAGGGAAATACAACTCCCGAAGTCTGCTCGAGCAGATCTGCTGAGGATAATGTCACTCCATTACATCCCAGAGTGTTGAACTTTAGTTCAGCTGTGTATGCTGAGGATAACAGGGGGAATATCGTGCCCAGCCTTCCTCAGAATCATACTCCTGAAATACCCTCCTCGGTCAGGATATCGACTGTGAGGAGCTCAGGATATGCTTCAGGATATGGGCAAAATCCTCTAACGGGTAACATATCGAATAATAATAATGCTATTACCGCTAACAGTGTTGGATCTTTGCAGGATACAACTGTAGCGTCAGAATTATCCAGGGAACTTCAGAAATTAAAGGATATGATATCCAGTGTACCTGGGGTGGTGCAGCCAATTCCTGAAGTGTCCCAGGATAGCCACAGGGTATCTCGGTTCGTGCATCCTATATGTGATGCTGAAATCCCAAAAAGATTTCAGACTCCGAACATGAAACTCTATGACGGAACCACGAATCCTGAAGAGCATATTGCCCAGTATAGGGAAAGGATGGAGATCAACCCTATCCCTCCAGATCTCAAGGAAGCCTGCTTGTGCAAGGGTTTTGGTTCAACCTTGACAGGATCGGCTTTGAAATGGCTCCTAAATGTTCCTCCACATTCGATTACATCTTTTGCTCACTTAGTAAATTTATTTAATAGTCAATTTTCTTGTAGTAGAAGCTTTGAAAAATTAACAAGTGATCTCTACAGGATAACACAAGGGCCTCAGGAATCCCTAAGGGATTATGTGAACAAGTTCAGCCGGGAATCACTAGACATTCCTCATCTTGATGTTGCAACGGCTGTGCAAGCTTTCAAGATGGGGCTGCAAAAGGATTCTCAATTCTATCAAGACCTTGTAATGAACCCATGTAGGAACCTGGATGAAGCCCGGAACAGGGCTCTAAGATATATTCGGTTAGAGGATGACAGAAAAATGCAAGAAAAGATGAATGCATCCTCGACATATGAATCGACTAACAGGAAATCAGAATCCTCATATAGACCATATCGCTCTAAGCCATATGGCAGAAATGATAACAAGAGAGTGAATGCTGTTGAAGACGAGGATCCTGAAGAATATCCTGAATTATCTGAATATTGTTTTTCTGTTAATATACCTGAACTAATGTATGCTATGCAGGGTTTGGGAGATAAAGCCAGGTGGCCTCGGAAGAATCAACAAAAAGCAGATTGGAAAGACAAGTCAAAATGGTGTGCTTTCCATGAAGATTTTGGACATATGACTGAGGACTGCATCGCTCTGAGGAAAGAAATCAGCTACCTTCTAAGTAAGGGATATTTGAAAGATCTCTTAGGGAAGAAGAAGAATAAGGGTCAGGATACTGAGAAGGATCCTGAGCGAGCGGCATCACCTCCCGCCGATGCCAAGATAATCAACTTCATTTCAGGAGGATCCGACATTTGCGGAACTTCGTATTCGGCGGCCAAGAGACATGCAAAGGAAGCTAAGGCCGAGAGGGGAGACAAACCTATCAGGATGACTACGCTCACAACTGACAAAGTGATCACTTTTGATGCAGATGATAGGGATACTGTCCAGGATCCTCACCATGATGCTCTGGTAATAACATTATATGTGGCTAACCATTTTGTACGCAGGATATTGGTTGATAATGGCAGCTCCGTCAACATAATACAACTAGAGACTCTGAAGAGGATGAATGTGTCTCCGATGGATATCACTTCGAAGTCTACTGTGCTCGTTGGTTTCAGTGGAGAAGCTAGGAACACAGTGGGAGAGATGAGGCTGCCAGTATATGTTGAAGGAGTCAACAAGATGCAACGTTTTTGTGTGATGGATTCTCTATCATGCTATAACATCATCCTAGGAAGACCTTGGATCCACGATATGAAGGCCGTTCCATCAACGTATCACCAATGCATCAAGATCCCTACCCCTTGGGGGGTTGTCAAGATCGACAGTGATCAGCAGGAGGCGAAAGAATGCTACTCATCCTCGATGAAATCCTCAACCAAACCTAGTGCAGCATAGCAATTAAAGATGCGGGCCCAGGATATCGTGGAGGATCCGGAGCAGGATGTGAAGAAAATTATCCTGGACCAGGATAATCCCGATATTTCGGTGCTCGTGGGAACCAATATCCCTCAGGATATTGAAGAACAATTAATTAACTTTTTGAAATGCAGGATGTCAACGTTTGCATGGAAGCATGAGGATATGACAGGTATATCTAAAGACATTATTACTCACAAGCTTGGAATTGACAGGTCATTCAAGCCTATACAACAAAAGAGAAGAAAATTCGCCCCTGAGCGGAATGCAATTATCCAAGAGGAAGTTGAGAGATTATTGAAGTCCAGGATGATCAGAGAAGTTAAGTTCCCGAGGTGGCTAGCAAACGTGGTTGTGGTACAGAAGAAAAATGGGAAATGGAGAGTTTGTGTAGACTACACAGACTTGAACAAAGCTTGTCCTAAAGACCCATTTCCTCTCCCCCCACATTGATGCAATGGTAGATGCCACTGCCGGGCATGAGATGCTGATCTTCATGGACGCATCCTCAGGATTTCAACAGATCCAAATGGAGCCTTCTGACCAGGAGGATACTGCCTTTATGACACCAACAGGTATTTATTGTTATACAGCTATGCCTTTTGGTTTGAAAAATGCAGGTGCAACATACCAAAGATTGGTAAACATGATGTTCAAAGACAAACTGGGGGACACCATGGAGGTGTACATTGACGATATGGTGGTAAAATCAAAGAAAGCTCAGGATCACCTCCAGGATATTAAGGAAGCATTTGATATCCTGGACAAGTATAACATGAAGCTGAACCCTGCTAAGTGCCATTTTGGAGTGGGGGCAGGAAAATTTCTAGGATATATGGTAACCAAAAGAGGAATAGAAGCAAGCCCAGAGCAGATCAAAGCTATCCTGGATATAAAATCACCCTCAAATATGAAGGACGTACAAAGATTGACAGGCCGAGTAGTAGCTTTAAACAGGTTTATCTCAAGATCCTCAGAAAAATGCAAAGACTTTTATGATATCCTGAAGAAAAATAAGAAATTTGAATGGGGTGAGAAGCATGAAGCAGCCCTGCAGGATTTGAAGCAGTATCTCTCAACCGCACCTCTATTGACAAAGCCTGAGGATGGTGAACCATTATCCTTGTATCTGGCAGTATCAGGGAATGCAATAAGTGCAGTACTCGTAAAGGATCATGAAGGTCAGCAGTATCCTGTTTATTATGTTAGCAAAAGTTTGTTAAATGCTGAAACTAGATATTCTCACCTAGAAAAACTAATACTGGCTCTAGTAATGGCATCAACAAAGCTTAGACATTATTTTGAAACACATAGGATTCATGTTAAAACTAATTATCCTGTTAAAAATGTGCTTAGGAAACCAGAAATGTCAGGTAGAATGGCTAAGTGGTCAGTAAAATTAAGTGCCTATGATTTAGTATATGAACCTAGAAATGCCATAAAGTCTCAGGCTCTAGCTGACTTTGTGGCTGATTTTAGTAGTGACATTCAGGATGAGGTAGACCTAGAAGTTCAACAGTTTGGAGAATCCTCTGAGGATCCTGGACATTATATACCGATGGTGCATCTAATGTAAGAGGAGTAGGATTAGGAATACTACTAAAATCGCCACAGGGGGACATAATACCCCAGGCTGTTAGATGTGAATTCCCTGCTACTAATAATGAGGCAGAATATGAAGCTTTAATTGCAGGATTAGAATTGGCTAAGAGTATGAATATCAAGAATTTGCAAGTATATGTTGATTCTTTGTTAATTACTAATCATTTTAATGGATCCTATGCAGTCAAGGGTGAGAAACTAATGGAATACCTCGGTATTCTTAAAAAATTAGCAGGATATTTCGATGTTTTTACGCTTGAACAGGTACCAAGAGAGGATAACGCTGAAGCAGATGCATTTGCAAATTTGGGATCATCAATCAGGATACCGGAAGGAATCCCAATACCGATATTACATATCCTGTATCCTGCAACGGATCCTCAGCATAAGGAAGTAGCAAGTATTCAAGATCCTGAAGTGGTGTATCCTGAAGAGGATCCTAAATCCTGGACAACTCCAATTATGAGATATCTCAAGGAAGGACATATCCCCGAAAATGAAAATCCTTAGGCATTTAGGATGAAGGTATCACGATTCACTATTATAAATAATATTTTATACAAGAAATCCCTTGCAGGACCATACTTGAGATGCTTGAAGGATCCTGAAGCCAAAGAAGTACTTCAGGATATACATGAAGGGGATTGTGGTAACCATACCGGGGGCAGGTCATTATTTTCAAAAGTGTTGAGGACAGGATATTATTGGCCAACAATGAGAAAAGATGCTGCAGAATATGCTCGAAGATGTGATGCATGTCAGAGGCATAGTAACATATTGCATCAACCAGCTGAACCACTATATCCTGTAGCATCCCCTTGGCCGTTCATGAAATGGGGGATGGATATAGTAGGGAAGTTACCGAAAGCTCCGGGAGGAAAAGTCTTTATGCTGGCAATGACGGATTATTTCTCTAAGTGGGTTGAAGCTGAAGCATTTGTGCAAGTTAGAGACCAAGAAGTAGTTTCCTTCATAAAGAGGAATATCCTGACCAGGTTTGGAGTACCAGCTGAAATAATTTGTGATAATGGGTCCCAGTTTATAAGCAAAAGGACTACTGACTTTTGCAAGAGTTGGGGAATCAAGATGATAACGTCTACTCCGGTGCATCCTCAAGCGAATGGGCAAGCTGAGTCTTCAAACAAGATAATAGTGAACAACTTAAAGAAGAGACTTGGAGCCAAAAAAGGAAGATGGGCAGAGGAATTACCCTTTGTGTTATGGGCCGACAGGACAACGGTAAAAAATGCAACCGGCCAAACCCCATTCTCCTTAGTATTCGGAGCAGAAGCAGTAATTCCAACGGAAATGGTGATACCTACTGCAAGATCTATCCTACAGAATCCTGAACAGAATCCTGAAGCCTTATGTCAAGATTTGGATACCATAGAAGAAAGAAGAGACGCAGCAAGGCTAAGGATGACAGCATATCAACAAAGAATATCCAGAGCATATAACAAGAATATAAGGACTAGGAGATTTCAAGTGGGTGATTGGGTGCTAAGGAAGGCTTTTCAGAATACTACTAATCCTGCCGATGGCAAGTTAGCTCCAAAATGGGAAGGACCATACGAAGTTGAATCAGAAGCAGGGAATGGAGCATATAGACTCAAGAATATGGAAGGGGATATGCTACCAAGGTCTTGGAATGCTGTACACTTAAAGCTCTATTTCAAGTAAGAATAGAATTTAATTTCTATCTCAGAATGGTATGTATCCTATCTCTTTTAAATATATATGTTTATTATCTTGAACCCAATACTGACTTAGGCATCGGAGGGGTGTTAGCCAAGCTAACACCCACCTTAGTTTACAATTGTTTTGCAGCATATGCTCCAGGATATAGCTCCAGGATGTGTACTCAGGATAACTCAGAAGATTAGAGGATTGGCCCCCTCTCTCACGTTTAAGGGATACTGATCCCTTCACAGGTTTAAAGGTATTCACCTTTCTCCCGAATTGGGTTTAAACACCCCGCCTGGAGCGCAAGTTATTCAGGGATAGTTCAAGGTGGCGGGACCAGTCCATGTAAAAGTGGCTGACAATTTCGTTACTGTTGGCTATATCCTGAATTCTAAAGGTATATGAGGATTGATCACCCTCTCTCACGAAAGGGTATTTTCATACTCTCTAAGGTTTAAAGGTTTTCACCTTTCTAAGTCTTGGAGTTTATACACTCCCGCCTGTAGCGCATGAAACTCAGGGTTTATCCCCAGTATACTAAGGGTTCATTTCAGGATATCAAGAGTTTTGCCCTGAGGTATGTGGAATTCATTCGAGTCAAGAATATGAATACATTTGTGTTTCTATGTTAAGTACAGGGGACGTACGTCATACTATTCTGAAGATGGATTCGAGTTTATAAGTGTGCACTGGGGACAAGCCTATAATGAGGAATTGAAATTGATTCACTAAGAATCTCTGGTATGATCTTTCCTTTTTACTTAGACAATTAATAGGTTGTATTTTGATATCTTTATCAGCATATCTTTCAGGATATCTACCAGGATATATCTGTAATATGTTCCCAAAAATGTTTGAACAAAACAATTTTCACAAGAGAAATTTATAACAATAATAATAAAGTCTAAGGAAGAGTTATATTATTAACATACCAAAAGATGTGCTCTTAGTTTCACCTAATAACAAGGCCCATCCACTAAGAGCACTAATAGTTCATTACCATATTTACCCAACAGTTGAAGGCTTCATCTCAAACCGAGACCCATCCACCTCCAACTGTTGTATTGTTCAAAATAAACCATACTAACTGATGACCAAGGGCTTCGTCCTGAAACTCAGGATCCCTCCACCTTTGGCCATCATATTGTCTACGTGCAAGAAATTAAAATTGTTCAACAGACAAGAAAAGTAAATTGTTCAAGACGTCAACCATTAAACCTAAAAAAGTGGGCTCCGGCCTAGGCATCAATATCCATCATCGCCCACTCAGCTGCCCACACACAGCGGCATCCTCTCCTGCTTTCCCCGGCTTCTCAGCACCGGCATCCTCTCCAGCATCCTGTCCAGCATCCTCACCAGCATCCGCTCCAGCATCCTTCTTGTCTCCAGCCTGATCCGCCACCCCTGCTGACTTGGAAGATTCACCGGCTTCAGATGGGAGTGGCACAGCCTTGCCTCCGAGCTCCTTCAGCTTGGCTACCCAGGATTCAATTGGCCAGGATGGGCAAACAAGACCTGTCTCCTTGGCCTCATAGGCCATCTTGATGCGTGCTTGTAATAGGGAGACAATAGCGGAAGTCTTGATTCCTTCCTGGAAATTGATCATGGCCTGATCGTGATCCATTTGCATGGTGGCCAATTTGAGCTCAGCATCCTGGGTGACCTTTTTCAGCTTATCCTCATAGTGCCGGCTCTTTGCCTCGGCGATGGCACCTTGGTCGGCAACAGTGGTTTCGAGCTGCTTAATCCTGGCTTCATGGAGGGCGACAGTACTGCATGCATCGTTGTACAAGTGGAGCAAATGCTGGAGGCCCTGTGCATCAATAACAGGTACGAGTTAGAATCTATATATCTATAATGATCAAGATATCCTATCAGGATATCCTGTTAGGATATCCAGGCAGGATATGTGTGCAGGATATATATGCAGGGTATGCGTCAGGATATTACCTTGTTAAGGAAGGATGTCATCGGCTCTAAGGAATCGGTAAAGCTGAGCTCGTCATAGGAGAACCCTTCTGAGCTTGGAGCGCTGACTTCAAGGCCTTTCCTCTTTTTCGCCGTGGAAGCACGAGTCCTTGGGTTGGCCTTGGGAGCTGGGAGTGGCTTGGAGCTAGTAGCAGCAGGAGCCTCCTTCTTGACTATGGAGGGAGTTGGATAGCTGTCAAGTTCATCAAGGTCTAGATAGACTGGGACTTTGCTGGAATCTGCACACAGGGAGTAAAATTCTAAACCTTTCCTAAAGATATCAAATAAAAAACATGTGTCTACAGGATATCTTGTAGGATCCTTACCAGACATGGTTGCGCTTGAAAGAGGGCTTGGAGTTACTGGAGATGGGTTGAAACTTCTCTCTGCTTCTGGAAGGAGCCTGATGGCGTCTATTCTTTTCTGAGAATCTGCAAGAGGAGGTGCTAGCTTCCTAAAATCAGCTATACAGGAAAACGACAAAGTCAGTTCAGGATATAAAGCAGGATAACAGGCAGGATCATCTTTAAACCCTAAATCCTACCCTTCTTCAACCAATGCACCGGATAATCCGCTCCACCAGGGATTGAATCTCTTTTTACGAAAAAGAATTTGGATTTCCATTCCTCTTCATTCCTGGTGGCTCGGAGGATTAGTGGGTCACTGGAAGTAGAATAAAACAAGAATCGACAAGAACCGTGGCACCTAAGTCGGTATGCTAAAGGGAGATCGTGAACAGAAAGGTCAGGGATATGGTTGTTCTTGATTTGATCAAGAACGGACAAGACTCGCCAAAGCATTGGCATTGTTTGACTAAAGCAAATTTTTGTGACATCAAAAAACTCGGTGATAAATTCAGAAAAAGGAAATTGCAGCCCTAGAGTAAAGGGGAAAGCATTGAAACACAGCCACTCGTCGGAAACCATATCCGATCGGATTTCCCGATCAAATGGCCGGAACACCGTCCCTTTTGGAAGATGCCGGAGGATTTGAGGGCCGACAAGTGGGCATTGTCGAAGGAGCATATTTCCTTCTCCGGATCTTGGAGAATATTCTGGTGAATGAATGTGGGGGCGGAATCGCCAGAGCTGGATCTTGTCTGCCTTGTCATGTTGCCGGAATATTGAAGAGGGTGAAAAAGGAAGATGAAGTTGAGAGAAAGTGTTTACCTTTTTTCTCTTCGGAGATAGTTAAATGAAGATAAGGATGAAAAAGATATAGGGTGTGATGAGTAATTATAGGCCGGGTGGTTGAAAGCTATCACATCAATGGTCTTATCTCTTCATTGCCTCGTTCTTCGGGAAAAAATATAACCGTTATTGACCAGGATACTTAACGGTAACATTTTTTGGGGACAATTGTTATGGGTGAAATTCTGAGCCTATATCCTGGAAAATATCTTGATATATATCTTGTTTATTGTATCTGTTTACATCCGGGATGCTGACTCAGGATATTGGTAACATCCTGAATGGTATCCTCAGGATCACTAACGGATTAAATGCAGGTACGTGGGTTAGAAGCTAGCAACGTTCATGAAGACCTTTTCTACTGAAGACTCGGTCCAAGTCGTTCACAATAAGCCGTTGAAGCCGCATTACTCGGTCTACAACGTTCACATTGGAATATTCGGGGCATCCCATGTTTATAGGAATTTTAGTTTGTAATTCGTTACTATAAATAGTGGGTATATCAGATCAACTAGGACATCACAATCACACTCTCTACACTCTCAACACTTGCTCTCTTGCAACTTTCACAAAATTCATTGTAACACTTAGCGATCTGATCTATATCCTGCACTGTATCCTGAAGTTTAAAGCAATAAGAAGAACTAGGCAGCTGCGATTTTCAGCTCCCGAGGTTTTATGCCGACGATCTAGATTGATCAAGGGCTTTCCTCGTACATCTCGTGTCATTTACTTTACTTTATTGCTCATTGTTTGATCGTAGATACAGCTCAATATCATGAGCCGTATCCTGAACACTGTTTTTCCAACGAACCTAACAAGCATATTTTCAACATACTTTTTAGCACACTACCTCACTCAACTAATTTGATCACTTAATTGCTTCGGTAATTTTTGACCAAAACAGTGTGTACGAAAAAGTGTCAAGTCATCTGTATTTGATCCGGGTCTTAGCTGTCTGCACAGTGTGTCAACCTTCTCTCCGATCAGAATATTCACCAGTCCGAGTATCAGTCTTATTTTAGTATTCGATAATTTTTTAAACTGATTGTATCTTGTTTGTTTGATTGTCAGGTATTATTGTCAGGTATTCTCACAAGGTGATATAGCTCGTTTAAAAATTCAGAAAAATGGACGAAGATTTCTACAACGCATTCGCTACTCCAGTTACACCGATGAGTATTACACAAAACACGATGTTGGAAAACGAAACAGGGACGATGCAAAAGCCTCCCAAATTAATGAACATCGAAGAATTTAAAGGTTGGGAAGGTCGGTTTGAGAATTGGGTGCAAGCTAACTATCTTGATGCTTGGGAATGCGTGGAGACGAAGTATGTTCGACCTTTGAATGATGATGAAGAACCTGTTCCGATAAAAGATCTATCTGCTGATGCTAGGAAGAAGTACAAAGATGAGAAAATGATGCTAAGTCTTCTTCAACAAGCAGTGAAAGAGGATATCATGGTTCTTTTGCAACACAATGGAACATCATATTCGATTTGGAAAGCTTTGCGATCGGAGTTTCGAGGAAGTGAAGAGATGGTCAAAAGCAAGAAATCGCTTCTAAAGAAAGAGTTTGATTTATTTCAAGGGTTAAAAAATGAAAGTACACGAGAGATTATTGAACGATACTGTAACTTGCTTGCTAACATGAAGAGATTGAGTATTGAAAAAACAAATGATGAGTTGATCGAGAAACTTGCTGATGCGTTGACCTATGAGACTTGGGGCACATACCTTATGATGCTCAGAAACAAGAAGGGTTTTAGCAATCTGACGCTCAGTAAGTTCATTGAAAAGATCGAAGCTCAGGAAATGGAACAATGGAAAGTGATCAGAATGAAAGATTTCGATGGTGAACAGGACATCGGGTTATATTATAAGGCAGGGGTAAATGAGAAGAAATCTTCAAATCAATCTCCGAAGATTGAGACTGCTTATAGTGCCAAGAATTCATCTGGAAGTCCATCATCTGGGTCAAACAGCAAAACCAGTTTCACTCCACTTTCATCTTTTGATCCAAACATCTCTGCAACTAAGAATGGGAGAAAATTACAATGCAACATTGTGTTGAATCTTGAAAATGATCAAGATTATTCTGAGGAAATTGCCAAAAACCAAATGTCTTTATTAGGAATGGTTTTGGAATCTTATACTTGTTTTGTTGCAGGTTGTATCGGCAATCCAATGTTAACTAAAGAAGACTACGACCAGATAGATGCTGAAGAGATGGAGCTGATGGACATAAAATGGTGTCTGGCTAGCGTTTTACGGAGAGCTGAGAAATTCAAACAAATCACAGGGAGAGATGATTTTCGTGATGCGAATGTTTCTACTTTAGGTTTTGACAAATCTAAAGTCACTTGTTTTCGATGCAGAGAAAAAGGACACTTCAAGAGGGAGTGCACTAACCGTGAAGCAAGTGGGGCTCAGAATCCGTTCAACAACAACAATGATTACTATCGGAAAGCCATATATCACCAAGTTGGTCAACAATCATCTCAACAACAAAAACATCAAGCTCAAACTGCACATGGAAGAGATGTGATTGAAGATTCTGGAAAGAGAGCTTGTGTGAGCAGTTATGATTGTGGAAAAAGAAGGGATGGTAGTGCTTTGATAATTGATCAAGATGATGAGAGATTACCAGAGGGTTTTAGCTGGGCAAATTTCACTTGGGATGATTATATTCCTGATCAAACTACAGCTTACACTGCTTTTACAGCAAAGGTTGTAGATGATAGTGATGATGATACGGAATATTGGGCAAGAAAATATAGAGAAGATATGAAGTTGCTTGCTGAAAGTGATAGTGAAGATGAAAAAGCCAAGAAGAAAAAGAAGAAAATCAAGACACCGGTGAGCAGTGATGATGAAGAGGTGCCGGTGGTAAGAAGACAAAAGGTGAAAGAAGTGCCTAAATTCAAGGTTGAAGAAGAAGTTGATGCGAAAAAAATTCCAGTGAAATGTGAAAATTGTGAAGTTGTGAAGAAGCAGAATAGCACGTTGATTTACAACTTGAACAGTCTGAAGGAGTCTTATGATGTGCTGAATAAGACGATGAATCAGTACAATCAAACAAGTGAAGAACAAGCTGTAGCAATGAAGACTCTTCAAGGAGCGTTTATGACGAAGCAGAAAGTTGTAAACAACTATATTGAGAAGTGTGCTGCTTTAGAACAGAAACTTGAGCTACAGAGAATTGAAACGGAGAGAGTTAATCGTTTATTAAAAAGTTACTCATGTACTTCCTATGTTATTGACAGGATTTATCCGACGATTGAAAGCATGAAAGTATGGGAAGACGATGAGGTAACTGAAGAGAAAGCAACTGAAAAATGTGCTGATGAAAAGATTGCTGACAAGAAGAAGAAAAACAAGGAAAAAGACACTGAAAAGACAACATCTGGTAAGAAGCAAGGTGTCAGTTATAATCAGTGTCCACCCCCGCTAGAAAATGGATATTTGCGTAGATATCCAAATGATGAAAGAGTCAAAAAGGCCACAAATTTACAGTGGGAGTCAGAGTCGTCGGTCAATCTTCCAGAAAGCATTGATATTGTGTTTACATCATCTGACACTGATCAACAGTCTCAATTAATGAAGAAAATCGTGGATCATGTGTTAGAGAGTGATGATTGTGAACAGTCAAAGTCGGAGTCTGCGTCAGAGTTAAAGTCTGAGTCAAGCACTCTGGGTCAAACAGAAAAACAGGGAAAAATAGTCTATGAAAAAGAATTTATGTTATCAAAATCTAATTTGGATGATGGGTTGTTTAAAGTTGTCTACACTTTAAATGATTCTGACAAATTATATTCTGATGAGGAATTTCCAATAAGAGGTGTCAAAACTGAATTGATAAACAAGGTTTTCAAACTCACAGAAATTAATATTTCTAAAATAAATGACTTATGTCTTAATGAAAAACCTAAAAAATACACCTCAAGAGTACAACAAAGATTAAACAAGAAAAAGGGTTACGGTTCTGGTTCTGGTTTCCAAAAGAAATCAAACCATAACGGTAATTTCAAAAAGAAAGGTTTAGGTTTTACTCCAACAAAAAAACAGAAAAATGAAAAATATGTTCGTGATTTTAAATCCAAAATGACATTTGTTTCAGGAACGTCATCTGAAGAAGAAGAAAAGAAAGCATTTTGGAGACAGTTAAACAATGAATTTCTTGCAAAGAAGCAAGATGAATTGAAGAAAATGGATAAGCAGAAGAAAGATATGAAAACCTGTTTCCGATGCAACACTGTTGGACATATTGCCAAAGATTGTTCTGAGGCAATACAATCAAAACAGGGAATATTTCGTAAAATCAAAGAGAAAGTGCTGGCATTTGAATCACCAATTGATAGAACAAAATTGTTTCAAGATTCTATATTTGAAATTGGTGAGAGTTCGAACAAGTTTTATCAGAAGAGAGCTAAATATGACAACCAGAAATGGGTTGTTAAGAAGGTTGGTGAAAGCTCTAGCGATGATTCTGATGGATCAAAATCAGAGGAGCTATCTTCGGGCGATGAAGCTGATTCCACAAAGTCAGTTGAGCCACAAGTTGTTTCAAAATGTGAAGATGTTTTAAAAGATGAAAAATCAGTTCCGATTTTGAATGATGAGGAATTTCCATCACTTCGGGCTGAAAATTATAAAAAGAAAATTGGTAAAACTAAAATTTCTAACCAATTTTATAATGATAAACAGGAATTTGATGCTGAGAAGGACTTTAACCCCAAGGTAAAACATATCTTTGGAAAGATGATTGATCGAAAAGTCAAAGGGGTTAAAGAATTTTATGAGAAGAAAACAAAGAAAGAAACGGTTGAACCATCCCTGGTTTGTGACTGGGATGGTACATATTATGAACAGTAAGTCTCAGGACTTGCCAGAGCTCTCAGGTTGGTAAGCGTGGAGCATGAATCGGCATCTTTCTTGAAGTTTATTCGGTAATGTCAATCATACAATCGGTAAAAAGATTTGTTTGTGTTTTACTTACGAGTGGTAAGAAGATTTGATTGTGCAAATGGTAAATCAAGGACATTAATTTGTACTTGCATTTTCCTACAAGTGATTGAAAGACAATATGATGAACCACAACCCCGAACTTGTTATTGATAAATCTACAAGTGATAAAATCAATCAAACTTATTTTCCTGAAAAACCATTTTGATTAAAACAAACTTAAGTGTTTTGAAATCTAAATGGGAAAATAGTTTGTTGATAGGGGGAGTTCTGATTGTTTATGCCAAGTGAATGGCGAATTGAGGTGATTTGATATCAGTTGTCATGTTCTGTATAGTTTGTTTTCAATTTTCATTAGATGTATTTGAATTTTAGGGGGAGTAAGAATTTTTAGAAAATCCAAAAACATCAGAAAATTTGAAAAAGACAAAAACATGATAAAACTGAAAAATGAGTTTCGTTGCATAAAAGAGGAAATGATAGTACATCAGTGGACTATCACAACACGCTAAAGATATGAAATGTTTAAATGTGATAAACAATCTTACTGCGGATGTGTCAGTAGGTTTTCGTACACTTAGTAAATTGAAACGAGATATAAACCTAAAACAAACTTGCTTGATTTGTGGGTAACTATTCTTGGATATATAGGTAACCCCTGAAATCTCGTTTGAAAGGTTTCTTTTTCTGATATACTAGGTTTTTATACTCTGTGATATCTGGGGTATTATCCCGGGACTTCTGCTGAATGGAAGTTCTGACCTAGTCCCCGGATAATACTTGCTGCATAATGCTTGAAACATAGCATAAAGCCCTCAGCTGATTAGACAATAAAATTGATAATCAGTTGTTGTAGCTAAAAGATCTCCTAAAGGAGACACACCGAAAAGTCGAAGCTGATATCTCTCTGCGCATACGGAAGTATCGACCTGAGATCCCTCAGCCCTCGCATATCCCCTAACTTATATACAGATATCAGTTGTAGTATATTTACCTGTAAATCTGAACGTTGAGATCTGGATACGGGAGTATATTCAAGTGGAGTGATACACAATTAAGTTCAAGTATCTAAAACATTAATATCGTATCTCGAATCAATTGAAATTTGTGTGAAAATTTAAAATGGACCAATATACTGACAATCTAGGTAAATTGTTTAGAACTTAAAATGTTTAAAGCTTAACGGTGTTGGGGATATGTCTCAAAAACTGATATGATCCTCTTGCACAAACTCACAAAAATATTGTTTGTAAATATTTCATTTCTGCATTGTCTTTTATTCAAAAATCCAAAAAGATTTTAGTGTGTTTTAGCATAACTTTTGAAAAATTCAAAAAGATTTTCGACAACTGGTGTTGGAGAGCTAATTTTCAAAATTCCGAGTGCTAAACATGATGAACAAATGGTTTGGGTGAAAGTGTGTGTTTTGAAAACTTAAAATATATTTTCAAATGGTTTATCAAAGATTAACATTGTAAAATCATTCTTTGATAGAATTATTCTTGCAAATGGTTCATTAGCTGGTGAGATTGTTTTTACAAGTTATCATCAGAGAATTTATTTTTAGGTAGAGAATGTGCAGGTTATATGAAGATAGAGTGCCAGGTTCCGATACCTGAAGATTGCGTGATTTCAACAAGCCAGGCTGCGATCCCAGCATATCGAAAGGGGGAGTCTGAAGACATCCGAATAGAGATTGTTCATGGAAAGTTTGTTGATGATGACAAAAAGAGAAGAGAAAGATTTGAGGATTCTTACAACGTCAAATACTTCAAAGAGTTCGAGAAGACTGATAAAGATTGAAGATGCAGAGACTCGACACTGAAGACTCCGTCAACATCTGAGGGGGAGTCTGTTGGTGCATTCATCTGTTGTCTACGTCTTATATCGAGTCTCGGTTTACAAACTTGAAGCTGAAAGTTTGAAGCTGAAAGTTTGAAGCTGAAAGTTTGAAACTGCTGAAAGTTTGAAAGTCTGTCCGTTTGAAAGTCTGTCCGTTTGAAAGTCTGTCCGTTTGAAATGTCTGTCCATTTGAAAGTGTTTCAAACGGAAGGGTCAAGTAGTATATATAGGTTTCAAACTTTCACATTTGTAACTTTCCGGTCAGAGCAACGAAGTGCTGCCGAGGTGTTGTCAGGTTGTAAAACGTTCTAAAATCAATAGTACAAGAGTATATTGTGTAAATCTAGCTGAATTGAGCTCTACACGTCTGTTTCTGCCGTTCGTTTAGAGATAAACTCTTCTGATTGACTCGTTCGGGTCAGAAACCGATCCTACACTCATTTTATCACGCCGTGCAATATTCCACGCGTGGATTTTATCACGCCGTGGAAAATAGAAATTGTGAGGGGGTGTGGGGGTTTATTTTTGGGTGTTGTGACTGATAGGCAATGCCACTAAAAAGGTTGTGAGTGATGGAAAAATGGTTGATGACATGACGGAACTTGATTGAGTGCTTATGAGTGATGGAATTCTATCACTAGTGACCACCCCCACCCCTAATTACATCAATTTTCAAATCGCTTACCAATTTAAAGACTTTTATAAAAATTACATTTTCACGTGTTACCGATTTCCCTCGTCCCATTCAAGCTAGATTCCACACTTCTTTAGTTTGATGTAAACTAGTGTTTTTAAATGACGCGTGTTGTGCGAAAGGCATTGGTGTTTTCAACCGTGGGGTATGGTGGGACGGGGGTTTGGTGCATGGGTTGACACATGGACTTCAAGCCCCCCGCTGGTAAGTGACGTGTTGGGTCGGTATGGCGGGGCGTGGCTAGCCCACGTGGGTGGCTAGTTTTATAAAAATTAAAAAAAAAACTAAAATTAAAAAATACATACAGAATTAAAAAAAAAAAGCCTACAATTATTATTAAAAGTTCCTAAAAATTACAAAATTCTATAAAAAAGGATTATAAAATAAAAAAAAAGCCTAAATCGTTAGATAGATTTCGAACAGGGTGAGCTTGTCAAACGGCTTCCGCTCCTTGCCCCGGAACTGGATGTTGGCCACCGCCACCCGGTCTTCGTGACTTATATCACCGCACGGGATGCTATCGTAGTAGGCTTTAAAATGGTTGAGCTTGGGTCGTAGCTGGCGCCACTTGTGTTGGCACGCGTTTAAATTGTGTCGGTCTTTCCTCACGTTGTGCTGGTAGCTAGCGAAAGCTTCCGGCCAGTAACGGGTCTCACCGGGTTGGCGGCCCTTCGTCGCGTTGTGCCGGTATCAAGTGTGGGTAGCGGGTTCGGGTAGGTGGACTGAAGGTTTGGGGTAGCGATGTGGACAAGCGGTGGAGTTGGCGGGTTTTATAGTGACTTGGGTGAACCGTTTGGCTTGGCCGAACGGTTATTTTTTAAAATTTAAACCTAGCCGCTATGGCCTAGCCAACCCAGCCAATAAGAGCCGGCCACGAATGAAACTCCCGCCCAAGAGGCCACACCGAAACCCAAGCCCACCCGGGGTGGTGACTTGGGCATTTGTACCCAACCCATGCCCCAACCCTCTCCCCATAAAGCCAAACAGTTATTTTTTAAAATTTAAACCTAGCCGCTATGGCCTAGCCAACCCAGCCATTGAGAGCCGGCCACGGATGAAACTCCCGCCCAAGAGGCCACACCGAAACCCAAGCCCACCCGGAGTGCTGACTTGGGTATTTGTACCCAACCCACGCCTCAACCCTCGCTCCATACCTCATAGTCTAATAAATGAATATAAAGTATTGTTAAATATAAAAAAAATCACATAATAAAGAATTATGTAATCACTGTTCATTCACTTTTAATTTTATTATATATATAGATTTTCAACTTTTATCAAATTCTTCAACCTGACATAAGTATTTATGCAGCTTAAATTATAATTTTAACTTCTAATTAATAAACTGCCTTCCAATTGATTGACATTGTATCTATCCAATTTCATAGATTTTCAACTTTTATCAAATTCTTCAACCTGACATAAGTATTTATACAGCTTAAATTATAATTTTAACTTCTAATTAATAAGCTACCTTCCAATTGATTGACATTGTATCTATCCAATATGTATACCACTTAAAATTTATAATTTTAACTTCTTATCAATAAGTTGCCTCCCAATTGATTGACATTGTATCTATCCAATTTCAAGACAAAAGTATGTATACTGCTTAAAATTTATAATTTTAACTTCTTATCAATAAGTTACCTTCCAATTGATTGACGAAAAAATTACACCGTTTGTGCTTCTGGTTTTTGTCAAATTTCAATGTCGGGTACTAACAGTTTATATGTTACAAATTCAGGTATTAACATTCCAGTTTGTCACAATGTTGAGTACTAAGGTCTGTTAGAATTTGAGTTTGACTTGATTGTGTTGTTTTAATTAAGTTGGTAAATGGAAGAAGATAAAACAGAGAATAATTGCAGCGTAAATGAATGTAAAACTTTATAACATGATGTGCACAAAATGCAACATATAAATTACATCAATTGTGGCATAAAACTAACTCTTTTTTTAGTACTAATGTTGGAAAAAGTGTGCTTTTGTCTTCCTTTTGTCTTTTCAGGATTAAATGAGCTCAAATGAACAAAAGAAGCAAAAAGACAGCTAAATCTAACATAAATACAAGAAAAGGAACAAAAGTGGCATGCCCGACCTCCTGACAGCATCTTCCCGAGCAAAACACAGAAGACAGAAGACTGAACACGCCCCGTGCTCAGCGAGCACGGGGCCATGCCCAAGAGTCAGCAGAAAAGACAAACTCATAGAAGCTTCTGTTGCCCACCACGGGGCCGTGCCCAGCGGACACGGGGGCGTGGTCAGCTTCCTGCAGACGCATTTATTGGAATTGCGAATTGCAATTAATGAAGAGAGAGAGTCAGATGGACACGGGGCCGTGCCCAGCGGACACGGGGCTGTGCCCGAGCTTCTGTTCAGCCTATAAATAGGAGTGTTTGGAGCTCTTACAACTCATCCCTTGGTACACCACCTCTCTCACACTTCACCCACCACCCACCACCACCATAACACCATCATCCACCACCATCATCCATTGTCCATCATAGAGTGTGTGAGTCGTCTCGGGATCCAAGATTGATCGTAAGAGTTCTTGACAATCAAAGGCCATGTTTGCCTAAGTCTCTTACATCACTTGGTGTAGACAAGTGTTTAGTGTAATACTTTTTATTTTTAATCTTTTGCACTTTTTAATTGGTTTTGTATTAATGACTTTAATTACTAGTTTCTTATGTTGAAGGTGATTCTTCCTTATCGTTTGTCCGTGGTGTCTTAACATTATTTTACTGTCTATATAAAATAAAAGATTTTCACCATTCATATCTCCACGGTCTATATGGAGGTATGTTGGCTACCTGGTCGGGGGTTAAGGTAACAGTTTGGTAAGAGTCTTGCCATTGTTCAGTGTATAGATCCTGCAAAGGACCTGGGTCAAATTTAGTAGGACCTCCTTCAATACCCAAAGGTATTGGATGGCGGGGGTCCAAACTCTTTGATCCCCTCATAAGTTAAACTACTATTAAAACTTTAACCCAGCTACTTAGGACTGTATCCCTACTGACTCAGACTACTTAGCTGAGGGTAACGTCACCTTCAAAAGAGGGGCCTACCACATTATGCATTAATAACTTAATTAATTATCTTTCAATAATCCGACCCTTTAGGATTGTATCATTGCTGACTCAAACTACTGGGTTAAGGGTAACGTTGCCTTTAAAAGAGGGGCCTACTACAATAACTAAGATAATCTCTTAAATAAGTGCAAAAGTGCGAAAATAATCAAAGGTTACAGTACACACGAGTCGGATCCAAGTGATTCATCTTGTTTATCTGTTTTTATTTTTATTTTATTTTTCAGCATTTTAGTTAGTCTTATTTTCGTAGTTTAAAAACCTTTTTCTAACCTTTTGATTTGATTAGACGTTGAGGATAAACCGGTACTAAAAGCTCTTGTGTCTTTGGACGACCTCGGTATCTTACCAACACTATACTACGTCCACAATGGGTGCACTTGCCCATATGTGTGTTTAGTGTTAGTAAATATCGTGTTTTATAAATTTAAAACTTGGCTAAAAAGTGTAAAAAAGGCTTAAAATATTCACCTAATATATATAACACTTCACACGCATCAAGTTTTTGGCGCCGTTGCCGGGGACACAGGGATTTTAAGAAAGTTAGGAATCAACGCCTAATCATTTTTTCTATTTTCTTTTTATTTTTTAGGAGTTTCTTAAACTTTCAGCTTCTGCAGAGCTCAGCACGGGCCGTGCCTGATCGGACACGGGCCGTGCCCAGCAGTGTCACTGGCAGTTTTTATTTTCCGAGTTACAGAGGGCTGAGCACGGGGTCGTGTCGGTGCAACACGGGGCCGTGTCCAACTTTCTAGTAACAGGGGTCCGGAAAACAATCGCTGTATCTCCGACCACGGGCCGTGTTCACTGAGCACGGGGCCGTGGTGAACTTTTTGACGAACATTCTTTTCTGTTTTTATTGCAGGACTTGGAACCAGACGCCACATCTGAACCTTCTATGTAGTGTATGAGCTCCAGTTCTAATAAAGACATAAAAGAACCTCTAGAAGAACCCGAACGCTTTCTTAGAAAAGACTTAAAGCAACCAAGAGAAGGTTTCGGGGAACCCACTTCCAATGGCGGACCAACGTACCCTCATAGATTACCTGCGACCCACCGTGGGTAATCTCGGCGCCGCTATCAATGCACCGAATATTGAAGCCAACAACTTCGAACTTCGGCCACATTTGATACAAATGCTTCAAAACTCCGCAGTCTTCCATGGGCTTGCGGACGAGGATCCCCATCTACATATTACTAATTTCTCAGAAATATGTGATACCTTTCGGATCAATAGAGCATCAAATGACGCCATCCGTCTTCGAATGTTTCCATTTTCACTAAAAGACCGAGCAAAAGCTTGGCTCAACGCACTCCTAGTTGGTTCGGTAAACACCTGGGATGAACTAGCCCAAAAATTTCTATATAAGTATTTCCCTCCCGCTAAAACGGCTAAATTAATGACTGAAATTAATACATATTTACAAGAGGATGGGGAATCCTTATATGAAACTTGAGAAAGGTTCAAGGAGCTATTGCGAAAGTGTCCCCATCACGGGCTTGCGGTATAGCAACAAGTATCCACTTTCTATAATGGGTTGTTGCCACACACGAGACAAACACTTAACTCTAGCTCCGTAGGACTTTTAGGTAATCACCGCCCACATGAAATATACAATCAAATCGAGGAAATTGCTCAAACCAATTTTCAGTGGCACACTCCCCGAGGCAATAAATCTATTGCCCCGGGCGCCCATAAGGTTGATGAAAGCACTTCTTTACAAGCCCAAATCGAGGCCCTTTCTTCAAAAATTAAAAAGTTAGAAATGACAAAAACGGTCTCGGTAATGGCTTGCGAAGGGTGTGGTGGGCCACATGAAAATTGGAGTTGTATGAAAGAAACAAATGATCAAACAGAGTCGGTAAACTACACTGATAATAGACCTAGGCCGTCGGGTCCTCCAACGGGTACCTACAACCAAGGATGGCGTAACCACCCTAACCTTGGTTGGAGAGAACCCGGCAATAGTAGTAACCAACAAAGTCTAAACCAACGAACAAACTTTCAACAACCAAGAAATGAGTCACAAACATTCCCTCAACAACAAGGTGGACAAGAAAGGCTTGAAGATACTATATCTCGCCTCATCTCCGACACTGAAAAGAAAAACTCGGATCGATTTCAACAATTGGAATCGAATTTTAGAAATCAACAAGCAAGTATAAAAAACATTGAAAAACAAATAAATCAACTAGCTCAAAATTTCTCCGAGAGACCACAAGGCGCGTTACCAAGTAATACCGAAACAAACCCAAAAGCACAAGTTCATCTCATAACATTAAGAAACCGTATCGTGGGTCCCGCGGAAGCTCCGCCACCACCAACTGAGGAAAGCACAACACCGCCCTAGCAAGATAAGGCTTCTCCTCTACTTCAAGAGCCCACCAAGGCTCCTCCGGTTCCGTACCCCGTTAGGTTAATTCGTCAAAAGACTAATGAGCAATTCGCAAAATTCGAAAGTCTACTAAAACAATTGCATGTTAATATTCCTTTCATCGAAGTCCAAACTCAAATGCCTAAATACTCAAAATTCATGAGGGACTTCCTCACTCATAAAAGGAAAATTGAATCATTGCAATTAGTTAACTTAGGCGAAGAATGCTCCGCCCTCGTACTCAACAAACTCCCCAAAAGAAGATTGATCCCGGAAGCTTCACAATTCCTTGCTCGATCGGGGAATCCCTCATTCGTAATGCTTCTGTTTCCCACCACGGGGCCGTGCCCAGCGGACACGGGGGCGTGGTCAGCTTCCTGCAGACGCATTTATTGGAATTGCGAATTGCAATTAATGAAGAGAGAGAGTCAGATGGACACGGGGTCGTGCCCAGCGGACACGGGGCCGTGCCCGAGCTTCTGTTCAGCCTATAAATAGGAGTGTTTAGAGCTCTTGCAACTCATCCCTTGGCACACCACCTCTCTCACACTTCACCCACCACCCACCACCACCATAACACCATCATCCACCACCATCATCCATTGTCCATCATAGAGTGTGTGAGTCGTCTCGGGATCCAAGATTGATTGTAAGAGTTCTTGACAATCAAAGGCCATGTTTGCCTAAGTCTCTTACATCACTTGGTGAAGACAAGTGTTTAGTGTAATACTTTTTATTTTTAATCTTTTGCACTTTTTAATTGGTTTTGTATTAATGACTTTAATTACTAGTTTCTTATGTTGAAGGTGATTCTTCCTTATCGTTTGTCCGTGGTGTCTTGGCATTATGTTACTGTCTATATAAAATAAAAGATTTTCACAATTCATATCTCCACGGTCTATATGGAGGTATGTTGGCTACCTGGTCAGGGGTTAAGGGAACGGTTTGGTAAGAGTCTTGCCATTGTTCAGTGTATAGATCCTGCAAAGGACGTGGGCCAAATTTAGTAGGACCTCCTTCAATACCCAAAGGTATTGGATGGCGGGGGTCCAAACTCTTTGATCCCCTCATAGTTAAACTACTATTAAAACTTTAACCCAGCTACTTAGGACTGTATCCCTGCTGACTCAGACTACTTAGCTGAGGGTAACGTCGCCTTTAAAAGAGGGGCCTACCACATTATGCATTAATAACTTAATTAATTATCTTTCAATAATCCAACCCTTTAGGATTGTATCCTTGCTGACTCAAACTACTGGGTTGAGGGTAACGTTGCCTTCAAAAGAGGGCCTACTACAATAACTAAGATAATCTCTTAAATAAGTGCAAAAGTGCGAAAATAATTAAAGGTTACACTACACATGAGTCGGATCCAAGTGATTCATCTTGTCTATCTGTTTTTATTTTTATTTTATTTTTCAGATTTTAGTTAGTCTTATTTTCGTAGTTTAAAAACCTTTTTCTAACTTTTTGATTTGATTAGATGTTGAGGATAAACCGGTACTAAAAGCTCTTGTGTCCTTGGATGACCTCGGTATCTTACCAACACTATACTACGTCCACGATGGGTGCACTTGCCCATATGTGTGTTTAGTGTTAGTAAATATCGTGTTTTATAAATTTAAAACTTGGCTAAAAAGTGTAAAAAGGGCTTAAAATATTCACCTAATATATATAACACTTCACACGCATCATAACATAATCAAGGAAAGATTAGCTTTGATCATACAATGCTTTCATTAGTCAAAAGATTGAAAGATTACAAAGTTTCAACTTATGTATGCATGAACACTTACTCCCCCTCAGCCCGAGCTCACAATAGTTGTTCATACAAGATGAGTGTGTGCAAAGAGATGATAGAACAATACATGCACTGTCTATTTATAGTACAAATCTAACCACTGTGGCATCTTTGCTGACGTCACCTAGATAGTGACATCTAACAATCTTAACAACCTACAAACACTGATGCAATTACAGACACTGTTACATTAATGAATGATTAACTAAACACTGATGAGGCTGAGCAGTGCTTTCCTCTAAGGTTGATCATACCTTTGATTCCAGCAGTCCTTTGACACAGCAACACTTTGACATCAGCAGTTGATTGGTCTTTAACAGTCTTTGCAATCAACAGGGCTTTTCCATAACAGTCTTTATAATGCAACAATCTTTAGGATCTTCAGTTGTTAAGTGCCACTGCCATTGGAGAGAGTTAGTCTTCAAACACTGCTTATTGATCATCTATTGAGAACCGGTTTTGGCTTTGTATCATCTGTTTTTCAAGGAAGGATTACATGGGCCAACAAGGCCAACCTTGTTAACTTTTTGGTTAAGTCTTACTAAAATGACTAAAATGCCCTTTAATAATTAAAGTTTTTAGTCATTTTGTAAAAGTTAGAAAACACGGGGACTATGTGTGTTAAATAACAAACTTATTAAATCAAACAAAAGGAAAAGGGGGTCTTTTCCGGCAAAGTCGCTAGATTCCGGCCATTTCGGATCCGTAAAAATTGTCCGTTTAACTCGTTTTTTTCATTAATGTTTATCTCCATCATAATCACAACTAACAACTCGTTTGTGTCACGTATAAACTGCAAATTATGCTTATCCGCTAACCTGTTTAACTCCGAAATTCCCATCATCCTCTTGATCTATTATATCTTAAATTTGAGTATAACTATACGCCTCTTGATCCGATGCGACCTCATTCCCACACAATTTTACAGCAAATTTTGTTTCTACAACTGATCGGAGCCGCGTCGGCATACCGAAACTCCGGCGATGCAATTCTTGTAGACAACAACAAAAATTGGTACGAATATTAAATATTTGTTTGTTTTATCATAAAAAACCAAAGCCCCATATTATTTCAACTTACAAAATTGTTATATTCCTAGATCAGAAATTTATTTTAGTTATTTTTATTAATCTTAACTTGGTTTATTATTTAGATTAGTTAAATAAAATACAAAACATTACTTTAAATTATTTTAGTCAAATACAATTAATTTAAAAAATAGACCCTCTAGTTATTAAAGAGTATTTTAGTTATTTTAATAAGACTTAACAAAAAAAGCTAACAAGGTTTGGCCTTAGTACTCAACATTATGACAAAGTTTGGCCTTAATACTCAACATTGTGGCAAATAAGAATGTTAATACCTGATTTTGCAACAAAAAAACTATTAATACCTGACATTGAAATTTGACAAAAACCATAAGAACCAACGTTCTAATTTTTTATTGATTGACATTGTATCTATCCAAATCAATAAATGGGTTAATGCTTAATAGCCCAACTAACAATTTTTTTGGGTTTTTAATTAATATGTTGACTCACTTTAAATCATTATAACCAATATTTAAATGGTAGATCAAATTATCTAGTTAACTTTAGACCTTGCGTAGTCGAGCGCGATCGTGGCGTCAACCAGGTCATAACGCCATATTGCGCCAAGAAATAATCCACCCCCACACTATGGCTTGTTGAATTCGTTCCTAGCATTGAGCATAACGGGTTGATTTGCGCACGTTTTGATAATTCGACCGTTGGTAAACGGTTAAAAACAAAAAAAAAACTCTTATTTATTTATTAATTAATTATATATATATATACATAATGTAAGTATCTATGAATAACCCATTTAATCTAGAAAACTTGGCAAACCTGAATTGTGTGGTCAAGATTGATCCACATCATATCTTTAAACACATGTTAAAAGGGCAAATTAGTCATTTGTTCAAGCCATCATTTCACCCTCTTCCCCATCCTATCAAGTCATTTATTACCCATCATCTCATCACTTTTTTAAACCAAACAATATACACAGAACTTGCATCTCTTTCTTCCTTCTTTATCCCCCATTCCTTTCTTCTTCAAAAACCCTAATTCCTTTGCTTTCTCCCATCTTTCATGGCTGATTTTAGGCATCAATCCATCACCTTTTTAGTCAATACCCAACCCCACATTTTAAACCCCCATTTTCTTTCTACCTCAACTGTTTCTCTCTCAACATTCAAAACCCCAAAACCCACTGGAGAAGAAGAAGAAGAAAGCACTGCAGATCCAAACATTGTCGACGATCATTTGAGCACAAAATTGTACGGCGATCATTGGAGAAACAAGAAAAAACGACGGTGCTTTTCGTTTGGAGGAAAACCCTAAATATGAGAGCCACATTTTCGGTTGTTATCATCCGGTAAATGTCACCGGAAATGGAAGAAATCAAGAAGCAAGTGCAGAACCAAGTAAGTTTCCTCCGTTTTTCCGATAAATATCGTCGGAAATGTAGTTATTACGGTTTTTTTTCCGATGATTGACGGAACAGACAACCATCTGTCTCATCGCTCGTCGATCGGTAGGTGTTTAGCTTCGAATGTCTCGTGTTTTTGCGACTTTTAATCTGATACAAAATTGTTAGTTGTTTTGAATGAGAGTAGAAATATGTGTCTTCTTGTTCATAACTGATGTTGTGATTTTTTATAAGATTTCAAGTAGGATCCCATGACAATTGTTATGTGCTTAATTGGTTTATTAGAGAGTTGGTTTTATAAAAGTTAGGATTGAGATGTTCACTTGGCTGAGATAATGTTGAATTCGAGTTTTGTTATATGCTAAGGATGTTGACTTAATATTCTAGGGGACGAAAGCTTGTTTGATGAACTGTTGGTTTGTTTGCTTTTTTGTTTGGAAACATGTTGAGAATAATGGCCATAAACTGTGTAGGAGACTGTGCAATTTCAACTCAGAAAAACAGATTAGATAACATGTGTTAAACCTGTCTTATTTTTTATCAAATTAGGTAACATGTATTAAACATGCATTATTTTTATCAAAAACATATTAAGTAAACCTGTCTTTATTAGGGTAACATGTGTTAAACCTGTCTTATTAGGTAAACATATTAGAGTAACATGTGTTAAACCTGTCTTATTTTAATCGAATTATAACATATAGGAGATTAATACTGATGTACTTGTTTTGTTCATAGGTGAATGGTTGTTTTGTGTTCAAAATGAAGATGGCTATCAAGAAGCAAAGCATAGCTAGATTTTAACTTATAATAGTTTTTGGATCATTTTTATATATGTAAGTTCACATAAAACACTTTTGCCACTTTTATTACCTTATGTATTACATTACAACTTCCAGGAACCAACTGAAGATGTTACATATGTTAACATAAGTAGATTCTCTTAAAATCTGAAGAAGTATTACATAACGTAAAGAGGAGTATTGTTGAACGTAATATAACATTACATGTACCACATAACATCATTAAAAGTAAACCATAAAAATGTTGTTGTAAACCATTCAATGAAACACGTAAACTATAATGTCAGAAAAGGGTAATATAACATTAAATGTTACCCATAACATCATTAAAAGGTAATATATAAAAATGATACAAAATGTATAAACTTCATAATTTATTCGGAATATCTCGTTTATTTTACAAATAAAAAGTCGTGTTTTTTTGTGGGATAATTAGCTACATATGTAGTAACAACGTTACACAAGTTACTTATAGTTACCCCAACCCTTTTTTAGACACAAAGGGGGGTTGCACATATGTAATACATGTTTGTAACATGTGTTACACTAGAGAGGTAACACATGTATAGCCACGTTGCACATGTTACATAGGAGATTAATAAGTTTTAACTATAGAAGATTAATATTGATGTACTTGTTTTGTTCATAGGTGAAACGATGTTTTGTGTTCAAGATGAAGATGGTTATCAAGAAGCGAAGCCCGCCGAAGCATTACAACGCATCATCAGGTTTTCATGGTGACGATGGTGTGTTTTTTGGTTGGCTGCTATGTGTTGTAAAGATGGATGTTGCTGTGATGACCATTTTTAGAAGCATTACAACTATTGATATAAAATTCATTTTTATTTTCATTGTTAGTATGAATACGGATGTTGTTGGGAAGGCAATTTTTTTTTGATGCAACAACTATATGTAACATGTGTAACAGTGACATTGTAACACATGTAAAACCTATATGTAACATGTGTAAGATGGTTATACACGTGTTACATATGTTACCCCATAGTGTAACATATGTTATAAACATGTGTTACATATGTGAGCCCGTTTGGTGTCAAGTTAAACTTAGTAAAATTACATATGTAACAACATTACATCATCCAAAATGTCATATAAGTAAACAAACAAGTAATATTAGTAAAATTACATATGTAACATACGTTTACATACATGGAGTTACATGTCTTACATAAGTGGTAACGTATGTATACTCATAATATACACATTACACCCTTATGTTAGAGACTCTGGCCTACAACCTGAGCATACACATGTTAATGTGTTTTTTAACCTCATGGTGTTATATTAGGAAGCTGCACGTAACACAAGTTACATTTGAAGTGTTTTCACCCTTATAAATTTTCCTTTTCCATCTGTTTATGTGTTATATTAGAAATTTAAATGTAACACAAGTTACATTTGAAACTCGTAACACAAGTTACATTATTAAACAGTGGGATTATGGCACAAGTTACATATCCTAATCTTCTTACACCTTCATGTTTTTTTTACTCCATAAATGATGTAATATTGTTGGATTGTACGCCACTTTATACTCCTAATACATGCAACACTGCTTGGAACATTTGCTACATGGTTATATATTGGGATCTTTGTTCCACCCTCATCTTACAAAGGTTTAAACATATCAAAACCCACTTCATATTGGTTTAACATATGTCACAACATATTCAACCATTTTTAACTAGTATATTTGTTGTATATGCTACAAGGGTTCCTCTATGCTACAATTATTTTAATGTGTATAAATTGTCACAGTTAGCCTTACGCTACGTAATTATCGTTCCCACCATTTTTATAGATCAATTGAGTGATGAGTATGGCGACTTGTCATTACCACCACGTACCAATCAAGGTCAAACATTTCCACGTATGGGCTCATATGTTCATGAAGGTTTTGATTGAATAATATCTTTTTATCAATTTCCATGTTTTGCATGTGTTACTCCAAAGTGGATAACATATGTACAACCAAGTTACATATGTTGCATAGTGTAGTTACGTGATCTACACCAGAGGCCAACACTTGCATAGCAAGGTTACGCATGTTATCTTTTTATTTGCAACACGTGTTACACTGATTGTAACATATTTTTAGATAACACAGGATGTTACATGTGTTACACATGTTACATAGAGTAGTTGCATGTTCTACACCAGAGGCTAGCACTTGTATAGCCACGTTACACATGTCACCACATGTAACCTTTATATAGAGAAAACAAGATGTAGCATGTGTTACACGTGTTACACAAAGTAGTTGCATAGGATATAGCATTGTAACACATGTTACCTGGAAAACCAGGTAACACATGTAACAAACAAAAAAAGAGATCAAATTAAGTTGCACAAGCAAACTAACATATGCTAAATGTTCGAAAAATACAAAATATGAAATACAATGCTAAAATGTATACAACATATCAATTTCACCTGCCTTTTTTCACCTAGACAATTAATACATTCAATTCCTCTCATCATTGTTTTCTTATCGTTTTTTCACTTGCCACATTGACCCAAAAAATAATATCCCACAGAACAACCGATTAGCCACTGATTGAAATCATATCCCATAAAATAACCGATTAGCCACTAATCGAATGTGGTTTCAGCAATCACAACATCCGATTGGTCGTTGCAACATTTAACGACAGTGCTTGTTGGAAGAAGACGATTTGTTTAAAGTACACTTGGTGGTTTCACTTACTGATTGATGGCTACAACGTTTAGCGATAGCGGTTTCACTTACCGTCGGTAAGGAAGAAGACGATTGTGTTAGTGGCTGTTGGTGGTGTTGCCGAATCCGGTTTTACTTACCGCCGACAAGGAAGAAGACGGTTGTGTTAGTGGTTGTTGGAAGAAGTCGGTTGCTGGTACGAGACGTTTCCAGATCTATAAATTTGTCACCATAGCTTCAGATCTGAAAATCAGTCACCACGATGTGAAACCAGAAAAATGGTGTGAGAAGTGGCTGGACGCCCTACCTTATTTGTCTCTCTTTATACAATCCATGTCTCCCCTTTATTTTGTTATACCAGTCTCACATATCAACTAGTTACATATGCAACAGTTACTAGTATAACGACGAACAAAAAAAATCTCGTCATAATTGAAACGAATTTATTTAATATGAAATTTAAAATTTGAATAAAAAATAAAGTTGTAGATAAAGCAAGAGAGAGAATGTTGGTGAGAGAAAAAAAGTAGAGAGAGAATGTTGGTGAGAGAAAAAAGGTAGAGAGAGAATGTTGGTGAGAGAAAAGGTGGAGAGAGAATGTTGGTGAGAGAAAAGGTGGAGAGAGAATGTTGGTGAGAGAAAAGGTGGAGAGAGAATGTTATTTAATATTATTTCTTATGTACTTTGTGTAATATGTCTTGACCAAAATACCCATCCAGCCACTTAAATGGTATTAAATTTAAATCAAATTACTATCTAATAATTTCAACCATTGGATCATGTTGATCAATGGTTATCATAGAGTTTACTAGGTTTTCTTACTACAAATAAGTTTTCTATAGATCCTTTCCCAATATACATATACATATAACATTTTACACCCATTCTACACCCAACCAACTCAATAAAAAAACTTTCTACAAAAACCTTAAAAAACTCTTTACTAAAATGGATTCGCCTCCGTTGGATGATTCGTTCATCGATCTATACCACAAATTTATTGTTCACAACGAAGCTGCGGAGGAGGAAGAAGCGGTTACTAGTGCGTATGCCCTCGCGATTAACGTTATGCAACATGTTAATCATTCTTCCCCACGCCCTATCTTGAGGAGGGAATATGTTGTGCGAGACCATGAAGCCGCAAATGCTCGTCTAATGAAAGATTATTTTGATCCTACAATGACTCACGGCCCCCACATTTTTAGGCGCCGATTTCAGATGAGCAAAAGGTTATTTTTGTGCATTAACAAAGATTTGGAGCATAAGTATGACTACTTTAAGCAAAAAATGGACGCAAGAGGATATCTAGGATTCACCTCCATTCAGAAGTGTACTTCCACGTTACATGTACTTGCCTACAGAAACAAGAATTACATCAACGACGAGTATTTGAAGATGGTGGAAAAAACAACATGCGATACCTTGTCACATTTATATATATATATATATATATATATATATATATATATATATATAGGGGATGGATCATGAGATAACTAGTTTAAATGAGAAAACCAAAAACTAACTAAAAAAGCCTAAAAAACATACACAAATTTTTTTTTCCATTTTTTATAAAAAATTGCTATATTTTATGCATGGAAAAAACTTTCAAAAAAAAAAAAAAATTTTTTTGTTGTATTGCACATGTGCACTATTAAGGATATAATGCACATGTGCAGTACAACAAATTTTTTTTTGAAATTGTTTTATATATAAAAAGTAGCGATTTTTTTTTAAAAAAATGTAAAAAAAATTGGTATGTCTTTTTTTGTTTTTTTTAAGCTTTTTAGTTAGTTTTCTAGTTTTCTCATTTAGATTTAGTTTTCTAATGATCCTCTCCATATATATATATATATATATATATAGGGTGGGGTTCTAAAGTGAACACTAGTGTATTTGCGAACTGAGTGAACAAATCCTGGCCATTGATCTACTCACGTGTATGGCTAGGATCTCATCATCAAATCGTAAAATACACTAGTGTATTTCAACATCAAATCCTGGCTATTGATCTACACACATGTATGGCCAGGATTAGTTCACTCAGTTCGCAAGTTACACTAGTGTTCACTCTTGAACCTAATCCTATATATATATATATATATATATATATATATATATATATATATATATATATATATATATATATATATATATATCTTTAGGCATATGTCAGTTATACGGAAAACGTTACTTGAGAAACCCGATTTGGAACGACCTACAACAGACTTATGAAGTGCATTTAGAAAAATATGGATTACCCGACATTATCGGTAGTTTACACTTTCGTCAACGACGATGGTATAATTGTCTGACCGTATGGTGAGGTAAACATACACGCGGTGACCAAAAAGGACAAATGTTGGTTTTACAAGCGGTTTCTTCATACGACCTTTGGGTTTGGTCGGCCTTCTTTGGTGTCGCCGGCGGTTGAACAACATTAATACTTTCGAGCAATTGCCATTGCTAGAGGGATACATATCGGGTACACTACCGAAAGCCGAGTTTTATGCAAATAGAAATGACTACCCGCATGGATGCTATTTGGCTAATGTATATACCCGGGGTATTCAAATATTGTGAAAACATTTAGTGACCCGTTCGATATAAAAAACAATATTTTAAGAAACTGCAAGAGTCTTCGCGAAAGGGCATCAAGGGGTGTTTTGGGTTCTTTAACAACGATGACATTTTGTGAGAAATCCTTGTCGTATATGGGATATTGAAAAAAATTATGTATCATATTGCATAATATGATTTTAGAAGACGAAGGAAAAACAATATGTGAAAACTATATTCCGGATGATGTTGAAGAAGGGACGTAAGCAACAATGGAGGAGGGAATCTTAAACGCTCAACTCTTGCGTTCCAAGGAAGCACATAACGTGTTAAAGGCGGATTTGGTTGAGCATGCTTGGGTAATTCGCCAAATTTGACATAATGGCGATGACGAAGAGGATTTCGAAGACGAAGGCGACGAAGAGAAGATTTTGAAGATGGAGCCTATGAAGAAGGATGATTGGATAATGAGGGTTTTGAAGACGGAGGCGACAATGGCGATGAAGACGAGTAGTATTTAATATATTTTATTTAATGAATGTTATTTCTTTTTGTAATGTTTTTTTAATTATCATAATGTTTATTTATTTAATGAAATGTTTTTTTTTACAATGAAATGTTATTTCTTTTTGTATCTTTTGAATTTAGAAATTAAAAAAAAAATAATTGTTATGTCTTTTTGCTCCTTTGGTATCTTTATATCTTTCACTTGGATCTCGACCATTCATTTCCTTTAATCAATTATTTACAATCTATGCATTATGGCTTCTAGCTCCTTGTTTAAAAAATTTTCACCGTTTAAAAAAATGATTTTCGGTCTTTCCTTTATTTTTTAAACAAATTTTAGTTTTTATTCGAACCAACCAAAATCAAAACTAAGCCACACAACACAACAAGTTTCATGAAATATTCAAACTCAGAATTCTAAGATTCCTTTGCTCCAATGCCATCACTGAATTCTCAATCAAAAATGGTGAAGGTTTAAATCTTATTATGAGCATTTAAATGAATTTTAGGTGGTGTAGCTTTAGAGAGTATTTATTGTTTTTTTTTTTTTTAAATCCAAATAACATAACATAACACGTGATAATATGAACCCACGCAATTGTACTGAGATTCTGATATGATAAAAAAGGGGTTGTAAAAAGCGTGTGCAACTAAATCCGGTACTATGAGCTTATTCGGAACCATTTTTTATTGCTTTTATTATTGTGAATAGCTCAAATAACCTTAGGCCAAAGCTGCCTAGGGTTATCTCTAAATCGGCACCACCATTTTATAAGCATCGCATCATTAAGATCTCTAACCCCTCCTATCCCGATCCCAGTTTTTTGCTGGCCTTTATATCAAGCTTCTTGCTCGGCTCTATATCAATATATGGATGTTTTGCCGATAAAAAAAACTAAATCAGGTAAATTAATTAGATATTTGTTATTTTTTTTCGCTATAAAATAGCTATGTTGATTGAATATATAATTTAGGAAAAATTACAAGTTTTGTCCTTTATCTTTATACCACTTTTCAGGCGGTGTCCTTTTTAACGAATGTTAACAGGCGGTGTCCTTTACTAGGTATTTTGTTGCAAGTTTAGTCCTTTACACCCAACCCAGTTAAAAAACCCTGTTAATTGTTGACAGGCGGTGTCCTTTACTAGGTATTTTGTTGCAAGTTTAGTCCTTTACCTAGGTATTTTGTTGCAAGTTTAGTCCTTTACACCCAACAATTAACAGGGTTTTTTAACTGGGTTGGGTGTAAAGGACTAAACTTGCAACAAAATACCTAGTAAAGGACACCGACTGTCAACATTCGTTAAAAAGGACACCGCCTGAAAAGTGGTATAAAGATAAAGGACAAAACTTGTAATTTTTCCTATAATTTATATATGATTGGGACAAAATTAATTGAGATACACCTAGGATCAACTGAAAAATAATTGCTATTTATTATATAATACTCTAACTTGTATCATTTCTAGGCTATGAAGGTTGTACCTTCTGCTTAAGTGGTGTTTCTTTGAAAGAAACATTGCTTTTCTTTTGGATCATTTCTAGGCGCTATGAAGGTACCTTTTGCGCTTAACTGGTGTTTCTTTGAAAGAAACATTGCTTTTCTTTTACAACTCATACCCTCAAACCCACGCATACACGTCTACAGAGAGTCAGGACGGCGTCGCATGAGAGAGAGAGAAGCAGGATAAAGAGAGAGACCGATGAAAGGGAGAGGAAGTCGGCCACCCCAACTTGACGAAGGGGGTGATAGCGGCGGCTTATGGCTGAGGTCTTTATTCTGACCTAGATTGGCAGCGATGGCGGCTAGGGTTCCAGTTTAGGGGTTTTGAAACCAGATCAACGCTGCTTATTAGGGTTCACCACGAATTCATCTCACCTATTAGTTATGGATTTTACGGTCTTTTGTTATTGATTGTGGTATACTCTGTTGTCTGGCTTTGACAGTATCTTTTGTTATTGAAAGCAAGTCTAGGTTTGTTGAAAATTAGGGTTACAGAGTTTAATTTGGTGATTTATAGAAGCATTTATAGTGAAATTTGAGTAAAATTAGGAACAAAATCTATGTTTCAAACTCTCAATTTGATTGAAACTGATAAGAGATTTATTGCAGCTTCATATGATTGTTTAGTGGTGGCTATGTATAGTTTTTCAAAGAGTGATAATTTATATTTGATAAATTGTGTGCTTCACATATTCGGTATGTTTCAACTTTCAACTGATTCAAATTTTGAGTTTACATATACTTGCAAAACTGGAAGCATATGGTTCATCATCGTAAATGATGACATTTGTTATGCTACTTGAGTATAATGGTGGAATGGCAGCCAACGTACAAGCTAAAATATACTTTCCTACTTCCATGATGGATCCAAACAAGTAGAATGTTATGTGGGACCCATATCATGATGACCCAAACCAGGGCTTCAAAAGGTCCGAACAAGGGTTCATTTCATGTGATAGTTTCGATCAGATCGGCGACAATAAAGGCGGTAAGCTGGTAACTGATGATTGGAGGGCTTCTCGTGGCAATGAGTTTTGGCTTGACATCGTCAACTCACGATAAGTTCAGGTCACATCTCCGATAAATCAATATCGCACCGATCAACTCCGCCTTGGCAGCACACGGTACTGATACTGATATGTTATTCTTTCTTTCGAGCATACGATGCTTGTAGTGCATACAAATGTGTAAATTGAATAAAAGCATATGTTTTTGTGTTTTGGGTTTTGTGAATAGCCAATAAAGGCAGAGATGGTTGTCATTGTAGGCGGACTTCTGGCCTTCTATGGCGGCAGCGTTGACGATTGTCGTTTCCTATTGACGTTTTGTTTATAACTTTCTGTCGCCGACGATATTTTGGCCGTCTATGGTGGCGGCGATGATGATCGATATTGTTATTTAATTTAAACCCTTGGTGGTAGCCTCTCGGTGGTCGTCGGTTTAAGTTGATTTGATGCTTTACGAGTTGTGCTTCTTAGGTTGTTCGTCGGTTACCACCTGGTTTAAGTAGTAACCGTGTGTTGCTCACCATTTGAGTTGGTATCTTACATGTGGTCGTTTCGTCGGGAACTTGCACGGTGAAGACCAGTTCTGTTCTAGAATGTAAGCCATATGTCATAGCCTCTTTGTGACAAGCAACTTAAGTTGGTCTGATGATGCTTGCTATTCTTGAAGGATGATGTCGTATGGCATTGAATGGCCATTGCTCTGATGATGATGATGGCTCATCTGAGGTGTTTTTGGTTGTGCAGTCGGTTTATGTTGGTTGGTTGATGGTGTGGCAAACTGGCAACATTGTTGGCTATGATGAAAATTTCTTAGCTGGGGTACTGTATGATGGCCTGATAAGCGCTTGAGCCAACGCTAATTCTAAGCCAAACTAATTTTCTAACTTTTTATAAATATCATTTATGAATTGTTGTTGAGAAGTGTTCTAATATCTATCCAAAACTCTCCCCGGAGGTATAAAGTCTTTACCTTTTTATTAGTTTATATAAATTTGCTTTTTTTTTCTAATGGTAGAACCAAACACAAGTTCACCTCTGAACACCCAAGCTTCAGCACTTTGGAGTAATCAAGAAGGAGGTTACATCATCATTTATTGAAAGTCATCTTGCATTCATGACACTATTGTATATTGAAACTAGAGTAAATTGCGGTTTTGGTCCCTGTGGTTTATTGGCCATTGCAATATTTTATAATTTTGAAAAGTCTTGCAATTTTGATACTAATGTTTACATTTTCTAGGGTAGGCCCGGGCAGATGTCCTACTTTGTTTACGCTGAATCAAGGTTGTTCCGTTTTCTCGTCACCAATGCTCTGGATTCGATTTCCTCAGAGATAATCATGACCAAGTGTTGTGTGTTATTGGAGGGTGCGTGAGTTATGTTTTTTTTTTTTTTTTTTTTTTTTTTTTTTTTTTTTTTTTTGCTAATTGAATGAATTTTACGTAGGGTTATAGAGAGGTTACGCATAGACGTTGCCATGAATGGAAGATCAAGGAGGAAACAATGCATCGTAGCTTATCAGTGTTCGTTTTCTCCTCCTATTGTGGTGGTGCAGGTGCCGGTGAAGACTTCGTGTATAACTTATTACATAATAAATGTAAGTAAACCTTAAAAGTCATTTTTCTTTACTTGCTAAAATACAACCAACTTATAAATACCCATATACGATATATATTACGGAGTTCCTTCAACTATAATGCTATTAAAGGCCTATTCCTTTTTTAGCTGTGCTGGGTATTGATTGGTGTAGTTGATAGGATTTCCTTTCTTTGAATCACAAGCAAAATGGATTGCTCAGCTGTTGTCTTGCAAGAGAAGTTTGCTATCAAGAGATGAAATCCATTGAAGATTTCTATAAATTTAGAGTCTGCTGTATGTAATTCCTAGGCATAATACGCACGATATAGCCGATTTTTAGGTAACCAAGTTCGTACTCCATATGCATACCAAGAGATGAATTTTTCTGATAAGTGTCACAGATTGGGTTTTTTAGTAATACCAAAAAATACATTATTGTTATTATTATTTTATTTTATTTTTAATAAGGTCATCTAAACTGATGCTGAACCTTCTGGTATATGTGGGAGACTTTTAATGATTTACTTTTTCATAAGAATGAGCCAATCCTTCGATAACATTATGGATGACATCGTGGCTTAGTTATTTTAATTTTAAACAATCAAAAACAGGACGAAACATCAAACTTTATCTAGAATACTTGGAGAAATCCCCCCAATAGTTGTTTTTTGTAGGTTGTATGTCTGGTTGTCTATTTGTTTTGATTTTTGCCTCTTTAGCTTGTATGTTTCCAGCTGCGCGCTGGCTGTTTTAATGTGATTATTTGTTGTTGGCGAAAAAAATTAATGCCGAAACTTGAAATGGTTGTAAAACCTCTTTTGAATTATTTGCAGAGGTGCTTCAATTTAACTCAACTTACTCATTTAAAATACAATTGCTATATGGCTCTACACGGCTTTGAGGTAGCCTTGCTATTATAGTAGGTCAAAATGTTATGTGTGTACTAATGATAAGTCTTGCTCATCGTATAAAGCTATGTTTGATTGATCAATATACTTCGAGTCAATTTCGTGGCCTGCGGCGCAACACGCGCGGGTCCGTTTTCTAGTTTGAGACTAAAAACAAAAGTGGTCACAAATTTAATAAAAAAATAATAATCAAATAAAAATCCGATTACTCACTTAGCTGTATTTTTTTTAAAGTTATTGAAATTATTTAAGAAATAATGTCGATTGTACAATTGTAATTTCTATGGAGCTTATTAATATGGCAACAAGAGACCAAAAGTTAGTAGCTTTAACAGTATGCACAACCAAACACTTTTGTAGTATCATTTTATCTCTTTTTTTTTTCTTTTCAAAACTACTTATACAGAATCACCAGCCTAAAACTTGGGCGGTAGGGAAATGAAAGAACTTGAAAGGGCATGCACCTAAGGATGAGCATGGTACCTGTTCGGTATCGAATCGGTACCCAAAAATGGATAACAGCATTGGTACCGAAATACCCGATACGGTACGGTTCGGTACCGGTATTTTAGTGTAAAAACCGTTACCGAACCAGTACCAAAAATGCCAAAAGTTGGTACGAAAATGTACCCGGTTCAGTAAATTCGGTACTGGTACCATTTGGTCATCTCTAATGTCCACTCAGATGCGACTTATTTTATTAACCAATAACTCGATACTAAGACTATAAGTAGTGGAAGAACATGTGAAATCCCTTTTTCCACCACGTGTCCTCTATTAATCATTTCACTAGCTGAAATGATTAAGATGACATGGAGGACACGTGGTGGAAAAGGGGCTTTCACATGTTCTTCCACTAGGTGAAATAGTATAGTAGTTCACCCAGGGTCGTTCCAACGTTTTTGGAGACCCTAAGCAAACTATGAAGTGGGGGCCTAATTTCACCCATAAACTCTCCTCCAATCCCGATGGACCCATCGCCATGGTTGATTACGGTTACTTTTTTCGGTCTACTGATAGCCGATAGCCTAGAAACTAAAAGCAGGTTGTGATGGGAATTGGGAACTATGATTGCGGTTGTATTTTAGGAGCTTTGAAACTGAGCCTTTTTTTTGCTAAACAATATTTACTTTGGGCTCCTTCAATAAAGACTAGTTTAGTTTTGAAATAAACGTATTTATTTGGGCCTAATACATATACTATATATAAAACTTTCTAAAAACTTGAAGGCCTTATTTTTTTGTGGCCCTAGGTCTGTGCCTAGGTTGACAAGGCTCTGAAGCCGGCCCTGGTTCACCATCTTCTTATTAATTACTTAATGATTATCTAATGATTGTTTAATTACATTTTTATTATATTATTATTTAATTGGTCAATAACTAATAAAACATAAATAAATTAATTAATTAAGACTGCATTTAAAAAAAACAGAAATTTTAAAAACACAGAAAAAAATTTATTCATCTTGGTTATCTTCGTCATCTTCATCGTCTTCGTTATCCCGTAGTCTCTTCCAAGCATGCTGGACCAAATCCGCCATTAGAGCTTGGTGTGCTTAAGAGCTACACATATATGCGAAATTTGTATCATTTGTTCGATAGTTGAACCGAGTTCTTCGACTTCTACCAATTACGGATCATAGTCTTGACAAATCGCTTTGCCCACATCCTCTAGAATCATATTGTATAAGATGAGACAATAATACCTAACATTTCTAACCTTTTATTTGTGCCAAAGTCGACAAGGGTTCCTCACAAAATTTCAACATTGTTGTAGTACACCGAATACCCTTCCAATATCTTTTCTAGACGATTCTTGAACCTTTTTAAAATGAGCTTTCCTATCGTTAATAGGGTCTCTAAAAGTTTTTACAACAAGTGTATACTCTAGATATATACTGTCGGCCAGAAAGTAGTCGTGTGGGTACTCATTTCTGTTAGCCAAAAAAGAAGCGGCGATTACTTTACCTGCTATGTTATCCAGAATGATAGGCGACTGCTCAAAAATGTTGATTTCATTGTTTGAACCAGAAACACCAAAAAATGCATGCCAAATCTATAGATCGTACGACACAACGAATTGAAGGATGTGCGTTGGTCTTTTCTGGTCACCACGAGTGTGTGCACCTCTCCAAGCCGTTGGACACTTTTTCTAACCCCAGTGCATGCAACCAATGGCACCAATCATGTTGGGTAAATCGTGTAGGTCCTCATGCACATCACATATACGTTTTATATCTTTCCATGCCAGCTTTCTTTAATACGTTTTATATCTTTCTAAGGTATTTCGCGTTGTTTTGTCAGACATTTTTAAATATTCGTTGTTGATGTCCGTCGTGTTTCCGTACGCAAGGACTCGTAGAGCTGAAGTACACTTTTGAATACCGGTGAATCCAAGTGTCCCTCTCGCGTCCGGTTTTTGTTTAAAATAATCAAACGTGTTTTCCAAGTCTTCAGCGATGCGTAAAAATAAACGTTTACTCATCCGCAAACGACGCCTAAAAACTTCGGGGTTTGGGTAAGTAGGCGCTTCATCGAAGTAATCTTTCATTAACCGATCATTTGTCGCACGTCGGTCTCGTTCAATATATTCTCTTGGTAAAATTTCAAGCTGAGGCCGACTACAATGTTTCATATACCGAGCCGCTAGTTCGCACACACTCGTAGTCGCCTCTTGCTCGACTTCCTCATCGGCCGAGTCACCCTTGTCCACTAAAAAAGTTTTGTATTAATTTGCAATGGACGACGAGGAGGTGGGGGAATTCATTTTTTTATATAAAATGAGGTGTAAAAGATTTGTTGTTTGATGTTGTAAGTGAATGTTTTTGGTTTTGGTTTGTACAAAATTGGTGAAGGTTGGTATATATATATATTAAAAACCTAACCCCCTCCCTCAAGCTAAATTCTAAAAACTAAACCATAAAGCTAAACCCCAAAAAACCTAAACAAATCTTAAAAAACCTAAAAACACACAATTTTTTTATTCTAATCGCTACTTTTAGTATCCAAAAGAAGATTTAAAAATTGTTTTTTATTAACGAAAAGTAGCGATTTTAATAAAAAAATATTAAAAAAAATTGTGTGTTTTTTAGATTTTTTTTAGGTATTTTTGGTTGTGTTCACATTGGTTCTCGTGGTTCTCGCAATAAAGGGTGGTTCCTAACGGATCCTTCTCCTATATATATATATATATATATATATATATATATATATATATATATATATATATAGAGTGGGGATCCTACGGAAAGTGTGTTTTTCCTAGAAAGTCTAGGAAGCGATTTGGGCCATCCAATGGGTGTGTTTAATGGTTGAGATCATCTTGGTGGCATTTTGGTAATATGTGTTTCTTAAAAATAGGATTATTTAATTAATCATGGGTAGATATGTCATTTAGCTTGTTTTAAATATAGAAATAATTGTCATTCCATAACCACCCCACATTTCATGCGATTTCTTCTCTCTGTCTCTCTCTCTCTCTCTTCTTTCTATCCTTCATGAAGAAACACATCAAGAAAACACATCGTATTAATCTGCTTGCTGTTAAAATACAGCGTCAAGAAATCCTCCAGCATTACCAGCATGGATGGTAAACACACAGCGTATGAATCTGCTTACTGTTAAAACACAGCTGTATGAATCTAAATGCTAAAACACAACTGTATGAATATGAATACGAAAACACAACTGTATGAATCTGCTTGCTGTTAAAACACAACTGTATGAATCTGAATGCTAAAACACAACTGTATGAATCTGCTTGCTGTTAAAACACAACTGTATAAATCTGAATGCTAAAACACAACTATATGAATCTGCTTTCTTTTAAAACACAACTGTATGAATCTGCTTACTGTTAAAACACAATTGTATGAATCTGCTTGCTGTTAAAACACAACTGTATGAATCTAAATGCTAAAACACAACTGTATGAATCTGCTTGCTGTTAAAACACAACTGTATGAATCTGCTTGCTGTTAAAACATAACTGTATGAATCTGAATGCTAAAACATAACTGTATGAATCTGAATGCAAAAACACAACCGTATGAATCTGCTTGCTGTTAAAACACAAATGTATGAATCTGAATGCTAAAACACAACTGTATGAATCTGCTTGCCGCTAAAACACAACTGTATTAATTTGCTTGCTGTTAAAACACATTGTCAAGAAAACGAAGATGATACGAACAGTATTTGAATGGTGATGATGAACTCAGAGATGGTGGAGATGGAGAAGTGTTTGATGATGACGAAGACGAAGAAGGAGAAGGTTGCGAAATACAAAAAATCTTGGAGAATCAGTTTCTATAATTTTAGTCATTGTTAGTTAATGAGAGATAAAATTCCAAAAATAAAATAAAATGTCAAATTACACAAGTGCCCTTTTAGTTAGAATCCCTCCATGCCACGTGTCACATTCTTATTGCTTCCTAGACTTTCTAGGAAAAACCCACTTTCTACTCAACTTCTACTCTCTCTCTCTCTCTCTCTCCATATATATATATATATATATATATATATATATATATATAAAAGTTGATAAAGGAAAAAAATAAAAGAACCGTTAATCTGTCCGTTGCAACAGTCTTATTGGCCAAATCAAATTGCACACGGCGTGGAAAAAAGAACGCCAAACACATTTTTTTTTTGAAAATAACACCAGGGGGCGGTGGACCGGCGTTGTGAGGCAATTTTTTAGGGAAAAACGCCCAAAACCCCCCACTATTGGTGATCTTAGAAGTAATTTCACCAATAATGACGTATACTCACATGAGGAATTTTGCAGTTTCATGTAGTGAACCACTACTTAAAATCAAAACAACTTATCAGTTCTAGCTGATTATTTATTTTGTTGTTAATAACGTTTTTATGTAATAAAGAAAATAGAAAAGAATGAAGAAATCAAAATATTAAACATAATATAATATAATATATCATTTACATCATCAAGTTACAAAGCTCTATATTAGAAAACCCTAATCCATTAAGGGGACTGGGGGCGGTTGTAATTTCTTCGTGATGGGCCATTCTTCAACGAGCGATGAAACAAAAATTCTACCGCCACCTAATAATTCAACGAGTGATGGGATTGTGTGCGTGATATATTTCACGAGTGATGGGGTGTGAGTGATAATTGGATGTGAGGGGGTGTGAGGGTTTATTGTTGGGTTGGGTGTTGTGAGTGATGATCATTGTCACTAAAAAAGGTTGTGAGTGATGGAAAAATGGTTGATGACATGGCGGAACTTGATTGGGTGTTGTCAGTGATGAGTGAGTGATTAGTGATGACCACCCCTACCCCCTAATAGAATGTATATATGTAGAAGTAATATGAACCATCACTAGTGCTCTAGTGGTGGCCACGGGTATTTAAGTTCCACTTATGGTGGGCCCGGGTGAGTTTTCCCCTCAAGGTCTCAAGTTCGAGTCTTGGTGATAGGGGTTTCTCATTGAGGGGTTTAAATTGGGTATCTATTGTGCGAGGGGGCTCTCTAGCGCGGACCCGGTTAAGACAACGTATGATAGACCTCCCGACATTCGCGAATAATTCACAACTTTCAAAAAAAAGTAATATCAGTTATCTATAGTATAAAACAATAAAACCAATGTTTTAAAAACTGGTATTACCGTTTCCAGATGTAAATCCAGTACGAAACACCCCGGTAAATAAGTGAAACGGCATAAGGTTTTTACCAGCGGTAAAATCCGGTATACCGGTTTGAAACAAAATACCGGTACCGGCCCATGGTTATTTTAGCTTGGTTGTTACTTATTTTATTATATATGTTATTGATCTTACGTAATTTTTATATATTATGATTATTCATAACTAAAAGTTCTTATTTAATATTGTATGAAATGAAAATAGTTAATGTATTCAACACTCAAATGGTTTAAACATATCGTACGCTTTCAATTAAAAGAGCTTGTTGGAAAATTGAATGATTTTCGATTATCTTTTGGATTATTTTTTATTATGGATTTACTTTTGAATCATCTTTTAATATGTATGTGACACCCCAGGAAAACCAGGAAAACCACGCAACTTAACTAACTTCCTCAGTAACCACGTGCTAAATTTCGGGACGAAATTTTCTTAACAGGGGGAGAATGTGACAACCCTCATAATTACATGTACCCATTAATGTTAATTAAAGTGCTTGATGACTGTGCTGAATTACTTAACTGCTTTCTGATTACTGCGTCATACTTACATGTGCTTTTTAACATACTAGTCTTGTGCAGAAAATTTACTAAATGGTCCTGCATGCTTTCCTAAGTGTTGCGAATTAAAAGTGTTACAAAAAAATATATATAGGACACTATATGGAACAACTTAGCACTTTAACGGAATGGTATCCAGCCGAACAACCGGACATTACTCGAAACACTAAAATATTGCAAGAAACATTGTTTTTATTTTTCTAAGCTAGTTATGGTTCCCGAACACTTAAACACACTACATAATACATGTAACACACTAAAACTCTAGACTTAACATTTAACCTTCACTAATCAAATCATTTACCATCAACAATTACAACTTACCCCCTACCCTTGTGACCGTCCCCATGTAGGGGCCCCACTCAAAGATCATCCAGTCTTCCTAAATCCCATTTTGATTTTTGATAAGATTATGAAGATCATGTTTGTACTTTGTGTAACACATTACCCTTTGGACATTAGAAGAATGAGATTATAAGTAACCATCCACCATTCATCTTCAACAACCATCCACCATTCATCTTCAACACTTCATCACCACTACACTTCCTCTTCCTCTCTCTGAAGCTTACGACCCAAACAAGCTCACCACCACCACCATTTTTTCATCCATCAACCAACCATTCCAAGTTCATTTTGAGGTGTAAGAAGGTGTCTAACGAAGTGTGAAGCTTGCGGATTATCAAGGACCTCACTCATTTGCTATTAACCACTCAATCTTCATCTTGATCTTCCCTAGCTTTAAGCTAGTTGTAAGCTTCTTGAACACTCTTGATACTTCATGTTTTTAGTGGTTAAAAGTTTATATTTTGGTGAAATCATATGAACACTAAAAGAACACAAATCATGAACTTAAAGCTTTACATAAAGATGAAACATGATGAAATAATGCTAGTATAATGTTGTTTCGTGTATGTTGATGCTTGCTTGTTGATTACTAGAAATATGTTGTTGATCATTATATGAAACTTGTTAACTTATGATTAAAAACATGATTTAACAAGTAGGAGGTGATTAGGGGTTTACATAAAAGAATCACCTCCATATTTAGACATGAACTTGGTGACAAAATGATTTCTTGTAAGATAACAAACAAAGTGATCTAGTGATCTTGTAGATCTAAAACTTGTGAATGATTTTCTTAAATAAACCAAGTTTAAAAGACAGTTTTGAAAGATCATGATCCGTACACTATTTTGGAAATAAAGTAAGTATATATGTATACTAGTGACACATGAAAATATTGTAAATAAATATTTTTGTAAAATATGATCACAAGTTGTGAACATCTAAAAATCCCGAGAATGAGATTTTAACAAAAGTAAACACACTTTGGAGGGTAACTTAATCCACTTAATGCCTCACCAAGTTACTACGCGTTTTTAAGAAACATCAAGTTCATGTTGGTTTGTAAATGGAATAGTTTGCTCTTGTTAAATTGTTGTTGTTTGTTGAATGATTTTTGGAAAAGAAAATGATATGCTTATTAGCATGGACGCCTCCATTTACAAAGGAAACTCTGGCGAAATTTTCTAAAAATTCCAACACATAGAAAATATTTTCTAACAAGTGTTACAAGTGTATTTTTAACTATGATCTTTCCACAAAAGTCAGAGGGTGACATTTGTATTGTGTGGTATGTGATAGAAGTAGTGAGTAGATAAACCGTACGTAGGATACGTGTTATGCATGCACGAAAAACTGATTGTTATCTGTACCTTATTAGGACGTGCTTGATTTCTGATTATTAGAGTAACTAATCTAACCGAGCAAACCAAGGTGAGTTCGCACACTTTCTAAGGCATGGGATTCCCGGTGGTTGGGAATGGGTTAAAGAATTAAAACGGAACCTACATATCCTCCTTGGGTAGGATATGTACCGCCATCCTCCATGGGTAGGATGCCAATATTAATCCTGCGTATTCTCCTTGGGTAAAATACGTACGTTCGTCCTCCTTGGGTAGGACAACAACCTTAAAACTTACTAGACAAAACTCTGTCATTAAGTCCCTCATTTTATATCGACTTAATCGCCGAGGCCAATGGCGAGCGGAGCATTAGTTAATAGCGCTATTAGGTTTAACAAACCACACACCGTGCCAGTCGGACGGGCGTGTACTAATGGACTATGGCAAACTGTCAATGATGATAGAAATTGACGTAGGACAGAACTTACTTTCGTTAGTAGTCGATATGGTAACGGTCTAGTGGTTCACATGGGGAAGCCCCCACTGATTATGGATATGGTTTGGGTAATAAAGAAGGAACTGGTTAATCATATTTTCAACTATGGGGTAACTCCCACGGCAAGTAAGCCAGCAAAAGACAAACCATGTTTTCGGAAACAACTTAAAACTAAACAACCAACTGTGAACTCACTCAACTTTGTTGTTGATTCGTTGTTACATGCCTTACAGGTCGTTAGATGCTTATGGAGCTTACACGAGGAGGAGGTCGTTGTGGGATATGGACTGTTATGTTCCGTGCTTAACATTTGAACTTTATGAACTTATTGAACTTATGTTTTGGTTTTACGTTTTATGCTTCCGCTGCTAACTTAAAGTTGGTTACTTTCTTTTGGTCACCAATTGTATTGTGGTTGGTTTTATTTACTTAATTACGTTGTTCAATATGATTGGTGGCTCGATCCTGGTCATGTCACGCCTCCAAGCGGTGATACTCCGCATGTGGATTTTGGGGGTGTGACAATGTAATCATGCATTTTTGGATTAACTTTTGAGTTGATGTTGTAATCTATGAAATTACAGAGTTAGCTAGTCCATCCGGTTGAACCGCTCGGTACAATCTGATTCAACCGGTTAAACCATTTTTTAGCCTAATCCGGTTTGATTTAAAAACCGGTTTTTAAAACATTGAATAAAACATACCTAAGTCCTCAAAATACATCTTGAAACAAAATCTTGATCGTTAATAAAGAATTCTACAGCTGAGATTAAACTAACATTATCCCTAAAAGACCACTCAACATCAATTTATGGCTTTAATCTACATTCTTCCAAAATGGGAATTGCCCAATTAAACTAAAGATACAATCTTTACTGCAAAATGTACAAACCCCAATGTTGTAATTATGGCAAATATAACAAAACATTGGGCAGTGACCTTCCCAACAAAATGTTCCCTGTTCCACCATTCTTTTTAACAACAGTATATAGGAATAATATTAGGGGTCAGGGGACTACACAGATGCCAATTGGCAAAGCAAGCTTTCTTTCACTTCACACATAAAACCATAAAAATCCCACATGAACACACACTTTATATTCATTTTCATGCAAAAAAAGTTGTAAAAAAAAAAAAAAAAAAATTCAGTTTCATGTCTGTGTCCATTAAAGAACATGATTACATAGGGTTGTCAGAGGCAAACATGGAGAAACAAGCCTATGAGATGATATACAATAATAAAGATTTGAACTTGAAAGCCACTGAGTTGAGACTTGGTCTGCCTGGCTCTGAGTCACCAGAAAGAGAGGTGGTTGTTCATGGTGGTGCAATCAAGATTATGGTCGCTGGAGCCAAAAGGGGTTTCTCTGATGCCATAAATGGTGGTTCTCGGAAGTGGGTTTATGCAGGTGATGGTGGACAGGAGGTTGGTTTGGTTAAAAATAGTGGACAGGAGACTGATGTTTCGGTTTCGCCTGAGCCGGCTTTACCAGAGATGAAGACTCAGGTTTCTGATAAGCCAATTGGTCAAATTTCTTCTCCTGCTCCCAAGTAAGGAATGTTTATATGAATTTGTGAATTTAGATGTTATAGAAGTTGGATGGTTGTTTGTTTGACTTTTAAAAGTCAGTTCTCATAGTTGGGCTTCTCTTTCAAGAATCTGATCAATGATCATATATTCTTTGTTATTATAATATATCATATGATTTGATAAGAATTGTTGGATCTTTATTTTTTTTTTTTGTGTGATTTGAGTGCTTGCTAGTGATTAAGTTTCTTAAATGGTATTAGCATATTACTCATCCATGATTCCAAGATTAGCGGTCTACTTTAGATTTTAGAGAGTCAATTCAATGGTTTTCAAAGTTTAAATTTAATTTAACCTTAATAAATCTCAGTTTTCAACTCCAAACTGTTACATATATATTCTTACTAAAATCATAGTTTAAAATGCAACAGTAGCCTCAATCCAAACACAGTAATTCTCATCTGTTGTCCCAAAAATAAAACATACAAAGTTTCTATACTTTTTTGTTATTTTTTTACCTTATTTATTTCTGGTTTTAAATTTATTTACTTTTAAATTCACTTGTATCTATGTTGATGCTAAGATTAATTGCTAAAAGGTACATGTTTTTGTTTCAGGCAACAAGTTGTAGGATGGCCTCCAATTCGATCTTTCCGAAAGAACACCATGGCTGTTAGCCAAACAAAGAACGAAGAAGAAGGTGATCAGAAAATGGGATCGGGCTGCCTTTATGTGAAAGTCAGCATGGATGGAGCTCCATATTTGAGGAAAGTGGATCTCGAGATCTATTCGTGCTACTTAGATCTTTCTTCAGCCCTTGAAAAAATGTTTAGCTGTTTCACAATTGGTAATCTCTTTTGATTATTGATGCATATTATAAGTTGTTTCTTGATCTTTCATGTTACAGAAGATATGTTTCAAAGAACTACTTGGAAGCTTTGGTATCTTGTTTCAGATTTAGAGTCCAAAAAACGTGTCATAAAAGTGATAAAGGGTTCTGTCATGAGTAACTTTCAGTTACATACATACATACATACATACATACATACATACATACATACATACATACATACATACATACATACACACATATATGGACTATTAAGATAAACTAGCATGGGCATAGCATATGCATGTACGGTTAGTTCTTTAGGTATGGGCCTTCTTTTGTGAGCTTCTTGGGCTTATCATAGAAGTAAGGCCTTCTTGGTTTTACATCTCTAATAGTAAAGATAATAAATACCAAGGCAAATTTAGGAACCAATTTTTGAATATTTTAGACATTTTGACATGATAATGATTGGATTTTGTAGGTCAATATGGTAGCCATGGAGTTCGTACGAGAGAGGGATTAAGCGAGAGTCGGCTTATGGATCTTCTCCATGGTTCCGAGTATGTGCTAACCTATGAAGACAAAGATGGTGACTGGATGCTGGTTGGTGATGTTCCATGGGAGTAAGTTTCACTTCCCTCAATGTTTTGACCAGTTTGATTTATGTGGTATAATTTAACCATTCTATCTGGCTTTCAAAACAATTAAATGATGTATGTGGAAGCTTAGACATTATCAGTTAATCTTTAGCATTTGCTAGAAACCAACTGGTTCTTTATCACCTGAAGCCAAAAGTTAGCCTGTTTGACCTTAAAGTCAACTGTAATATTTTCAGACAGAAGTTTGGTAAATCTTGATGAAAAATTCTTTTGATGCAGTATGTTCATTGCCTCATGTAAGAGGATGAGGATCATGCAAAGTTCAGATGCAATTGGCCTAGGTAAATTCTTGAACATTTAACTAAAATTCATGAAACCCAAGATCTTGATTATTCAACTATAAATCAAGATACCTTTTCTTCCTCTTTGTATATTTTCTAGATTTTAAGCAAACACTATTCGCTGTAGCCGTTTGATGTTTTATTTCGCAGCTCCTCGAGCAATGGAGAAGTGTAGAAATCGTACCGAGCCCGATAATGAATGAACTTATAATTCTTGTGGAAGGATCAAGTTTCTTGGAAGAAATCTATTTGGGTCTTGCTCTAGAAAGGATGGAAGCAAAGCTTCCATTTAGATTCCAAAGTCTTCATCAAAGTGTCCTATATTATTGTGTTGAGTGTACCACATCTATGACTTCTACTAACACTTGCAATGTTTCTTAATTTTGTTATATGGTGAAAAGGGTAAGACTTTAATATGTGAAAAGCCATTAAACCTAAAGCCATCCATCTGAATCCTGAAGATTTAAAATCTTTATAATTTGCAGGGCAGAATGTCATTGTTAAAACATTTACCTAAAAGTTTTTTATTAGAAGATTTATATTCAATCCCTATCCTTATTTTTATAATTACACTAAAAATCACTAAATTCTCTCTTTTCCATTAAATAATATTTTTATATCTTTATCACTATTATTATCCTTTTTCTCTCCTTCATTCTCAAACACTTTAAAAAATACTAAAATATTACAGAGGTGAACAGTGTTTACCATATATTTACAGATGAATTTTCTCTCCCTCCACTCAAAACCACTCACAATTATTACTTATAATATAAGTAACTCACTCACATAAATATAAATGATCCATTGTGAATGCTCTAAGAGTAATATCTCTAGATGAAAATCTACAATTGTCTCAAAATAAAAAAAAAAAAACAATTTTTAGAAATAAAAACAGTTATATTAATAATTATAACAATACTATTATCAATAAAGGTATTCTCATAATAATAGTAATAGTAATAGTAATAGTAATAGTAATAGTAATAGTAATAGTAATAGTAATAGTAATAGTAATAGTAATAGTAATAGTAATAGTAATAGTAATAGTAATAGTAATAGTAATAGTAATAGTAATAGTAATAGTAATAGTAATAGTAATAGTAATAGTAATAGTAATAGTAATAGTAATAGTAATAGTAATAGTAATAGTAATAGTAATAGTAATAGTAATAGTAATAGTAATAGTAATAGTAATAGTAATAGTAATAGTAATAGTAATAGTAATAGTAATAGTAATAGTAATAGTAATAGTAATAATAATAATAATAATGCGTAGGAATTTCCGACGCCACAATCTTGTGAAAAGTTGCGCACAAAAAAAAGTTTCCCACGAGATTTTTTCGACCATAGATATTTTGTTGTAAATGCGTGGAAAACACAATTTTCGACGAAAACGTGAGTCGGAAATCACCAATTTTCTAGTAGTGTTTTGTTAATTGAAAAAGATATTTATATATTATCAATTTGCAACATACTTGTGTTGTTCCTGGTTGTACCCACGCCTTATTGGTTTCATGTGCATATGATGTTTATACGCTTAGCTTTGGAAGTTGTTTTCTTTAATGGGTATTTAAGTGTGGCTTTTTGAGGGTTTGGCATCACTTTGTAATTTTTAGTTTCTCTCTTTATGACCGATGAAATCCCACCGCCTCTTTAACGTCCGGCGACTACGATGGCCGAAGTTGCTCCAATCGTTTGTCTCTTCGTTGTTTACAAGTTTATTGTCGTAGTTTTTGTGTTGGTTGTTTTCTTATGGGTTTTGTCGTCGTTAAAAACAACTAATTACGCTTCGACGGTTTTGTTTAGAGTTTTATGTTGGGGTTTTGTGTTGCTTTGAAGGATGTGGTGTTCCATGCCCTTTTTTGGTTGGGATTTTGTCCATCGTTAAAGACGATGGCTTACGCATCTTTGTTTTTTTTTTTTAATTTCTGGTCTGGGTTTTGTGTTTCTATGAAGGATTTATTGGTGCATGTGTTTTTTTTTATGTTAATAGGGGTTTCATTGTGGAACAACTGATGTTGTTGTTTAACCTTGATTTTGGTTTACAGTTGTTTTTGGATATTTGGATGAAACCTTTTGAGTTTGTAAGGGCATGTGAAGGTATAACGATAATGTTCACCGGAGATCTTTTATGTTCTTACAACTATTGTTAGTCTTGTGACGTTAGTTTATCTGGTCGATGAAGATGACTTATGTCTCATTAGAGACCGTTAGCTATGATGTTGCTTTAGACTTTGCTTGGTAACATATGTTACAACTGTCTATTTGTTATGAGCTTTGATTTATGGCTGTTTTGATATTGATTACGACCATTTGGGTTTTGTAGTTGTTGGCTGATGTACTAGTCGCTTAGCCTAAGTGGTTTCAGTCTATGATGTGGCTTTGGCTTGGTAACTGAAACTCCAGCAGTGTATTGCTTAAACATTCTTTTATTTAGTTGTTCGTTTTATGGGTCTGTGAAGGTGTAATGATAATGTTCATCGGAGATGTTTAGTGGTTTTATAGTTGTTGTCAGTCTTTGTTATGTTTGTTTGTTGGGTCGATGAAGATGACTTACGGCTCATCGGAGACCATTAGCTATGATGTTGCTTTGGACTTGTTGGGTATATGCTGATGATGAAAGGCAAAACCCAAAGGAACCATCTTCCCTGCCTTATGGAATAAGTTGAAGTATAATCTAATTTCAGAAGTTTTCCCCCTTGAAAGCTTTACAAAACAACCACCAAAAGTGCTGGAACAGAATTCCTGGATCAAAGAATAGAAGAACAGAAGTACAAGTGTTGGATTATCAAAGTGTTAGACAACTAGTCAACAACCAAGTCAATAAAAGTCAAAGCTAAAGACCAGAAGACCATGTCAACAAGTCAAACAAGACAAGAGGTGCTGGATTCCAAAAGTGCTGGCAGTTTTGAGAATCCAACTATTTTCTATTTACTTATAGCAGTTTCAATGTAGGAATGTGTTTAGTAACTATCCAGTAGTTTTGGATAACTGGTGGAAGTTACATCATTAATTAGGTTGTTTAGGGTCGCTTTCATGGTGATGTCACCAGCAGTTCTCTCCTCCTATATATAGTTCTTCACCCTCAATGTAACACTTAACACTTAGAGCCAAAATGCATATGGACTAAGTGAGAGAGACAACATGTAACACCTCGTAAAATCATGTCCAATATAGTAACAACACGTGTCATGGACTTTAAACATGTGATGAATTGATTTCGAAGGACCAAAGTCGACAAACGAAGAATGTATATATGTGAAAGGATCCAAAGTGTCAACATTTGGAAAATTTTCCTTTCAATAACCCTACACGATGTTTATACTCTTAAATGAATGAATTGTAAAACGTATGAAGCCGTTTGTGGAAGAAAGTGAAAGTTTACAAGACGTGAGGGTTAAATGTGTCAACATGTTAAATTAATACCTCTGAGTGACCTTTTAACAAACCCGGAACTTTGTAACGATTAATTATGCTCCCAAGAACAAGTGACGTAGGATCGTTTGCACCACCGAAACGAGTCGCTCAGAAGAGTTCTAATCAATACGAGAGGCGGAAACAAACGTATCGACTTACAATCGGCTTGATTTACACACAGAATCAATTTTAATGTCTTGTATATTGATATAACAGCTTATTATAGTCAGGAGACATGTCGGCAACACCTCGGTACCGGAATCAAAATCGTTACAAATGAATTGACAGCTCAAGTATTTATAGACATAGCATTTCGCACGGAATGGGCAAATGCCATTTCGTGCGAAATGGACCAAAGTCCATTTCGTGCGAAATGGATTCTTCCATTTCATGCGGAATGGTCTAATCACACTAATTTCATCTAAACTTGCCTACCGAGCTCCATTCTATCCAATCTAGACACAAGACTCGATACAAGACGAAGTCGACAGACATATGCACCAACAGACTCCCCCTTGGATGTTGACGAAGTCTTCGGTGTTGAGTCTTCACAATCTTCAGTCTTTATCAGTCTTCGCTGCCAAAGAATCTAACACTGTAAGCATCCTTCAAATTCTTCTCTTCTTCTATCATCAACTAACCTCTCCCTTGGATGTTGATTTAACAATCTTCAATCTCCTCTTTCTATTTCCTCAGAATCTCAATCTGGCTCTTCGCATTCTCTTGATCAGATCTCTTGATTCCTTAAGGTCTTCAGCATTAGCAGCTTGTGTGGACATGGTTCCAGGATCAAAAGCTGGCTCTATGCATCTACAGAACCCCCCTTTTCTAACAAACTCCCCCTTAATTTGTGCTGGGATCGTAGTCTGACTTTCACAAGATCAGGATCAAAGCTTGGCTCTCTGTAACACTCAGAATCAGGAACCTGGCTAATCCTGCACATCCTCTACCTCAAAATAAATTTTACAAATTTATAATTTGACAAATTTATAAACCACTTGCAGGTATTGATCAAAATGATTTAACATTGACCACTTGTAGGAATAACATTCAAAATTTGGTTTCAACTAATTGAACCATTTAATCTTTTCAGAATCAACTCCTGTTTCAAACACACTCTCCCAAACCATTGTTTATCATGCTTAGCACTCGGAATTTTGAAAATCAGCTTTTCAACATCAGTTGTCGAAAATAAGATGAAATAAAATCTTTTTGGTTTTTCAAAAATTTATGCTAAAACACACTTAAAATCTTTTTGGGATTTTTGTAATGAAATGCATTAAAGAAAAATTTACAGACAATATTTTTGTGAGTTTGTGTAAGAGGATCATATAAGTTTCTGAGACAAATCACTAATTCCGTTAAGCTTTAAACATTTTAAGATCAAAACGATTCACTTAGATTGTCAATATACTGATCCACTTAAATTTTCACACAAAATTCAACTGTTTCGAGATACGAGATTAATGTTTTAATAGACTTAAGCTTATTCGCGTGTCCCACCTCAGAATATACTCCCGTATCCAGACTTCTATATTCAGTCTTGCAGGTGAATGTACACTAATGATATCTGTAATTAGGTAAATGCGAGGCCATGAGAGCTCAGGTTAGAACTTCCGTTCATACAAAGAGATGATGGCTCGTCTTTTGGTGTGTCCCGTTTGGGGATCTTTTCTTCAACAGCACATGATTTGCATTTTTCAATGTTTCATCATTTTTTATGCTGAGGGTGAGCTTTAAGATTTAAGGCAATGCAAAGCATTATATGAGGACTAGGCTATTGCTTCCGCAAAATCAGAAGTCCAGATATAATACCCCAGATATCATCACGCACAAAGACCTAGTTTGTCAGAAATAGAAAGCCCTTCAAATAAGATTTCAGGGGTTACCTATGTATCCAAGAGATGTTCCCCACAAAATAAGCAAGTTTGATATTTTAGATTTATATCTCAAAAACAATCTACTAAATGTGTAAAAACCTACTGGCACATCCTCAGTGAGATCGTTTATCACATTTGCCTTTACAATTCTTTAGCGTGCTGTGATAGTCCACTGATGTACTATCATTTCCTCTTTGTCACAACAAAACTCTTTTTCATTTTATCATGTTTTTGGCCTTTTCAAATTAGATAATGTTTTTGGATTTTCTGTAATTTCTTACTCCCCCTAAAAATTCAAAATCATATAAAGAAAATTTGACAAACTGATGTGAATTGCTTCAATTCACCATCCACTTGGCTTAAACAATCAGAACTCCCCCTGACAACAAACTATTTTCCCATTATGATTTCAAAACACTCAAGTTTGTTTTAATCAAAATGGTTTTTCCAGAAAATAAGTTTTGTTGAATTTACCACTTGTAAAGTTGGGGTTATGATCATCACTTTGTTTTCCAGTTAGTTAAATGAATGATTAAATCAAGTTCAACTTAATGACCTTGATTAACCACTTGTAGGTTTGCTTTATCAACCATACCTACTTAAAATCGAAGTATGACAATCTTCAAGAATACAGCCACTTGTAGGACAAAATATCACAGATGTGAATTTCTCAAGAAAGATGCCGATTCCTACTCCTCAATTACTAACCTGGGAGTTCCGGCAAGTCAGGATCTTAAGTAGAAAATGCAGTCACCCAAGCCTGACCAGCCTTGGGTGATTGTTCATTATCGTTAACCCACCATCTTTTTGATTTGTAAAACTCTTTTGCTCCTTTAACCTTCCTGTCAACCATCTTCCCAAAAATATGTTTTACCTTTCCATTAAAAGCTTTTTCAGCATCAAATTCTTCCTTACCAGGAAAGAATTGATCTGAAATCTCAACCTTTCCAACTTTTAACTTTAAATTTTCTTTTGACAACGGTGGAAAGTTTTCATCGTTCATTTCTAGAACGGAATTCTCATTAATTTTCTCAACAAATGACTCTTCTGACTTTGACGAGTCAGATTCATTGTCAGAACTACTCTCTGATTTAACAACCCATTTCTGTTTGTTCAAATCGACTTTTCTTCTGTAAAAACGTTTTGAACTTTCATTGAAAACTTTGAATTTTCTGCTGGTTGTTCTGTTTTATCAAGACATTTCTTTTTCAAATTTGAGTTAGAAAAAACTTCCTGTTTTGTATTGTTTGACTTGGGGCAATTCCAAGCAATGTGTCCAACATCTTGACACTTGAAACAGGTTCTTCTGTCAATTCTTCGTTCAGATCTCATCATCATATTCTTCTTTCTTTCAGCGAGAAACTCTTGATTTGACTGTTTCCTGAACAGTTTCTCCTTCTCTTCTTCTGAACTTGTACCTGCAACAAATTTAGTTTTTGATTTATAATTTTTCTTATTTTTATAATTTTCTGGAGGAATAAAACCTAATCCATTCTTTTTGAAATTACCGTTATGGTTTGGTTTCTTTTGAAAACCATAACCAGAACTGTAACCTTTTTTCTTGTTTAATATTTGTTGAACTCTTGAAGTGTACTTTTTAGGATTTTTAGTAAGATTTATATCTTTTATTTCAGAAATATTAATTTCTGTTAATTTGAAAACCTGTTTGATCTGTTCAGTTTTGACACTTCTTATTGGAAATTCCTCATCAGAATATAATTTGTCTGAATCATTCAAAGTATATGCCACTTTGATTGGTTCGTCATTCAAATTATTTTTTGATAACAAGAATTCTTTATTGTAAACCCTTTTGACTGATGAACTCGGACTCTTGTCTGATGAACTCGAACTTTCAGATTTAGACTCCGACTTTGACTCTTCATCCATATCCAACACCTGATCGACCACTTTCTTTAATAACTCAGACTCATGATCAGTGTCAGACGCTGTGAATGTGACGTCTATGTTGTCTGGTAACTCATCAATGGTTTCAGACTTTAACTTTATGTTGAGTGCCTTTTTTAATTGCTCCTCATTTGGCTTTCTGGGAGAATAACTTTCCCAGATCGGGGGCGGACACTTGTTATATTTGACACTTTGCTTCTTACCAGTATTCGTATCGTCTGTCTTTTTATCTTGAAAAGCTTCAAGACCTGCAACAGTAGGATAAACTCTGTCAATCAAATAATCGCAAGCTTTATAACTCATCAACAATCGTTTGATTCTCTCATTTTCAATCTTTTCAAGTTCCAAATCCTGCTTCAGCTTTGCACAATCTTCAATATACTCATTGATGACCTTCTGCTTCGTCATTAATGTTGAACTCATCATTGTTTGAACAGCTCCCATTTCCAAGTTTGTCTTGTTCAAATTATCAACCGTTCTGTTCAGCACATCATATGATTCTTTTACATACTTCACATCAAACGATAATTTTTCTTTCAACCCTTCTAGCTCACTATACTTCTTGTCTTTTTCTTCACAATGTTTGCATGATTCCAAACATTTCAGACAAGGTTTCGTGACTTCAACAATCTTTTCAACTTCGACGATTTTTTCAACTTCGATGATTTTCTCAACTTCGACGATTTTCTCAACTTCGACGATTTTCTCAACTTCGACGATTTTATCAACTTCGATGATCTTTTCATCTATTATCTCAATTACCTTTCCCATCTTCATTGGTTCTTCATCGAATTCTATTTCTGCTTCCCACCCTTCAACTTCGACCTTTTCCGTCGACTTTTCTTTAACTTCTGCTTTCTCAGCTTCCATTTTTTCTTTTTCTTCAACAATCCTTCTTGCTTCCAATTCTCTCTTCAGACGAGCAGCCCTTTTCTCTTTCAACATCTCAATTTTATCTGCAAAAAACAAATTAAAACTGAATGAGTCTAAACTTTTTCTAGCATTATTAATGTATTCTTCCTCATCATCGGTATCTTCATCACTTTCTGATGATCTGAAAATCTTTGTTCTTTTTTGGCTTGGATTTGATTGCTTCTTCTTCCAAGATTCGAGCAACAAGTCCTGAATCAGCCGGAACGTATTTATCCCAGCTAAATCCCTCTGCCACTTTTTCATCGTCTTGATTAACAAGATAAGCTTTTTTCTTTCCGTCTTCAATAGCACGGGATGATGATGGTTGTTGAGCAATCTGATGAAAAATTGATTTTTGATAATAATCGTTCTTTCCAAACGGATCTTGTCTCTTGGTTGCTTCTTTATTTTTACATTCTCGTTTAACATGCCCCTTTTCTTTGCAACGAAAACAAGTAACCTTTGATTTGTCAAACCCTATCGGAGATGTAGCAACATCACGGAAATCATCTCTTCTGGTGATTTGTGTAAATTTTTCAGCTCTTCTTATAGCACTGGCTAAACACCACTTGATGTCCATCAACTCAAGTTCTTCAGCATCAATCTGATCATAATCCTCTTTGGTGAGCATCGGATTTCCGATTCTTCCACCAACTTAGCTTTCATATGACTCTAACAAAGTAACAAGTGAAGCCATGTGTTGCTTAGCCACTTCTGGAGAGAGATTTTGACCATTTTGAATATTCAGTGTAACATTGCATTGTAGATTTGTTGAACTATGTCTTTGAGAACTTGGTGTTGTGAAATTCGGATCAAAACTTGAATACGATGACGAATATCCACCACTCTGAGTTGTAGTGCTAACATTCGTTCCAGAAGAACTATCAGCATTAAAAGCAGTCTTTATTTTTGGACTTGGAGTAGTCTCAAATTTGCTTCCTCTGTAGTATAGACTAACATCTTGTTGAGCATTTGGATTATTCATGATAGCAGTTTTCTGAATATCCAATTTCTTCAATCTTCTGAATGAACTTAGCCAAATTCATACTTTCAGATTTTCTCATATGTTTTAAGATCAACAAATATGTTCCCCATTTATTCTGTGGTAACGCATCAGCAAGCTTATCAACCCATTCATCGTCTTCTTTCTTGATCTCCAATCTTCTCATTTCCTGAACTAGATGATAATATCTATCGATAGTCTTCTTAGTCGTCTCATCTTCAAAAGCTACAAACATATCAAAAGATTTCTTTAGTAAAGCACGTTTATTTTTTATCATATCAGCACTTCCTTTAAATTTTTGAATCAACGCCACCCAAATTGATCTAGCAGTGTCCTCATGTTGAAGCAAAACAAAAATATCTTCTTTTACTGCTTGTTGAAGAATGCTAATCATCATTTCTTCACTGATGTATTTTAACTTCTCTTGCGCTGAATATTCACTTAAAGCTTTATCATTTCCACGTCATCTGTCGGTTTAACGTAATCTACATCTAATGAGCACCATGCGTCAAACTTGTAAGCTTGCACCCAGTTTTCAAACCTATTCTGCCATCCTTTAAAATCCTCAATGTACATAAGCTTCGGAGGCTTTTGAAAAGTTCCCGTTTCATTTTCAATTTCAATTGTTTCGGCAGCAGTAACTGGAGCAGTTGGAGTAGTAGCAAACGCATTATAAAACTCTTCTTCCATGTCTCGGTTTTGAAAGTTCACAAATTCACAAAGTTCACGCGAATTGAAGATTCAAACGAAATGATATCTTCAAACGAAATGGCTAGGTGCGAAATGACTCTTTGGTGCGGAATGGACCTTTGGTGCGAAATGGGACAAATTCAAGCGAAATGATCCCTTAACAGACGATTTCGTGCGAACTGAAATTCCTTTCAAACGAAATGACACTTTGGAGCGAAATGGGGTTCCAATTCGTGCGAAAAGACAGCTTTCAAGCGGAATGGGTTCAATCCGTGCGAAATGAAGTTCCCAAGAGGCAATTCGTACGAAATGAAGGTCTATTCCGTGCGAAATGGTGCTGACGTCATCCTGTCGGCCAGAATTTTGTCAAATTGATCACGTTTTCGGTTGATTTTAAGTCTGATTCTTTCAAGGATTCATTAAAACTGTGTTTCGCACGTTATCTGAGAAATAAATCCATTCTAACCGTAAAATCTTGTTAATTTTGAAAAAGAAGGTGTAGAAGTCAGAAATTATGGTGAAATCAGGCTGATTTGGCAAGAACTCTTCCTCCTGAGCTCTGATACCACTTATAGGATCGTTTGCACGACCAAAACGAGTTGTTCAGAAGAGTTTTAATCAATACGAGAGGCGGAAACAAACGTATCGACTTAAAATCGGCTTGATTTACACACAGAATCACTTTTAATGTCTTGTATATTGATATAACAGCTCATTACAGTCAGGAGACACGTCGGCAACACCTCGGTACCGGTATCAGAATCGTTACAAATGAATTGACAGCTCAAGTATTTATAGACATAGCATTTTGCACGGAATGGGCAAATGGCATTTCGTGCGAAATGGACCAAAGTCTATTTCGTGCGAAATGGATTCTTCCATTTTGTGCGGAATGGTCTAATCACACTAATTTCATCTAAACTAGCCTACCGAGCTCCGTTCTATCCAATCTAGACACACGACTCGATACAAGACGAAGTCGATAGACATATGCACCAACAAGTGACGAAAATTTCACAAGGTTTCGATATCGTTTGAGATAAATATGTTAACTTTCGTAAATAAAGGGTTAAAGCGTCAACGAGGCAAAACTTGTATTTTCGGTTATCGTTTAACGAAATCGGACCTAACGATGATTGGTTATATCTTATAGATCATCAAAATATAAATTTTATGGGTTAAATGTGCTTGAAACAGAAGTTATTACGTTTTAAAAGGTTCAGGGGGTGAAACTATCAAGATTGAAACTTATTGAGCTGGTTACCTTAGTGGTGGCGTCGCGCCACACCCATACCCCTCTGGCGTCGCGTGACGCGACGGCATGATCTGGACAGAACCCATGCACAGGTGCAGATTCTGCACCCTTCTTCTCCAATACAGCCATGCACTCACAAGAACTCGATACTAGGGACTCTTTGACGGTATTATAAAACCTCTAGACACCTGTAGGCATCAGATTTCACCTGGGGGACACCTGCAATGATCCTATTTCACTCCCTTAACTATATAAAGGGCCATGTTTGGAGCTCATTCCTTGTACTTTAAAAAATTCTCAAACTTTCAATCTCAAAGCTTTCAAATACCTTCTCTACAGCATCCTGACTTGGAAGGAAGCTCTCTTAGTCTAATATTTCATGCTAAGGACTCTTGTAAGTGTTCTTAGCCTCTGTAGTTAAGTTTTCATTAGCTTAATGACCGAAAGTCAAAGTTACCGTAATTCTGCTTTGACTTTGTGATTAATCACTAACGGTCCGACCATTATTCTAATGGAAAGTGGCTACGTGTTGGTAATTATGTAGGTGTTAAACCCTTAAATGGGCACCTTCTAATTATCACGTTTGATATCTCAAACGATATCAAAAGAGTCAGTTAATTGTATCTACCAGTGTAAACTGACGTATTTTTCAAAAAGGTTAAGTGCAGGTACTACGTGTAATGGGCTGGAAACTCCTGAGTATTAAATAAAGAGTCTTGCAAGCTTTTAATACTTTAAGTCTGTTGAACAATATTTTCTTTCTGTTTTAGATCCGCCTGTGGATCCACATACAACCGTTGTGTAATATTTTATTATACTTTCAATTCGGTTTGTATTATTATTTTAGACTTCCATTGTGCATAAAAATGTGATTATCTGACCATGATGATATCAACTACGTCACGATACTCCCTACCGGGCGCACCGGTAATACGTGGAAATATCGGTGTGTGACACGACACATGGTGAGGGGGAGTACATTCTGTAGTGTGATTGTATTGTAAACATTTGAATGAAATGAATTATTATGCAATCATTTCCATCATCAAAGGAATTGCATGCACACTTTAATCTAGCTGATTTAAGTGAATTGGCTATCTTTTATTACCTTTAACACCAAACCCTAAGTCGAAAACCTTTAGGTTATCAATCTACGAGTGTCTATAGCATGCCTAGGGTAAAGTTTTTCTTTCCATAACACATGAGACACTGACCAAACACAATTCACAACTAAGAATTAGGATACATAATCATTAGCAACAATGAATAAAAGCAATTTTACTTCAAACACACAATATAAAAGCGAGGTCAAAACTAAATCAAAAGTATCATCCAAACCTAGGAAGCTATGAAGTGTTTAGCTACTCATAATATTCAAGAACATGTCTAGAATGATAATCAAAGCAAAACAAAACATGGCGCCAAGGTTTAAAGTATGAATAATCAAGTGAAACACAAACCCGAGACACTTCTAGCTTGTTAGGATCCGAGGCTCTCATGGTTGTGCTTGTTTGTGATGTTTGAACAAATCAAATAGATATGAGCAGTTTTAAGTTCAGCGGAAATGGATAACAAACTTTGTAAACACAATCAAAGGAGAATATAGTTTGATAAACAATTGCTTTTTCATAGAGTCGAAAGATTACATTAAAAGCAAAAGGTTACAATGCAAGCTTACAGACTATACTCCCCCTCAGCCTGATACTCCAGGGTTGGTTGCACAAGATGAAAGGATTGAATTGAGGAGAAGAACTCACTCAAAACGAATCAAATATAACAATATAGAGTACTGTCATATTTATAGGCAAACCAAACTACTGATGTACCTCAGCTGACGTCACCATGATAGTGACATCTAACAGCCTAACAACCTATAAACACTGATCTATACAAAACTACTGATGTCTAAAAACTGATTGATAATACAATACAAAACAAGTCTAACACTGTTCACGTTCCACTGTTGTAGCCTAAGCACTGATTACTTGAACATCAGTGCTTTCTTCAAAAGGTGATCAGTCTTTGAATGAGCAGTGCTTGGATCTTCAGTAGTACTTAAGAGACATCAGTAGATAGAGCTCAGCGTTTGCCTTTTAGCAGACTTTAGTTGTTTCATCAGTGTTTGGTTCATCAGTTGTTCTTCTGAGCAGTGTTTAGAGTGTATCAGCAGATAGGTAACCACTGTCAAGGGGAGAGCTTAGTGTAAACTGCTGCTTATTGTAGTCCTCTGATGTGATCCGGTTTTGGCTTTACATTATCTGTTCCTCTGGTAGGGTTCAATCCCAACAATCTCCCACTGGAACAGATAATGCCAAAACCCTTCATTATTCAGGACCTTTATATCTCATCAAGAGTTCCTTAGCTTGTTTCTTAAATTCTGCTTCAAATTCCTTGGAACTCTGGTCATCCTCATCCCTACACAATGTAAGTTCAAGGAGATCCTGCTGATCTTCAACACCAAGGCCAAGTGCTTCTTTCCTTGATATGTACTTCATTTCGCCATTGGATCTGACCAAAGTCAACACGTGGGTCTTTTGATCAGACATCCACTTTAGTATTTTAAATCCTAATGGGTTTCTTGGGAGAGATTTATTCTTTGATGAGTTGGGGGATGATGGCCTTGTAAACACTTGCAAACTTTCAGACATTCTTTTGAAGGCTTCTTCAATGACTTTGTTTGCTGCAGCTATGTCTTCTGCAGTTTCTTGTTCAATAAGCTCTTGCCTTTCAATTTCTGACATATCTGTTGCAGTGTTTGGTGATGCAGGTTTGTTTAACACCTTCTCAAAAAGATTCTGAAGCTTTGTTAAGCTATCTTCTTTCAGACCCATTTTCATGATGGTGTCCTTGAAGTACTCTGCTTCTTTTTCTTTGACCTCTTCTTCAGTCAGCTGTTTACCTTCTTTTTGGTCTGACACAAAAATAGGATTGTATGCTGATTTGAACATTGTTATGAGGTTTTCAATCTGCTGTTCAAGTTTCATCATATGTTCTTGTTTCTTTGAAGCACTTGAAACAGTTATCTTTCTTTTCTTTAGCCTTTTATAGGCTTCATCAGTCTGCTGCCTTGACCATTTTGATATGGCTTCAGCAGTATCCATTTTTGCATCAACCAGCTCCTTTTTCTTTCCTTTGTACTCAGCAGTGAGGTCAACAATGAGCTTTTTGTATTTGCTCCAGTTTGGAGCATTTTTCTTCTTTGTAGGATCATCTTTGATTCTGTCAATCCTCTCAGCTTCATGCTTTAATGCAACTAATGGCCATTCTTCAAACTGTTGTTCTTCAGCAGGATAGAATTTCTCTTTCATGATGTAGGCTAGATATTGTTTCCTTAACTTTTTCTTTTGATCAGCCTTTTCTTTGATTAGCTCTTGTGCAAATTCTTCTATCTGCTTTACTTTTGTGAAGTAGAACTCCAGTCTTTTAGTAATGCCTTCGTCGCTTAGACCTTCATTTTCACTATCAACCTTAGCTTTTACTTTAGCTTGACTTGCCTTGATCTTGAGGTAATCATCCATATCTTCTGGTGGCATGTAGCCTATGAGTGAGGAGAATCTTCTTTTTGAAGGATCTTCTTCTGTATAGAATTGCCTCATCTCATTTTTGATAGCTTCAAGTTCCAGTGGATATTGTGCAGCATTAGGATCATGTATTCCCTCATTGGCAGAGATTGGCTTTCTTTTTCTACTGAGGAGCTTTGGTTGTGATATAGGATGGGTGATAGCAGTAGTGGATGACTGACTAACAGCTGCTGAAACAACTGGTGTCTCAACCGCTGTTGTCATTACAACTACTGATGTATCAGCAGATGTCTTCTGCTTTTGAGCAGGGGTTATGATGGCAGTTGTTTGAGTGGTGATCAGTGGTTGACTAACAGTAGTTGAAACAACTGGTGTTTCAACCACTGTTGCCATTACAACAGATGTTGTAACATCTGTTGTCTTCTGCTTTTTGGCAGGAGGCAGTGGTGGTGATATGATTTTAGATGATGATGGTGGTGGAACAGTGGTTGTGATGGTGTGTGATAGAGTGGTGTGTGTTGGAGGTGTGTGTGTTGATGACATGGCAGCTGTTTGGCTACTGACAGCAGTTTTCGTAACTACTGATGTATCAGCTGTTTGAATTGAAGTTTTGGATTTTGTGGTTTGAGGTAATTTAGATAACTGTTTTTCTTCTTCTGGTTCAATATACAGCCCATCTTCTATTCCTTTCTTTCTCAACTTGATTTTCTCCCCCTTTTTGGCATTATCTGCAAGGGGTGTATCCATGAAGAGGATGGAAGATGGAACTTTTCCACTATGGGCAGTCTTTTGTATGCTAGCCTTTATAGCCTTGATATCTGCTTGAGTGTCTTTAAACCTTGATTCCACCATGTTGGTCAGGATTTGTACTTAAATAGCATGCTTTTGATCAGCCATATGTTGCTGTTTTTCAAGCATGGGTTGAAAAATATTCCAAAGCTCATTTGCAGCTGATGCATGTTGTGCAGGTGCTTGAGCAGGAACAGCAGTAACTTGTGCTTTTTGAGCTTTTAAAATCTCTTGCACCATATCTTTAATTTCAGCAACTGAATCTTCAAGTTTTTCAACTCTTTCCGTCAATTCCTGATATTTTGAATCATCACCTACATTAGTAGGATCATCTGAATCCCCACCAGTAGTGGTTGTATCAATGTGTGACTTAGGAACCGAGTCCCAAAAATCATCCATTGATGCCCCTTGTTCTTGGTACTGGGGACTTCTTTCTTCAGCACTCGATAAACCTTTGATGGTACCGGTGGTTTAAAATCAACTCACTGGTGGTTACCGATGTTGCCATGGAAGAAATGGCCTTCAAGGGAGTCTTATTAATGAAACAACTGTCCAACTGAAGATCTGTTGATCCATCAGTTGTAGTTGCTGCTCCACTTGAACTACCACCGAGAGTTACTTGTAACTCGGGGGGTGTAACCTCCTCAGTTGTTGCTGGGATAGCAGAGGTATAAGCATCAGACCCAGTCACTTGTGGAGGTATACTCTCTGTAATGGGTGATAGAGAGGAACTGGTTTGTGTCTGTGCAATAACAACTGCATGCAGCAGGGGTATTATTGATTGTGGCATTATGATTGGTGAGGGTATGGGTGTTGAAAGAGACATGTCCTTGGGATCAGGACTGTGGAAGATAGATCCGAGTGGATCCAGAGCTTCATAATTTGGTGTCCCTGTGATTACAACCTGATCCTTTTGTGAGGATGCAGGAGGAGTTTTAGGCAAAGGTTGAGATCTTTCTTCCAACTGCTGTGAGGAAGTAGCAGCAGTGGTTTGTGGTGACATTTGTTTTGTCACTGGCAGTTGCTCTGGGATCTCATCTTCCAGAGTTGCCTTTGTTTTGGGTTTGGTGGGTTTTCTGGATGTTTTTCTTTTGGTCTTTTTGGTAATGTCAGGTGTGGGTTTCAGAGCAGTGGTTGTGCTGCTCTGATCACCTGGAGCAGTGGGCTCAGCAGAAGTTGCCTGAGGATCAGTGGCAGTTTCTAAAGTCTGCTCAGGCACCTTTGCTTTTAATTTTATTGGTGCCATCATTCTTGAAAATGTTTCAATTGTTAAACTTTTTATTTGAAAATGGACACATTGTTTGGGCAAATTCTCATCCTCTTTTTTCAAATTTTTGTTTAAAGTAATAGCTCAGAAATCTTGGAAAAAGAAGAAATAATTTGCTGTCAACATTCTTTACCATGTCATTGAAGATCTCCTGGGAATAGTTGTAATCTTTATTGTTTAGAATAGCATATCCCAGGCATTGAATCTTCAATGGTATTTCATTAAACGCTGTTGTTTTATTAGAAACACAACTTAAAAGTGTGTGGAATAAAAATCTGGGTGCAGATGGAAAATAACCTTTTTGTAAGGTATCTACCTTTGATTGTTCTGCATACCCTCTTTTCAGAAAATCAGCTTTTAACTCGGTTTTATCAGAAGAAGTTTTACCTTTCAGATCATCGAGTTTGAAGACCTCTGAGATTGATTGTGGGGTGATTTGAAATGCTTTACCCTGTATCGAGGAGTTAATGGCTACTACTTTTCCGTCTTGTTTTTCAAGATTTGCATTTTTCCAAAACTCTCTCTGGGTTTGCAAGTAAATGGGAGCATCTACTGTCAACAAAGTTTTATACTTTGATGCAGATAGTGTATCAATGATGGAGTCGAAGGTTTGGTTATCGGTAGGTTTTGTGAGGAGACCCACGTAGTTATGAGGTGATTTGTATGGGATTTCAATGGTTTCTTCGGTCGTTTGAGCGACCTCTTTTGAAGATGATGGTGATTTTGGTTTAGATTTTGATTTTGATTTTGACTTCATCATTTTGATGAAGAAGAATCGGAGAATGTTTTGAGAAGAAGGGTTGGAAACTGCTTTGAGAAGAGAACTTTGGAATTCAATTCGACAGTGTAAAACCCTGTTTTGGGGGTTTAGGGCAGGGTTTTATTTAGGGAAAAAGTGATCGCTGATGTGGCAACGGTTATTTTGATCTGAAGGCTAAAAACTGACCACGTGTCAAACACAGATGAAATGGATGAAGGGTGGAGAACAGTTGTTTTAAGAGCCACTGATGAATCAAGCATCAGTGGTTACAATGGTAATAATGTGAAAACAGTGGAAGATTTTTACTATCAGTGGATAGTATATCAGTGGATATGACACTGATTTTGAGTATCAGTGCTTGTCTTAGCAAAATGAGGAATCAGTGGTTGACTTTCAGCAGTGGATAGTATTTAGTGATCAGATGTTTGAACAAAACAGTGATTAGGGTAAATGATACAGATTTGAAGAACAAATATTTCAGCAACTGTTTTGAGAATTTTCATTCAAGGTTTTTGCCACATGTCAATTTTGAAGAACAGTGGTTAAGTACCCTAGATGATGAAAACTTTTTACTAAGGCATCTCATTATCGTTTAATATTCAAATTAAAACATAAATACCTAAGTAGTTTAAGCACTGTTTAGCAATCAACCTTTGATGTTTAAAACAACCCTGAAAATGACATGACCTTGACATATGTACCTTTTCCTCTTGACCCATTTATGAGGACAATAATACCAACAAAAATAAGGTATTATATCCTGACAGGTAACAGAAACTATTGCCAACAAAAACAGGCAAGAGTTCAAAATACATTATTCTAAAAAAGATGAACAATATATCATGGTTATTTGAGAAAATCCTTTGAAGAAAAAAAATGATTAAAGGATTTTCTGAAAACGGCATCAAAGAGGATCTGGTAAATTTTCAATACGATACGTAATCATATCATTCTTAAGTTTAACAAAATGGTCAGTTGATTGCAAACATGAGGACACATGGATGGAAAATTTGTCTAGTCCTCTTTGGAGTTCATTCACCGGAATCAAAACCTTTTCCTGAGCAAATGGATGCACACAGTTGCTTAATGATTATTATTACTCTAAACTATGACTCATAAATGTTTTATGTTTATACTCTTTTCTTTTGACTTGAAAAGTTTTGAGATAAACACACTTCTGAGTTTTTGTGAATTTTCTTCTTCCCTTTTTACCCTTCCCAATCATAAGTATTGAAGTACTTACTGAGGGGTATTTATTGAAGGAATACTTGTTCCAGAATCATTTTGTAGTAATGTTTTGAGAGATTTGGTCATTTCTGCACATGCTTATGCCAACCTTCTCATTACCTATGATCTGGACACTTTTTACTCCTGATTTTCTTAATGTATTTTAACATAGTTGATTTTGTCCTTTTGAGGAACTCAACCTGTTTTCAACACATAAGATCTAAATGACTAAAGTTTTAATTTCCCTCTTTTATGTTATCAAAAACACTAATGTTTTAAGAGCATAGGTTTTTGTTAATCTGAGGTTCATACTTTAGCATTTAGTGAAAACATCACAAATATCAAAACAACAATTGATATCTAATTTTGAAAATATCGAACGATCCCATAATTTATCAGATATTTTACAGATCTGAAAACTATGACTGACTTGTGCATGATATCACTTGTTGCATGAAATTTGTGTGTCATATGACATCTTGGTTGATTTACAGAGTTTCTGAATAACCATTTTGATCATGATTCACTCGTTACTCTGTTTTTCAACTGAATACAACCATCCTTAGTCTCAATGAATTTTGAGCCGAAGTGTTTTGTCAAATTGATTATTAGATCGAATTTGACTGTCCAAGCTGTGATACCAATTGTTAGGATCCGAGGCTCTCATGATTGTGCTTGTTTGTGATGTTTGAACAAATCAAATAGATATGAGCAGTTTTAAGTTCAGCGGAAATGGATAACAAACTTTGTAAACACAATCAAAGGAGAATATAATTTGATAAACAATTGCTTTTTCATAGAGTCGAAAGATTACATTAAAAGCAAAAGGTTACAATGCAAGCTTACAGACTATACTCCCCCTCAGCCTGATACTCCAGGGTTGGTTGCACAAGATGAAAGGATTGAATTGAGGAGAAGAACTCACTCAAAACGAATCAAATATAACAGTATAGAGTACTATCATATTTATAGGCAAACCAAACTACTGATGTACCTCAGCTGACGTCACCATGATAGTGACATCTAACAGCCTAACAACCTATAAACACTGATCTATACAAAACTACTGATGTCTAACAACTGATTGATAATACAATACAAAACAAGTCTAACACTGTTCACGTTCCACTGTTGTAGCCTAAGCACTGATTACTTGAACATCAGTGCTTTCTTCAAAAGGTGATCAGTCTTTGAATGAGCAGTGCTTGGATCTTCAGCAGTACTTAAGAGACAGCAGTAGATAGAGCTCAGCGTTTGCCTTTTAGCAGACTTTAGTTGTTTCATCAGTGTTTGGTTCATCAGTTGTTCTTCTGAGCAGTGTTTAGAGTGTATCAGCATATAGGTAACCACTGTCAAGGGGAGAGCTTAGTATAAACTGCTGCTTATTGTAGTCCTCTGATGTGATCCGGTTTTGGCTTTACATTATCTGTTCCTCTGGTAGGGTTCAATCCCAGCATAGCTTCAATCCTTTTATCCCGAACCTTCAAGCCTTCAAGAACAGCTCCAAATGTCACCTCTAACCTACTCTTAATTGCCTATTACGTGTCTCCCTTCAACCCAATACTCATTAGGGTTTTAAAAGCCAATTTTTTGTTTTTGTGATGTCCTTGCGTACCGCATGGGAGTTCCCATGTGATCCGCAACGTGTTTTTAGGTTTTTCACCCATGAGGTCCGTAAGGGGTATCAAAAATTTAGATTTCTCTTTTTTTTTTTCATTTCTTCGACATGCTTTTCCGCGAACTCTTCGATTCTTGATCGTTTTAGTTAGTTCTTGGTTCCTTTTCATCCCAAGACTTGCATTTACACAAACTAATAAAATACAATAAAACCTAATGAAAAGACTCCAAATGTTGCAATGGAATCATAACGAGGATAAATGGTTTCAAAAACTTTAGCTTACTTAATTAAAAGACATAAAAATGTATAACTACGATAACCGATATTGTTCTCCACCTAAACCCAACCGCCAAATCCATATGTATTTAAAATTAAATTTTGATGGATGTTGGCTGATATTTATGAGCTTTATCAATTTTTCTTATGTTTAACGCAGAGGGCATATCCACTAAGTCGCTATACAAGTGGGCAACACCATGAGCCTCACATTTTTTCTGAACGTAACCTAGAGGGCATATCCACTAAGTTGCTATCTCAGTGGGCAACACCATAGGCTTCAGTTATATATAGAGAGAGTGAGGTTTATTGGGGAACACTAAAAAAATGGGGAACTGACTCAAACAAACTCAGATTGGACTCATTCCAGCGGCGTTGGAACCGGCTCATCGAACCCTAACTAGGATTTCTTAACCCAAAACCTTAAATCCTAACCCCTAAACCCTAATTATATTAGGGTTTGGCTTTTAGGGTCTTCTATCAGGGTTTTGCTTTAGGGTTAGTTGTCACACCCCGACCGCGTATAACATGCAATCGCGGCGGAAAACGTCGGGGAGTGTTGTGAACAGAATTAAATTGTTTCATAACCATGGCATACAAGTTGTATTTTATTTATAAACAAAGGTGTTACATTGTCTTAGAAAGAGAGTACGGAAATCAAAACATAATTAAGCTAGTTCAAACTTCATTTTTAGGCTCTAAGGCACAGGTCCGCCCTAGAATCATGATCATCGTCCTATGGAATAGCTCCTGAAAACACATGTGAAAGTAGGTACGTCAGCATAAAAATGCCTGTGAGATACATAGTTTTTGTGAAAATGGGGTTCATGACTTGAGCTTAAAGAAGTGTTTAATAACAGTCAGTCATGAACCTTGTAATTTGTCTTGCTTTGTAAACCATTTGAAAAAAAACGATAATATCAAATGATATGTATCGATAAGTGCAAGGTTAAACGAATAACCAAATAAAATGAGTTTAATAAGATAAGTTATTTGTGAAAATAATGTCTTGTGAAGAATATGTTATTTATGTAAAATGTAATGTGTCTAAACTGAAATGACTTAGATAACGCCACGATATGTAATATTATACAAACATTTATGTATAGGAAGTACCAGCGGCGTATCCACCATGTTTGTATCATATTACATACGCCACGTTACTTAAATCATTTACCCAAACCAATCCACCATGTAAATTGTTCATGTGTAAACCAAATGTCAAGTGTTATTGTAATCCATGTCAAGTGTTTATGTTCAAATGTAAACCACCAAATGTATATGTCAATGTCGACGTGTTTATGTTCATTGTAAATCATGTAATGTGTAATCCCAAAAATGTATCATGTATGGTAAGCGAAATGTATCAACTTAAACCATATGCACAAAACAAGTCGTTGAAGTAAAACGTGGTTTAAATCAGCGTTATGTTTTGCGGGAAATGCATGCTCTATTGATATTAACATTTATGTGGTATTGTAAACTATGCATACATCCAAGCCTTGAGACTGCGGCGATAAACCCTTAAACAAATTAAAGGCTTATCTAAGTTATGTTTATCGAATTCGGTCATTCCTTCCAGTCCTATCAAACCCAGGACTTCAGGAATGGGAGTTGTCAATTCCTATGGTACCACTACCTACTAACGAACGGCGTAGCTAATGTTAATGAATGTATTGTCCCATGTTAAACAAACCAAATGTCATAACAAAATGAAGGCATGTGATGTAAACAATTGTACTAAGTATGCTAAGTAAACATACGAAGCAGAAATGTTCATGTTAATCAATGTGTCCATATGCTGAGTAAACATATGCAACAGAAATGTTCATGTAAATCAATGTGTCCATATGCTGAGTAAACATATGCAACAGAAATGTTCATGTAAATCAATGCGTCCATATGCTGAGTAAACATATGCAACAGAAATGTTCATGTAAATCAATGTGTCCATATGCTGAGTAAACATATGCAACAGAAATGTTATGTAAATCAATGCACTAAGTACGCACACAATGGGCATACATAGCATGAAATGAAATGAAATCGTGTACTATAATGTACTAACAACATAGCAGGCATATGATGTGAAAACATGGAAAGCATGAATGTAACAGATAGGCACATGTGTTTCACCCCAAAATAGTTTAGAAAACAGTAAAAGAGGGGTTCAATGTACTCACCTGAGATTGCTTTGAGTTCCTTGTATAATAACCAAATAGTGCTAAAGATCACAGAATATCAACGGCACCTAATAGGTAGTTTATGTTAATATACCGGACCAAATCGGAAGGATCGGACAGTACGCGGGTTCGAAAACCAAGCGAGTATGGAGACTCGTGTAATATGGTTTAACAAAGCCTACATACTAAAATGAAACTTAACCTAAGTGCTTACGGTCCATCACGACCTGTTTAGGTAGCTTACGCTACCCTAACGCGTCGTTCGCGTAGAACGCGTTCGGAACGCCTAACATCGTGACCACAAGGTATAACCTCGGAAGGTTATAGCTATTGTCACCTAATGTGTTTGGTCAGGTCCTAATGACCGACCAAATGGGTCGGGTTCGAAAGGATAAGCGATGGTTTAGATCGCTTACCTTACGACCCTATATAAGCACTATACTAAACGTGACGAGCTAAGCATGTTAGAACATGCTTAACTAAGTTTAGAAAACAGGTTTGGCATCAAAACAAACGACTTTGATGCTCACGAGTAGTTTGGTTACAAAATATGCAAGAATGCACATTTTGGCCGAAACTACGACTCGTCACTGAGCCTAGATAACGTGGTGATCAGTAGGTATGGTCACTACGGACCATAACCATCGTGATCACGCTCACGTTATGAAGTTCCATGAACTTCGCATCGACCATAAGCTGGTCAATGCAGAAAGTCAACAAAACGTTGACTTTCGGACTCGAAAAGCGAATAAAAGAGCGAAAGAAGACTTACGGAGGGTCCCCGAGTGCTAATCTAGATCAAATAGCTCAGGTATGAAACAATGGTTTCAACTTAGAGCTTCAAGATCAGATTGTTGTGATTTTTACACAAAGGGGGGGGGGTATTTATAGGAAAAGTGGAACCGTTAGGATCGTTTTATCGAATATCGTGCCTTGATCTCGTGCGTACATGTGTCCAGTGGTTAAATTCACTGAACTTGGCTCTTGGCCCTTCATTGGGTGAAAAGGCATCGCCTCTTGATCGAACGAAAGGCCAGATTTTGCATTAAATGCAAAATCTTTCTGTCAGACATCCTCACGCGGCCCGCGTGAAAGTGTGTGCAGGTCTTACGCGGGTCGCCTGGCCCCGTCTGATCTGCACCACTTGCAGAATTTACGTATTTGGCCCCTGTTGCGTTTTTAAGCTATTTCCAGCCCTTTTAAGACCTGTAAAGCCATCTTTAAGGCCCTAAAATGATGCCTAAACATTGTGGACATGAAACATGCCCAAAAATGTTCCGGATGTTGGCCCGTTTGGCCGTACGATCACGATGTTCGCTTAATTACGACGGAATGCGCATAAGCGCGAAAGACGATCCAAATGACGCGACGAATGGATTTTTCTTATGCCAAACACTAAGGCATAATATAAGGATGCTTACATAAATTTTTGGATGTCCGGATGTATTCAGAACGTAAGTTATGCGCAAAAGTGCAAACTTGTGCACTTTTTGAAACTTTTAGTCTCTGAATGACCCAAAAGTTTATTTTAGCATACCAAACCCCTCAAAGCCTATTTCTAAGCTATGTAAAGGATATTTATGGTATGTTTAACTTATGGACATGTTCCGGAATGTTCGTTACAGTTCAAATTGGCATACTTTTACAGTTTGTCAAGTTTAGTCCCTGTAAGCGAATTAACTTGTTTTTGCTATACCAAAGCCTTCAAAACTTATTTCTAAGTTATGTAAAGGTTATTTAAGGTACGTTGAGTGTATGTTGATGTTCCGGAGTATTTGTCGCATTAAACTGAGTACGTTTACGCACCAGTTTGCGTATAATGCTCCAGAAAGCGATGTAGAGTTTGAAATTGAACGAAAGTCAAAACATGAAAAATGTAAAACACAATCAAACAATCATTGGGATAAAATAACATTGTTTTTTTGATAATTGATCTGTTCATAATGATTACAAGCACAAATGTTACAGTCTCCCCTACTTGTGGAAATTTCGTCCCGAAATTTATTTAGAGGAAACTGATTGAAAAAGATGCGGATATTTTGCCTTCATTTGATCTTCACGTTCCCAAGTAAACTCGGGTCCACGCTTAGATTCCCAACGAACCTTGACCAAAGGAATGCGCTTGCGTTTAAGCCACTTGACTTCACGTTCCATGATTTCTACCGGTTTCTCAACAAACTTCAGTGTTTTATCAACACGAATTTCGTCAAGCGGTATGTGGAGGTTTTCATCAGCTAAACACCTCTTGAGATTGGACACGTGAAAGGTTGGATGAACATTTCCAAGTTCAGGAGGTAACTCAAGTCTGTAGGCTACCTTACCGATTCTTTCGACGATCTTGAATGGTCCAACGTATCTAGGTGCAAGTTTTCCTTTCTTTCCAAATCTGATCACACCTTTCCAAGGTGAGACCTTAAGTAATACCCGATCACCGACTTGAAAATCCAAGGGTTTGCGTTTTAGGTCCGCGTAATTCTTCTGACGGCTTCTAGCTGTCTGAAGGTTATCACGTACTTTCTTTACCTTTTCTGTTGTCTCTAGAATGATGGCAGGTCCAGTAAGCTGAGCCTCACCGATCTCATTCCAGCAGACTGGTGAACGACATTTTCGACCATAGAGAGCCTCGAAAGGAGCCATGTTGATGCTGGAGTGATAACTGTTGTTGTAGGAGAATTCAATCAACGGAAGATGTGAATCCCAACTACCACCAAAGTCGATCACACAAGCTCTAAGCATATCCTCCAGTGTCTAGATTGTTCTTTCAGATTGACCATCCGTTTGCGGATGATAAGCTGTGCTCAGATTAAGTTGAGACCCCATAGCAGATTGCATGGTTCTCCAAAAATGAGAAGTGAAACGAGCATCTCTGTCAGAAATGATGCTCAAAGGAACACCATGTCTAGCTACAATTTCATCCACGTAGATTTGAGCAAGTTTGTCAGCCGAAAAATCCTCACGGATTGGTAAGAAATGCGCTGACTTGGTAAGACGATCTACGACTACCCAGATGGCATCGTGACCTTTCTTTGTGCGCGGAAGTTTAGTAATGAGATCCATGGTAATGTTTTCCCATTTCCAAACTGGGATCTCTGGTTGCTCTAATAATCCGGAAGGACGCTGATGTTCAGCCTTAACCTTAAGACAAGTAAGGCATTTGGATACGTATAAGGTAATGTCTTTCTTCATACCAGGCCACCAATACTGAATACGAAGATCCTTATACATCTTATCTGAGCCAGGATGAATAGAATAACGAGACTTATGGGCTTCATCCATAAGCAAGGTACGAAGATTATCTTGGCTCGGGACCCACAAACGGTCCATGAAGTAATATGATCCATTGTCCTTCAGTTCTAGAGCAGGTGTTATGTGATAAGGAAATTCCTTATCCATCAAACCTTGTGAAACACAAGATTGTTGAGCCTGAGAAATACGAGCTTGGATATCGGTTTGAATAACAGATTGGACACATACACAATGAAGCTTAGTACGTTCCTTGCGACTCAATGCATCGGCTACGACGTTCGCCTTACCAGGATGGTAGCGAATCTCGCAGTCGTAGTCGTTTAGAAGTTCAACCCAACGTCGTTGTCTCATGTTGAGCTCTTTTTGATTGAAGATATGCTGAAGACTTTTGTGGTCTGTGAAAACCACACATTTTGTACCATACAAGTAGTGTCTCCAGATTTTGAGAGCGAAGACAACTGCACCCAACTCACGATCATGAGTGGTGTAGTTCCTCTCATGTATCTTTAACTGCCTTGATGCGTATGCTATGACTTTGTTTCTTTGCATTAGGACGCAGCCAAGACCTAATTTAGATGCGTCGCAATAAACGACAAAATCATCGTTGCCCTCAGGCAATGTTAGGACAGGCGCGTCGCAAAGCTTTTGTTTCAAAGTCAGAAACGCTTCCTCTTGTTTGACTCCCCAATCAAATGGCTTGTTCTTCTGAGTTAGAGCAGTTAGAGGAACTGCAATCTTTGAGAAATTCTCAATGAAGCGACGGTAATAACCCGCCAGACCAAGAAAAGAACGAACTTCAGTAGGGGTAGTAGGAGTATCCCAATCCTTAATCGCACTGATCTTGGGGGATCTACATGAATACCTTGTTCGTTGACAATATGTCCCAAGAATTGAACCTCTTTAAGCCAGAATTCACACTTGGAGAATTTGGCGAAAAGTTGTTCTTTCTTTAGGAGTTCCAAAGTAAGACGGAGATGTTGCTCATGATCAGCTCGCGTCTTAGAATATATCAAAATGTCATCAATGAAAACAATGATGAACTTATCTAAGTAAGGCTTGCAGACCCTATTCATTAAATCCATGAAAACAGCAGGAGCATTAGTCAAACCGAATGGCATGACTGTGAACTCGTAATGTCCATAACGAGTACGGAACGCTGTCTTTGGAATATCTTCTTCATGCACACGGAGTTGATGATATCCAGATCGTAGATCAATCTTTGAAAAGTATGAAGCACCTTGCAATTGATCAAAGAGATCATCAATGCGAGGTAGGGGATATCGATTCTTGATGGTAAGCTTGTTAAGCTCACGATAATCGATACACATCCTAAAAGATCCATCCTTCTTCTTTACAAAGAGAACGGGAGCACCCCAAGGTGAAAAGCTAGGACGGATGAAACCTTTGTCGGAGAGTTCCTGCAGCTGTTTAGATAACTCTTGCATCTCGGACGGTGCAAGACGATATGGAGCTCTGGCAACGGGATTTGCACCAGGTACGAGATCAATACGGAACTCGACTTGGCGTACTGGAGGTAGACCAGGTAAGTCTTCAGGGAATACTTCGGAATAATCCCGAACGACAGGAATATCTGAAATAGACTTACCCTTGCCCTTATCTGCTGTAACATGTGCTAAAAAGGCTACATAGTGCTTTCGCAGATACTTCCGTGCTTTAAAACAGGACATGAGTTTGAGACCACCGGCAGGCTTCTCACCACGAACCTGCAGGATCTCGCCTGTTGACAGCGGTACACGAATAATCTTCTCAGAACAAATTATCTCTGCGTGATGCTTGGATAACCAATCCATTCCCACTATAACGTCGAAGCTTCCAAGTTGCATTGGCGTGAGGTCAATAGGAAAAATATGGTCGTTAAGGTTCAATTGGCAGTTGCGTAGAACAGAATTAAGAACAATGGGTTCACCACTGGCAACCTCTACTGTCAAAGGTTTACCTAGTTTCATTCTAGACACGCGAAGCATTGTCTCAAAAGACAATGACACAAAGCTCTTGTCGGCACCCGAATCAAAAAGAACAGATGCTGGCTGATTATTAACAAAGAACGTACCGTTCACCACCTCGTTGTCTGATTGTGCTTCTTGTGCATTCATGTTGAAGACTCGACCTCGAGCCGGTGCCGGATTCTGGTTTGCATTCTGGTTCTGGTTGACTAGTCTTGGACACCGATTTCTGTAGTGGGTCAGATCCCCACAATTATAACATGCGCCTGGTGGGTAGTTTGGTCGTGCAGCCTGACCCTGTTGTTGAGCGACCTGTTGAACAGGGTTCTGGACTGCGTGATTCTGAGCAAACCGACAAACATTGGCAAGATGACCTGATTTCCCACAGTTAGTACAGAAACGGCACTGATATTGCGGCTGATGGTGACTGTTGCATTGATTGCACAAAGGTGCACTTCCTGAGTAGGGTTTCTTTGCTGGAGGCTGGTTGGGAGCTGCCTGGTTAGCTTGGGCAGTCACAGCAAAATTTTGGGAAGCCTTACGCTTCCTTGACCCCCTTGAGGAACCAGAGTCCTTTCCCTTCTTGTTCTGACCTTTCTTACTATCCTCCTTGTCAGCCGACTGCTTCTTGCCCTTGTCACCCTTCCTGTGTAGTTTATTCTTTCGGATCTGCGACTCAGTCAACGTCGCCGATAACTCGATTGCCTGACGGAGTGTGGTAGGGTTGCTACCAGTAAGGATGTCTTGTACTGAGTCAGGCAGGCCGTCGATGTACCTTTCGATAGCCTTGTCGAGTGGGGCAACCATAGTCGGGCAAAGCAGACTTAACTCCTCAAACCTGTCAGTATAAGCCCTGTGCTCACCACTATCCCGTTCCAAATCATCAAACTCTTTCTCTAACGCTCGTTGCTCATGACGGGGACAAAACTCCCTCATCATAAGAGCTCTCAGTTCGGCCCACGTCTGTGCTAGAGCAACTTCCGCACCACGGTCTCTCATTACCCCGTTCCACCACGTAAGAGCCCTCTTCTGAAACACACTCGAAGAAAACTCGACCTTGCGATTGTCAGGACACTGAACATGACGGAAAGTGTTCTCGATGCTCTCGAACCACTGAAGAAGCCCAGTTGCTCCCTCAGAACCACTAAACTTGAGTGGCTTAGCCGAGTTAAAATCTTTGTATTTGCATGTACCATTGTTGTTGTTGTTGGCCTGGTTCCATTGAGTAAAGAGATTCGTGAATTGAGCAGCCATCTGCTGCGCAATGATCTCTGCCAGTTTAGCAGTTGCTATTTGGTGTTCACGTCGAGGAGGCATTCTTGGAAGAGGAAAACATGAAATGAAACGAGTGAGATGATTGGATGAAGAGAATGAGATGAAGCAAAATCAACAAAAGCAAAGATGGCGGTTATGCATCGCAAAGCAAATAAGCGACATGAAATGTCTAGTCAAAGTAAATAGGTCAGAATTAGTGTATCGCGAAGACATGCTCTCCTATAAGTGAACACTCACCCCAAGAGTTCCCAGGTAAGAGTGACTGGTCCGATTATGTGGATTTGTACGAACACTCTAGCCTTAGACAGAAAACCCAGGGTACAGGCATTCACTATTCCAGTTCGCACGTGTTCACACTATTAACCCAAAACTTTGACGGGATTTTTGAAATCCAAAGAGGTTCAAAACCATATAACAGAGGGTTCAAAACCTTATAACAGAGGGTTCAAAACCTAGTAATCAATCATCCTAGAACAGATGATTAATTTTCAAAGCGGATTCGGAACCGAAGTTCCCGTTGCGGTTATCACCTAAGGATAGGTGATGTGCATGTTTTAAACTCTAAACACAAGATAACTTGTGTTAGGGTCCTAGAAAGTTATAGTCTAGGTCAAAGCATTACTAATAACCTAATTCCCTATAACCAATGGCTCTGATACCAACTCTTCTGTCACACCCCGACCGCGTATAACATGCAATCGCGGCGGAAAACGTCGGGGAGTGTTGTGAACAGAATTAAATTGTTTCATAACCATGGCATACAAGTTGTATTTTATTTATAAACAAAGGTGTTACATTGTCTTAGAAAGAGAGTACGGAAATCAAAACATAATTAAGCTAGTTCAAACTTCATTTTTAGGCTCTAAGGCACAGGTCCGCCCTAGAATCATGATCATCGTCCTATGGAATAGCTCCTGAAAACACATGTGAAAGTAGGTACGTCAGCATAAAAATGCCTGTGAGATACATAGTTTTTGTGAAAATGGGGTTCATGACTTGAGCTTAAAGAAGTGTTTAATAACAGTCAGTCATGAACCTTGTAATTTGTCTTGCTTTGTAAACCATTTGAAAAAAAACGATAACATCAAATGATATGTATCGATAAGTGCAAGGTTAAACGAATAACCAA